>NW_026535796.1:26915000-27470000 GCF_028551555.1 Melozone crissalis | reverse complement strand
GAAGAACTTTGCTATAAGTCATTTGAAAATCATAATTTCATTCTGCCACTGTTGGGTGTCTATCAAGCTGAGGTCAGGACATTCTCGTAGTAAATTCCAAATCTTTACTTTTTGTCCTTATAGCACTGTTGGCAAGATCCTGAAAGATCCCTACTGAATCGAAATGATGCTCCGCTGAGTGATTTTTGAGCCTGAAGTGTGAATTCCATAGTTTGCATGAACTACCTACATCTTTCTGCTGCCAGCTCTGCTCTTACACGCCAGGGCACATCAATCCCAACTTGCAATATCCTGAATATTAGTCTATAGTCTATTCTGAACTCAGCAAAAACACCGAGCAAAAATACATGCTGATTCCCCAGGGTCCACAAAACTTCACAGTGGACTGAAAAGACAAAAATTTAATTGCCCAATTGCTGTTGAAGAAAAGATCAACAAACTCTACATATCTACTCATCTACAACATAAGGGTAATAAATATTTATTGTTTTAAGATCATTTGGCTTCTGTTCCTCAATCATAAAAGACTAATAAACATTTCATCATCATAAAATTTGCATAATTTCAAATAATTTTTTTTACTACAATGATTAAAACCTCAGTTTTGTTCCTTCCTTATTTATTCTGGAAAAGATATTCCATTTCTAAAATATATTGAATTGCTTACTTCTGCTGTTGAATTTAGGAGCTTAATACCTGTCCATACATAGCCTTAGGAAGTTCTAAAAACTCATTTAAAGAAGATTTTAATTTTGGAACATTCATGTTTAAAAAGATACAAAATCTATATCTTCCATTATTAAAATTTCAAATTCAAATACTTTGTTTATGCATTATACATTTCTTCACAATGTTTTCTTATGAAAGGTTTTGTAAGATATATCCTTTATATGCTATTTTGGAAAACAAAAATATTTAAATATTAAAAACATTTACTAAAATGGTTACTTGTTCTGGTATATTTGATATGTACTGCAGAATGGAAATGTTACCAAAAGTCAGAAATTCTTTGCAAGACAAAACCAGAGTGTTAAATACTGATATTCAGATGAAATGCACAGTTGGTAATAGGAAGGCAAAATCTGGCAAAGGAAAAATAAAAATATGGCTGCCATGTATACTACCAATTCCCCCGTAGGTGTTTGTAGGTTAGAGACAGAACACAGCTGCAAAGGACAAGTGAGTGATCCTGTAGCAGAGGTACACCTATTCATTACTGTTACTTTACTCCTGTGGCAATTTTTAAAAGTAAAACTACTTATTTTACACTATAAGGGAAAATAATGTTGCTTAATTAAAGTGCTCTCTGAGGGTAGAAAAAAAAAAGGCAAAACAAAAACACCAGTGAGAAATTCTCCTTAATGTTTGAATTGCTGACCAGTGTTACTGGTTACATTATATTTGAAGAGATATGAATTTTTCCTTGGGTATGCTGACTGTCCCATAGCACCAGAAAATCTGGCACCTGTTTATGGACAATTGCAACATGAGATTTTTAACTGGGTTACTGAAGCAATTTTCAATTGACACACTTTTCTGATTTCAGCTGATGGCAGTTCCAGGATATGGAGATCAGTTGCAATGTAAGAGACATTTCTCCAAAAAATAAAGATACAAAGCTCATTAATTTTAATCTTTGAAGGATTATGCAGAATATGATACTATTATGATCATTAAAGTGTATGTTTGAATGGAACAAAGTTTAATCAACTGACTTCCTGCTTTCTCAAGAAAAATGGATACAAAGAGATGATAAAACCCCACTCTCCTCTGGGTGGGAAGATTCATACAGTAAAAATCTAACAACATTTCTTCCTGAAAATAAAACAAATTCCACATAAGCTTCTGAAGGAAAATATTGTTCCTGAATTTTTCTGTAAAATAGTACAAAGACAAAATAAAGTATAATTGCATAGCCATTATGCTAGGTTTGTAGACTCAAAAATATTTTAGGCATTTTAAACAGATGTCAGAAAGTCTTGCTTAAATAATTCTGCACAACACAGGACAATGTATTACATGAGAAGAGTATCGGTAAGATAGGCATGTATTTTTTGCAACAGAAAAGGCTGAGACAGTTCAGAAATTATCAGAGTGGGAGTATCCAGATAGAAAATTCTCTAGGAGAATTTTTTTAACGCAAATTTTTGGTCCACTTTTCCATGATACTTTACTGCCTCATTTTCATTATTCCAAATAGTGTGTAATAGTCTGTTCAGTTTGTTATTAGTTTGAAAAGCAGAACAGTTCTTCAACCTTTATGTTCTTTTAAATGGTTAAGCAGCACCACAAGCCTCAAAAAGGATTTAATTAAATAAGCATTTCAGGATTCACTCTACCTATAAAAAAGTTTGAGCTTTAACAAGGAAACTGAAATATCCTCAGCTGTTCCTAAATTCTGTTTATATTCTAGGCAGACTATAAAAGTATGACAGGTTTTTTGTCTAATTATAATATACAACAGAAGTATGCTGTTCTTGAGACTCTCTGAAAAGAATAATTTAACCAGCTTTATTATCACAAAATGAAGAACTGATGAGAGGTAAGTTGTCTACAAGTTTTAAAAACATAAATTTAAAACACTTTTTTTTTACACATTTTGTTTTGCACTTAGAGAGAATGAAGAGAGATAAAGTGACTTTATAACTGTATTCATTTCAGTAAAGGGGCATATATTTCACATGGAGTAACAAAAATTCCTACCTTGATGGACTGACTGTAAGGTCCTATGCTGGCAGGTGCCCAGTGGGAAATGCTCTGTACATGCATGACCAGCTTTTCACCATGCACTACATCATCTGTTGCCATGTCATACTTATGTGCAAGGCAGTCAATGCAAAACAGCACTCCATCAGGTAACAGTGTTTCCACACAGACTCTGAAAACACAAGATAATTATTTTTTTCCAAACAGAACTTTGCTTGAACCAACTTCCAACATTTATTTTCCACTTTTGTTTTATGTCTGGACATTATCTCAGGAAATTTTGCCTGGATCATACAGCAAAAGTTAGAGTATTGGAATAACCTGCTAGCATTAACACTGCTATCCCCTCAAGGACACTGCTGGCTCACAGACAGCTTCTTGTCCACCAGAACTCCCAGGTCCTTCTTTGCAGAACTGCTTCTCAGCACTTCAGTCTCCAGCCTGCAGTGCATGTGAGTGCATTCCTTCCCAGGTGCACGACCCTGCATTTGACTTTGTTGAATTTTACAAAGTTGTTCTCTGCTCGTCTCTCCAAGCTGTCAAGGTCTTTCTGCAGGGCTGCACAGCTCTCTAGGGTATTGACCACTCCTCCCAGCTTGGTGTCACCAGTGACCTTGCTGAAGAGGGATCTGCACCTTTATCCAAGGCACTGATGAATAAATCAGACAATACTGTTTGATATTGAATATTGAACCTTGGGGCACACTATTAATGACAGGTCTTCAACTAAACCGTGTGCCACTGATTATGAGCCTCTGGGATCCCCAGTCAGGCAGTTCTCAATCCACCTCTCTGTCCACTCATCCAGGCCCCACTTCCTGAGTTTGCCTATGAGGCTTCCAAGAGACAACGTCAAAGTTTTCCAAAAAGGAGCAGCAGCGTATAGTTCCTTTATAACCTTCTCACAAGTTATTTGTAATACTAGCATATTTTTCTGCTATACTTTAAGTTGCATGACAGATACATACATATGACAGGACTCAAAATCTACTTAAGCATTCATTTATAAAGTTCACTTGTGTTTCCTCCAAGGAAGACTGAGTGCCTTGATGAACAGACAGACGTGTGTTGCATGTGGCCAGTTAAAAAGCGAGGGGGTTGAGGTCTGTGTGGGGAAATCAACATTTCAAAGCCTGAAAAATAATTATATTTGTAGTCCATGCATAGAAAAGTCATTTAGCTCCCAGCAGGAATCCAACAAAAAATTACTTGTTCTCTTTACATATCATGTAACAGCCTTATAAAATTCTTCCCATCTTGCTTATTTCTTCCAAGAAAACTATTTTTCTCCTCACCTACCACATGTAAATATAGCAGTTTTTCCTCATTACCATCATCATAAGCATGGATGAATGGATTTTCTGCTTGGGCTGGTAAATTTTCAAGACAATTTTGCAAATTTATTGCAGATCCACACCCGAGTCAGTGCTTCCAGCATACTGCTTGTGAGAACTTCCACAACCAGGCCTCTGTACATAATGCAATGATGCAACCATGCAAACTGCTGTATAATTTTTCTTCAGGACAAAATGCAACATAGATAAATATGCAACATAAACGCAGTGCTGTGGAAAGGGACCTGAGGACCCTGGTCGATGGCAAGTTGAACATGAGTCAGCAGTGCCCTGGCAGCCAGGAGGGCCAAGCATGTCCTGGGTTGCAGCAGGCACAGCATTGCAGCCAGGCAAGGGAGGGGACTGTCCCCTCTGCTCTGAGCTGGGGCGGCCTCACCTCCAGTGCTGGGGGCAGTTTTGGGTGCCATAGTAAGATATATAGGATTAGAGAGCATCCAAAGGAAGGCAGCAAAGATGGTGAAGAGCCTTGATGGGCAGCCATATGAGGAATAGCTGAGGTCACTTGGTCTGCTCAGCCTGGAGAGATTCAGGGGAGAGCTCACTGCAGTTACACTCCTCATGAGGGGAAGAGGAGGGGCAGGCACTGATCTCTGCTCTGCGGTGACAGTGACAGGACTGAGGGAATGGTGTGAAGCTGTGTCAGGAAGGTTTAGGCTGTATCCAGCCTTAGGGAAAGGTTCTTCATCCAGAGGGTGGTTGGGCACTGGAGCAGGCTACCCAAGGAAGTGGTCATAGCACCAACCAGACAGAGCTCAAGAAGCTTTTGGAAAATGCTCTCAGGCACAGCGTATGATTCTTAACGTGTCATCTGCAGGATCATGAGCTAGACTTTGACAATCTTTGTGGGTCTCTTTCTACTCAGGATATTCTATGATGCTCTGAAAACTGTTTGTTCCATAAAAATAAAAGTAAAAAGCCATTTTCCTGCAACTTTCTAATCTTTCTACCTTTTTATTTTATTGATGGAAGGCTATGTAGCTGGCTATGCAAATGTGGAGGCCTAAAACATGCAGGCATAAGAAATGAAAGTTAAATTGTGAGAACTTGAGTACTATAAAGAGAACCTACAACACGTAGGAGTGGAGACTAATTTTGTGTAGTTTGCAGCTGGGATTAGATCTCTCCTCTGAAGGCACACACAGCCGAGCCTCCTATTTCTCTCTGATTTAATAATCCTGGCCTACAGTCAGCATCTTGAAGAAGCTCCTCTCGGCTTGTTTTGGGTCTGACACACAGGCAGTGTAGTGGAATGTGATGATTATCTTAACAATGTCTTTGAACTATTTGTCTTGCTATACTTACAATTCACAAGCCTCTATTATACTTCATATTCTGCAATAAGAGTATAAAATATAGGATTTTTCATTAGAAAATTGCTGAACAGTTGGTTTTAAAAATATGAAGAAGACAAGAGGTATGACCAAACGGTTGACCCTGCTTTTAGTGCAGGATTAGACTAGATGACCTCCAGAGGTCCCTTGCAACCTGTATTAACCTATGATTCAAGTGAAATTTCTCAAGCTACATCAGTTCTGCATTCTCAGCATATTATCTCAGAAGCATAAGAAATTACTGTAAAAATTACAAATCACTGTAAAAAGAAATAAGCCATTTTGATGAAGGGAATAAAAAATACAAACAGAAAATTAGCTTTAACATACATCTTTAAAAAAAAAATAAATTCATGGGTTAGATGTTTTTTTATCCAATTTCCAATGGAAAACAAACCCACCACACCCAAATAACACAGAAATCACATAGTACACACCTAGACCACCAAGCAGTTTCATTATTTCAGACATAGACTTGGATGCAACATAGAAGATTTTGCACAATATATATTGAAAAAACTATGCTTTGTGTATCTATGAATTAAAATGTTAGCATCAGTGTAATTTCTTTTCATACTTGAATTCTTACTGAACATGGAAGTGCAGCTAAGCTATCCATCTAAGGGATTATCTGAGGGAAACACAAGATATTAAGAACAACCAGACTGGATTGAGCAAAAAGATCCATCTAATCCAGTATTTGTCTGCAACCAGAGCCAAGTGCGTATAGGCAGGGGAAGAAAAGAAACAGACTAAATATAGTTTTGAAATAACTGTCAGTATCTCATGATGCAAATCTCATGCAACTGCTCAGATAATTTTGTCAAATGCTTTAGTATTTAACAAAATAAATAAAACAAAGTGAGTAACATTTGTCACAAAGACCTAGAAGGCTCCAGACCTCATCACTTTTAGGAAGACTTAATATTGGTAGTATGGTTCCAGTAATGCTTTAGACACTTTCTCCTGTAACGCACTCATAGAGAAACTGTTGATGTATGGGCTGGATGAGCAGAGTGAGCTAGAGTGTAAACTGGCTGAACAGCCAGGCCCAGTGGGTGGGATCAGTGGCACAAAGTCTCACAGGTGAACAACCAGGAGTCTATACTGGGCCCGCTTCTGTTCAATATCTTCATTCATAATTGGCATGATGAGGCAGTGTATCCTTGGCAAGTTTCCATCCACATGGATGTTGACAGGATGAAGAAACAGGCACACAGGAACTTGATGAAGTTTGGCAAAGAGAAGCTGCAAGTCCTACACCTGAGGGTGGAACAAACCCAAGGTCCAGGATATTCTGTGGGCCCACTGGCACAAAAGCAGCATTACAGAGAAGGACTGGACATTCCTGATGGACACCAACTTGAACATGAGCCAAACAACATAGCCTTGTGACAAAGAAGTTTGATGATAACCTGGGTAGCAGCAAACCTTTGATGATATCCTGGGTTTTACTTAAACTTCAGAGAAGCACTGCCAACAGGTCAAGGGATGCAAACAGAAAAGAAAAGCAAATAAAATCCCACCAATACAAACATTTGTCAGTTCAATCAAGTCAAAAAGAACTAAGACTTGCAAACCATGCATTATCCTTCTCTAAGTCCAGATGGGAGGGGGGCATTTGTAAACCTTATGGTATATATTAAAGCAAGAATTTCTAACCCTAGTGGTTTTGACATGAGCAGCTGTGATGTTAATACTCCAAAAGGCAGCAAAAGCCTTCTTCTGTGAGACGCAAACATTTGGCAAAATGCTTCACAAATATGGCAACAATAATTCAGTCTATTACAGTGCATCATAAATATACTACAGCAGTACTCTAATCCTACCTTGCTGGTGGACACAAATCAAATTCTGTCACATAAACTGAGTTTATAACACTGAAATCTTTCATGCTCTTCACATATAGATGAACCAAAATAATGTCCTTCAGTTTCAATCCCTCTGAAGCCAAATTAGCTGCAGAATAAAAAAATAGCTGTTAAAGACAGAATATTGTAAATGTACTTAGAAAGACAGCATAGGCATGCTGGTTTTGTTCAGCAAAACCAACTGGTGATAACCTAACTGTTGTCTAAACATGACTGAAGATTTTGCAATATACTACCTTTCCCCATTTAATACTTCTTTCTTTCATTACATTCTTTCCCATGTTAGTTTTCCAAATATACAGAAATAGATTACAAAATAAATTTTATCCACTCTGAGCAGTGGTGAATTCTTGTCCCATGTAAACACATCATGCACTCATGCATGTAGATATGTTACAGCCTGAATTACTTGTATCCATAAATCTGATTTTCTTGGGGGGGCTTGGGGTAGAGTGTTCATTTTGTGACAGCCAGTAATCTAAAAAGGACTTTGAATCACAAAAATACAGAACTGGAAGGGACAATAGCCATCTTCAAGCAAAAGATCAAATATTTATATGCCATTCCAGAGGGACGGCAGGTCTAAGCTGCTGTTTTCAAAAACTCTCACTGCAATAATAATCTCTGCATAAACAAAGAATTATAAATGGCAAGACAGACAATAGGAAACAGAAGTGGCCACAGGAGAAATGAAGGAAAGATGAGAGCAGAGGAAAGCTCAAGCAGGCAGCTAAAGAAGAGATACTGAGAAATCAAGATCATCTGAATGTGTATGCATAGAATACTCCAGACATAGTGCTCAGAGAGAATGTATTACTCTCATATAGTCAACCACATAACCAGATATGTCATCAGCTCTGCAGTGTCCCTTTTGTAGCTCATGAGTAATAGAAACTAAATGAAGACAAAATCTTCTCTGAATATAGAACATATATAATATGAAAGTACTCATATATAATAATAGAGTACTCTGTGACCTAATTTAAATAAGCCATGTAAAGTTGTTCTCAGTGTAATTTTGGGCATCTTTCCCTTAAATTTTATAGTGTGCAAATACTGTGCAAAACAAAACTTATGTATTTGTTTTTAAGTTGAGAAGTACAAAGACAATCTCTGAAGGTTTTCACCTTAGTGAGAAACAGTTTTTGTGTTAAACTTTTCAGTGCTTTTGAAGACAATTCAGGATTTTGCACACTTTCATTAAGATTAGTTAGGTCATACCAGTACTGAATTTTGTTCTAAATGTCTCCGTTTTACTTAGTCATACTGCCAATAATGAAGGCAATATGAAAAGGGGAGTTCTCACTTACAGAAAAGAAAGTGCGCACAAGTGATTTAAGAGGCTATATAGCAACTAGAATCCAAGAACTCCTATGAAATCACAATACATGTCCAGAAATATCACCTGATAAATTAGCATACTATGGCAATTCTGTATGGAAATAGAAATGTACTTGAATGCTAACTGATAGCAATCACTAGGTCAATATTAGCTGTTACATCATCAGTTAAGGAGGAAACACCGACAATTTTTGAATTTCCAGCCAGCACTTTAGTCAAGAAGAAAGGTCTGCAGGTAAAAGTTCTGCAGCATTACATGAAATACTGGAGGGGGGAAAAGCCCTCAATCAAGGGATACATACCTCTGCACACACAAATATCCCCACTCTGAATTTAAAATATGTAAGCCAACAAACTAACCCTAATTTTGTGGACACAGAGCAAGCTGAAGGGAGTGATTTGGGTAAATTCATAATTCCAACCTTTACTTTAAAAATATATCCTAAGTAAAAGTACTATCCCTTTTCCTCCTGCATTAATTAGAAGAATGGTGGGAAATAACTTTTCCCCAGCTTATAATCAAAATAAAATTGCTTCCCAAAACACTTTCTCTAGTAGAAAGGCATACATGATGAACTCTTGGGCTCTTCTCAACAACTTCTGTTTTTCAGGGACAAGACCTGAGGTTTCCCTGCATTCCCATTGCATCTGTCCTGGATATACAGGGAAACCTTACAGACTTTCTGTTGAATTTCAAGCCATTCATGGTTTCTAATAATTTATAGAATATGATCAGGTGAGACTCACCCTTACTTAAGCAGAACTGCCCCAAAAGTTTACATTGACTGAAGTACAGCTTTTTGATTGCATTTTGTTGGTTGGTTGGCATTGTCTGAAGTATAGCTTTTGGATTGCTTTTGGTTGGTTGGTTTTCTGTTTTGTTGGGGTCTTTTTGTTTGTTTTTTATTAAGGGGTTATCCACAATCCTTAGCTGACAGCCACAAAACACAGTATCCAAACTGTCTACAGGAAGTAACATTTATGAACTTCAACGTGTTTTAATGTAATAAAAATCCACAGTTTCCTTCAGCTTATGAAACTTTGCCATGGTACAACTACATCAGAGCTGCTTTATATTATATAAAGCAAAGCAATCTTTGTCATCTTCTAATCATATAAAAAAAAAGTTTAACATGAGAGTTTAAGAAAACAAATCATATTAAAAAAAAAGTTTAACATGAGAGTTTAAGAAAACAAATGTATAAACAGCAATACCCTGCATTCCCTCCCATTCTTGGCTTCATAGAATTCCATCCATTCTACAGAACGTTTCATAGTGTCTAGTAAGAAATTTCCATTTCCAAATCTTATTGTCAGCACATATTCACTTGAGAGGTGGTTAAATCAGTTAGCCCAGCAAAGAGTTTAAAAGTACTCTTCTTATTCCAGTCTCACTACAGTGAAGCTGAACTGCTGTACAGATTCAAAATGTATGTTCAGAAAAAGACTTGTGCACATTTGCAGATTAAGTTCTCAGAAAAAAATTGTTTTGTTTGTCATGACAGAATCATAATTCATTCAGTTTCCACATTCACTTCTAAAAGGATAATAACTAAAAGAAATTTAAAAACTGAAATCTTCTGCAAAATATATGCATCCAAACTACTTTTTTTCCTTATCATCACACAGGTAATGCAAGAAATCTGCTGAAAGCAACAGGCTACTGCACTAGTCAGACACAACATTTTTTGGCAGATGCTAAGGCAAAATTACATAATATTTATACAAGCTAACTTCCATTCAAATATAATGAGGAAAAAAAAGACTGCAAAACCCTCTTGCTTCACTTTATAGATGATATGCAGATTTACAATAAAATCTATTGTCTTTTTCCATAAAAGTCTGATCATCTCCACCTTGCTGATTTCCAAAAAATCAAATACTAGCTTAATGACCTTCTACCAAGTATACCTTTGCTTCTTAAAAAAAGTTCCAAGGCCTCTTCACCATCCTATATTCAATCCTAAATACTCAACTGGACATGCAAAAATATAAGATATATTAGAACAATATCTCATGCAAATTCTATGAGTTTGCCCATTTAGATACTAAAAATTATTTCCATAAGCCTGTACAAACATACTTTACTTAAACTTTAGAATGAAAAAAATGCAAAACAAAACCCTGAACATTTTATGTCAGAAAAAACCATCATCACTATATGTCAGAATCTTCTAAGGAACCTGGATTTCATGATTCCCAAGACAGCAATTTTGCCGTTACATTAGGAATATAAATGAGATCTACTGCTACTGACCTAATCCTAGATGCCAAAATGTATATCAGCTTTCTAGAAAACTTAATTTAAAATTATGGAAGCTACAAACGTGTTTTAGCAAGTAGACAGCATCTACAGCACACATACATATACACACTATATATTTCAAGAATGCTATGAAATGAGCAAGTTCTGTGTAAATAGAGTTTTTACAGTGATATGAACACTACTTTGGCTTTCCAGGGCCTTCAAAGTCAGTCAAATTATAATGTGTTAAAGCTGGCAGTCTTGATATCAAAGGTTCCAATCAACTGCAAAATGAGATGGTATGCCAAAAACTACAACCTATAAAGTTATAAAACCACATGAAAATACATATTCTTTCTTAAGATAATATTAAAAACACAATCAGTGACAGCAGATAATGTATTAACTGAATAAAGCACCTCTGAGATTAGAAAATGCTTCCCGTGCTGCATCTTGAGCATTTTTATCCTTTGATGGAAGGAAGTGGGCAGTGACACCTGAAAACCATTGGTAACCACGCAGGGATTTTCCTGAATTTTGAAGTGTCTTAGCTATGAGAAATGAAGAAAAGAACTATGATTATAACAATGAAAGGTTTCAGAATAACCAAGGATACATTTTAAATTGTTTAAAGAAGAACTTCAACAGAACAGAAACCGACGAACTGTAAAAGCATCATCAAAAATATTTACAAACAGATATAAAAGTAAGGATTCTAGGAGCAAAGCTCCCAAATCCTTCTCCAACACTGCCTTCACAAAATATGCATGCAAGTAGCACATTAGCTGAGAACTTCAGTACTTTTTCTCCTCCTTTCCATTTTTGCTGATCTTTTACAATTTCTCAACCTGTTTGGTTACAGACTTGGCACAAGATGTGACACTGAAAAGCTAAAATTTTTGAAAGTATTCAAGTGGCATAAAAACAGATTTTCAAAGTTGTATGCCAAATTTTACTGGAAGTTAGGTGCTTAACCTGGTTCTGATGATCTTTGCAAACGCATAACATGTTTAGACATTTTTAAAGCCCACCAGTTACTTCTCCATATTCAAGAAATACCAAAGACCTAAATAATATTCAATACCCAAATACTGTTAGCTGTGAAACTTAGTTTTCAGGAAGTTTACCCATCTTGTGGGTAGTGTAACAGAAATGTGGCTTTCCAGAAGGAGGAGAAGGAAGGGAAGACGGAGAGAAGGAAATAAAAAATAATGTGTTATGCTCCTGTAAACTAATATGAAATGCTTCACTACTATAGATCTATTTCTTATTATCAGAAAAATGCATTCTAGTAGGATCTCTCTTTTCAGACTAATTACTACAGGTTGAGCACAATTTTTCCAGGAGTGTTTGTATAGTAATTAAGATATTTCACCTGCACGAAACAATCTTTTTATCTCATTTTTTTAAAAAACTGTGCAAAACTCACTGAAATCCAAAGACTTCTGTTTCAAACTCTTCCAGGTGACTAGAATATTTTTCTGTGGTTCATCCTCTTCTGATGAAGGAAAAATATCATCATCCATACAGCTCATCTCACAAGAACAGCTACTGACCACAAAATTACCCAAGGATTCTTCCTGCTTGAGACAAACAGTATAAAATAAGCAAGTAAACACCATGCCAAGCACTATGAAATCAGCACATTTTATCATTCAAATACACGTTTAAGTTACAAAAAATATTATAGTTCAACAGATACATATCTTAGAACAATTCACAAAGTGATAGCATTAGGATTTCCCATTATTTTGCAGGACTGGCAAAACATAATGTACTCCTGTTCATATATCAAATGGAAGACAAAGGCCAACTTAGTAACTGAGGACAGTAGATATGAAAAATGATGAGACCCAAGAACAAAGACAGAAAGAATATTATTATGAAGAAATCGTATCCCACAATTATGTAGAAGACAACTATGTTTTCAAAAAAATAGTATAAACTAAGTGAAAAGAGGAACAAAAGCACAAAAGTAATAATTTTATAATTAACATTGTATTAATTACTTGAAATAGAGCAAAAGACTAACAAGAAAGTTTTAAAACTTTTTGGAACAATGAATGAAGGCAGTGCGTGTAAAAAAAAATCTCTTTCTATTATTTCACAAAGATCCTTTCCATCAAACACTTTGATATGAGTTGAGATAACAGAAAAACGCATTTCCCAAGATCTATATATTCAAGTAATTTATTTACAAGGAAGAAAAATAATTTCTTCCAAATGCTTTCTCAGGACCAGGAAGAGAAAACTACCCACTGCACCTTTTAAAGCAAAATACACAGGCAGAGTGCTTACTGACCAGTCTTTAACAAGTCAGTGCTCATTACATTTTCAACATACCACATAATTACAGCATACATTTTTTGTGAGAGTTTTTTTGTTTGCTTTTTAATTTTGGAGCAATCAGAACCCTTACTCTCTCCCATCTGATTTTCCAATCAGCCTAATCTCAAGAGCACATTGACTTTTGGACAACTAGCTTGGGTAATATCACTTGTCTATCTAAAAGCAGTATGAATTATGACAGAATTTACACAGAAACCCTAATCAAACACCACTGCATGCTGTAATGCCAGATTCTGTAAATTAAATTTCTTCCCAAAGATCTCAAATTTCATGTTGTGTCTAAACTATGCATTTTACTGCAGGCATCTTAAATACTAAATTCACAAAAATTATAATAAATCCAGATAAGGCAAGATAAAAAGTTGACGAAACATGAAACCTTTGACAATCCTTAATAGTGAAACTTCTGAATATTTCTTTAGCTTATAAATTTGTGTTCCATGCAAAATGTCATTAAAAAAGAATATTAACATTATTGTTAAATATTTTCTATTGTATTTAATTTTATTGTATTCTTTTCTTTCCTGTGGAAAATAAAACCTAACTTGTTGCAACTTTAAATATTTCTCTTCATTTTAATAAAAAAAGTCAGAAAAATAAAGGCAGAAAACTATAGTATGCATGAGAACTCTGTGATAACTCAACCCTTACATCAATATTTGACTTCACTGACGTGAAAAAGGATCCAGTTAAGCTAAGGGAGTGCATTTTGAAATTTTAAGAAAAGGCTAAATTACAAAAAGATCATTATCTGTGAGGGGAAACTCAGTTCTGCTGACTCTGAAAAGAGGTCATAGGTAGTTTTATAAGCACTGTAAACACTAAGTCTATTATCTAAAAGGGGCTGATGTTCTTTGATTGGACTTCATTTTATTCATTCCTCCAAGAAAGACATGAAAGTCAAGGCAATAATCTACTTTACTTGAATCAATTGTACCTCAGAGGTTAAAAGAAGTCAAGAAGATGTAACATAATAGCCAGACAAAAACTGCAATTTAGCACAAACATGACACGCATTCCACCATGACAACAGACAAGCATCCAGCAGCATCTGTGCCATTTCCCACTCATTGAATTCCGCCTTTGACTACTGCCTTAAGTGGGTGCATCTTGCCATTACCCAGAGGGATGCCTGGGTTACAGAGGCTTGCTCCTAAGTCTTCAGGTATAACTTAAAAAAATAAAGAAGCAGGAACACAAATCTATAATTGAAAAAGATCTAAAGATGTTTTAAGCTACAAGAACAAAGGAAATGAAATTATTTCAAAAGTCTCTTATTTTTTTATCTACAAGATACCACTTCATGGAAATATATACACTGTATAGCAGCATCACATGCCAGAAGTGCTACCACTTGCTTCTTGCAAATTATTGTTTTAATAAATTATTTTCACTGAGTAATTCATAGTATCCACCATGAAACAATCATTTTTCATTGCAGCATGTGCAGCAACGTGTATTTAGCCTTCTAGAGCAGAGAAGGTCAGAGTCCGGCTAGCTGAGGTTAAGGCTGCCACCTCGCTGCATGGTCTGCCAGCACCCTCGGCGTCATAAGGCCTCGGGCTGTGCTGGTTGCGGACTGGATCGCTGCTAAACGACGAGAAGGAAGGAGCTGGACACTCGCCGGGGGGGCTAAACTTGGTTTATTGAGAAGCCCACGATGTCCCAGCGAATGACGAAGAACAAAGGGTGCTTAGGGGTTATAAAGGGAAGGAGTGGACCCGGGAGGGGTTTACAGAAGACCAGTGGGGGGAGAAGAGGGGATGAACTTAACACAAATGACATAGTGGAGAGCCCAACAGGTACCAGGTATGGGAGGGGTCCCGGGACCACAGCCAACCACAACCCCCAAAGAGGAGAAGCTTCTGGAATACTAGGTGGAGGGGGGGTGATTGACTTGGCCCAGGGAGGAGAAAAAGCATACATATAAGGGAAAAAGGGGAGGAGGAATTATATAACCTAACAGATTGACAATAGAACTGGCAGGGCTGTGGCGGGAAAACTGAGGAGGGCAGAACCATTTTACACAAAATGGGGGGGGGGGGAGCAGATACATAAAATGGGGGAGGAATTAAATGAACTTAATGAACACACTACAACAAGCATGGGCATTCTGGGGAGTTCTAATGTAAAACATGCAGAGTTGGCACCTCTTGGTCCTACCCCTGAGTAAGCATGCACAGACATGGTGATGTGAATGATGCCACTACACCGCTGCTTTGGGTTTTGTTTTTACATCACCAGGATTTTAACTTCACTGTGCCATAAAAATCCATCAGAAGGGAAAAAAAGTTAACTGGAAAAGAAAAAGTTCCAGTTTCCCAATTTTTTACTCACTTTTATTAAGCTTTATACAATCACGTTTGAGGAGATCTACAGATACAAGTATCTACTGTTAAAGATCTGTAACTCCTCTCCATTCTCCAACCTGTAGAACCAAATTTATATGTTCTGCAAGTGAACATGAAAAGAGCAGCTATTCCATTTTCACGCCACCAGTTAAAATGCTTTCATCTACATTTCCAAACATGACTTCTGCAAGATGTGATTCATGAAAAAAAATCATGGGTATGGAGTGAGCCTCACAGACTCTATCACAACTGGTTTGGTATAATGTAGAGAACTCCATGTAGGTTTGTAATTTGTTAATGTTACAAATATCCCAAACTAATGCTATGTGAAATTTTCATATAATCTACAGTCACCTTTTTCCTAAGTAACTCCATATTTTACAAATAATTTAGCTTCTATCAATATTTCATCACAGAGATAAATAAAATTATACATCTGTGTTTTCCACACATACATAAAAACCTGGACAGTTACAAAATTTTTGGAAATTATTGTGAAATATCAGGAATCTCTTATAAGATGCAAAGTATGTTAAAAAATTAGGGATGTCTATTGGTTTCAATGCCTATGATACATCACAATGACTCGTTCAAGGCTCCAAAAATATTGGTAATCAATCACTTCCCACAGCAGCACAGGTGCAGGCTACAGCAGTAGTATTAGGTGTGGAACCTGGCACCCAAGGAACAACAGGCTCAATGCCAGCCTAAGCAGAGCTGCCATATTCTGTTTAGTAGCTAAATTTAAATCCATACAAATGTTGGTCTTCCATTCCTCTCAACAGAGGAAGTAACCTAAGAAGCTAAAACTTATAGACTGCCACAGAGTAACTTTCCCTGAATAATATTCTCATCACTTTAAAAAGAAAAAATCAAACTTGCTATAATGACATTTTAATTAAATCTTACAGAACCTATTTTATCGCATAACATTTTCATGTTACTTCACAGAAGCAATATATTTTCCCATTTGTTACACAGTTTCTCCCACACCCACTGTACATTGTGATACCAACCTAATTTTGGATCAGAGCCTGCATGCATGCATACACTTAACTATATTCACATAACTCATGTCATTGATGCAAGTGTGCTCAGAATGAAGTTAAGCAAATGCGCAAGTGTTCCAAGATCCAAATTCTCCTGTTGAAAAAGCCTCGGAGCTAGGACTTTGACTGATATAGCTGAAATTCCATGCAGTGGTCTTTTATGAAAACAACAGATTGTCTTTTTAAAAAGCTTACATTCTCTGCTACAGAAACTGGTATAAAAACCTATCACAACACAATTCTAAAACTGATAACTCTCCCACTGAGCAGAAATGAGAATATAGTGGAGCAGAGATCTCACAAGACAAAAGATCATGATAATCTCTTTACTCTTTGTGATGTACCTTGATAACAGAACTCCTTGAAATAAATATAATGACAGAGATCACATGCATCTTGCATTATTTTAAGTACAATATACAAAATCATAGGAAAGAATGCCCCTTACGCCAAAATACTTTCACATAAAGTATCTTCATTATGAAAAAGAACTAAAAATTATCTTTCCTCAGAGAACTGGACTGAATCTGCACGCAAATAGAGTAGAAAAGAAAATCCTACATTTATTATCTTAGTGTTTGAAATAAATCAGAGCACAAAAAAAGTTTTTTAGTATTTGTTATCAAGTTTTGAACACAAAACTACAAGGGTTATCTATATTCTTATGATGCAGAAGGGAAACTACACGTTGCCTAGGAGAAGTATTTTTCAATGATGACAAAGTATTCAAGTATTCAAAAAATGCTACCCACAATGCCATCCAAAAACATATTTTGAAACTTGAAACTTTCTTATTTTCCCTGACATCACTGGCAAATTCTAATTCTACAGCTAAAGTTTTAAATGCAGATTAACCAAAATAATTAATGAGGAACTGGCTACAATATTAAAAGGCTACAATGTTACATCATCTAGGATTTAACATTGGATTGTGTGCCTTTAGTACACATGGCATGCAAATATCTCCTGAAAACCTTTTCTAAATTAACAAGTGTACAAGTTACAGAACTCTACAAGTATTTTAAAAATCTTCTCCAAAATGACCTGAACAACAGATCTCCTCCTGGGGCAAACTGCTTGCACTTCTGACAAGTGTTCCAGCTACAAGGTCAAGATCTTTTACAAACAGGAAAACACAGTATCAGTTTATGATAGGTAATACAATGCAATGGTCCATTATAGGAAAAAGGAGCAGCAGGTATGATTCCTGTGTCTCTTACAGGCAAACAGGCTCCTTTCTTCTGCAAAGCGTAGAAAGAAAATTACATGATTCCCTCTAATTCTGGATTATTCAAACTTAAGGGGCTGCAGTTTCCATGTTGTATTGTTTGATATGTGTGTGCTCCTACTCACTGGAACTCAGAAACAAAGTATTCCTTATTAAATGCGAGAAATAGCAAATGTGAAACCATGAACAACAGCTAGTATGTTCACTACTGTCATCAGAAGCATGCTCCCAACAGCAGAAGCTCCAACAGCTTTCATTTCTGTTTCTGATCTTTACAAAACCAGCACAATAAAGTAAAAGAATATAGGAGAAAGTGAAAGTAAAAGCAAGTTCATCATGCTGACAAACTAAAAAAAAAGTTTCACAGTTGTATTTTTCCTAATGGAAAATACCCAGAATTTAATTTTTATTGAGTAGAAGGCAAATACACCCAGTTCAAAGATTCTAAAATATGCTTCAGAAATTGCCTCCTGCAAAAAAAAAAAAAAAAAAATCTACATTTTAAGTGTATGAAGTGACTACCTTGGCAAGGTAAAATATTAATGAAACTAGGTATCTAATAGTGCTGACCTTTTCACCATGAAGTAAAAGAGGCACTCCCAAATTTTGAGTGTTTTATTACCATTATTTTTTATTCTTAATGTTCTTTTGTTAAATGCCTACAAAAATTGTTTACCATATTTTTAATAGTTTTAATAAAAAAATATAGTATTTATTTCTTTAGTCATTTCTGCATCTGCACTATTTAGGAAAGAAGAGTGGGTGTGTTTAAAAAAAGCTTCAATTATTATGCAAAAAACATCTTGAAGTTGCACAGAAATATATTAAACCAGAACAGTGAGTATAATGTTATGTTCCCCTAGGCACAAGGGCTCATTTTGCTGCCAGAAACAGGCTAAACCAAATTTCTAGGCAGGCTTTATAGTTAAACACGAAGAGATTTAGCTAAAGAAAATCCATTATAGAGGAGGAAAGACAGCAGAGACCAAGGTGCACTAGCTGTAATTGCATAGTGATTTTAAAAGTAAATTCAAGGAATGTAAAATTAAGACCTGTGGCAAATAACAAAGACAAAATTGATATACAATTCAGTTAAAAATATGTTTATCTCATAGCAGAAATGATAACAGAAGTGATATCATAATACTTATTAGAATTACACTTCACTGTAATTCTAATTGGAATTACAGACTTCACTGTGGAGTCTATTAATATTTTCTACAAAGTGCTTACAAAAGTAGCTTTACATATTGTTCATAATGGTGTATTATTTTTCCCAATTTTCAGTAATCCCTTGAAAGCCTCAAACTAAAATTAATTCGCCTTCTGAAGCAGTTTTTTTCCTGGAGTACTTCATTATTATGGGATTGGCTGTTAAGTGCTGAATACTAACTGATACTTAAATTTCTCCACAGGCTTATAGGCACCAAATAGTGAGCAAAAGTACAATACTACAGGCACATCAATCTTGAAGGCATGCCTTTATTATTTTGTAGTTAAATGATGCTAACAGTTATGGTCTGAAAGACTGACTGGTTCTCCATATTTATAACTTCTCAAAAACTTAGCTTATTTTACCATGACATAAAATAATCTATAGCCAAAAGATATTAATGCTTTTGCAAAAATCAGACTACTTTCCTTTTAAATATACATTAGTTTACGTACCAAAATTTAGGGCAAGCTGCTGCAAACCTCATCCCTTGCAAAGTGGAACAGGTTTGTCTACAATGGATTGGAAATACGATTTACTACAACATTGCCTGAAACTGTGAGGCTTTAACCAAATCTAAAACATCTACATAAGAAGGGGAGAAGAGCTTCTGAACAGATAAAAGTAAAATCTTGATTCTTATGTCAAATGTTATGCATTTTAATATGATTTTTCTTCTGATTTATGTAAAGCTTTGTGGTTTTCATTTTCCCTAGCCTGTCACATTGTAGTGATGTATGGTTCATTTTAGCGTCAAGTTTGCCATGAGCAATAAAGTCAGTGCCCCCAAAGAAATATCAATATATTATCAGTTTTCCCCACCATGCCACATTCCCAAATTTTTCTTTATTCAGCCTATTTGGTTTTGTTTCACACAGTTGATATCCTTTTCACAGTCGCCCACACAAATATTTAATGGATTTTTTTTTGAAAGAAATCCAAAACTAGAAATTGACAGAATGAAATACAATTTACTTTCCAAGGCAAAATGAGGCCATCATGGAAGAAAAACACTGAGGTGTTTTATCTGTTTGGAACAATAAAATTAAAAAAAAAAAAAAAAAAAGGAGAGGGAAGAGGGGAAGGCATTATAAGGCATTATCTATTGAAAGACATGCAGGAAATGTTGCTTAAGAGACATGAAATTTGAAATACCAATAGAATAATGTTCTGTAACAATTTCTTCACTTCTGTCATCAAAATGCAGAAAGACATAAGAAGAGCACCTTGAGGTTTTGAGATGAAAAATGCCACACAAATATACTACCTGCATTTATTCCTTGACACAAGTGTGTTTGATCATTCCTAGGGCAAGTTCTGAAATTCAGCTAAATATGTCATTTGAATATAAAACCTACATGAGAATATGATGGTTCAGTCCAAAACGTGACAAAGCAACACAACTAGAAAGCATGCATATAGCTTTAAAGGAAAAGAACACTTGCAGCCTACTTGCCTTATTCTCCAGGTGTAGTTTTAAAAAATGAAGGTAGGCTACAGGTGCAAATGCATCAGCCGAATGCATGACCACCTTGGCCGAATCTCTGAAATACAAAATTTTTATCATTAAATAGTATATATATTAGAGACTATATCAAATAGTGTATATATATAGAGAGAGACAACATTTAGTCACTCTATAACGCAAAATCTAATGTAGCACATTGAAAATCTATTAATTTCTTATCAATGTTTTCATATAAATTAAGAAAAAGTATTTGTTATATAAAATCTTACTGTTGAACGATACATTCCCTTCAAGAATTTTCAATTTTCAAAAGGAATAAACTATACTTCCTGTGTGAGCTGGCACAGGAGATGCAGCAACAACCATAAAACCACAGAGGAAATGCAAAGATTAAGTTTATTTTCATTACCTCACCACCTGGGGCCCTTGAAGCAGCATTCAGGCAGGGGCACAAAGGAGGGACACAAGCACTGCAGAGACTTGGTCCATGCTAGAGCATCACCAAACCTGCAGGTCTCGCCTGCATCTCAGGGATTTGCACAGGTGCAATATCCCACTGTGCTCAGATCTTTCCCACAGCAGGAAGGAATCTCAAGCGTGTTTAACAGGGCCCCACATAGTCTATCACAGGCCTATGCTATCTACACACAGATGCTCTACTCATCCAACACATGAGGCCAAAAACAATTACTATGATACATATGCTTTTGACACCCCAGCTGCAAGTCACTTGAGAGTATTTACAACCCTCCTTGCCAATCTTCCACTTTTTTCCCACACTTCTAGACCAATATTAAGAGAATTAGTTAGCTGTAGTCTATGAAGTATAAACTACACTGTGTTTTAGATTCCAGAGATTAATACATAAAGCAATCTTTAAATGTCATCAATAGGAAATTTTTCAAAAGTCCATTGTTTTGATAATGCTCCAGGGATTAGTTTCTGAAGTATTAACAACATACAGTATTGCATACTGAGAAATTGACTGATCCAGCCATCTTGCATCTGATAGTGAAGACTACTAGACACAACTTTTTAATGCCAAATGTGTTGGTAACAATGTTAAACTTCCTGTGTGCTGATTCAAATTAGTTAATTTTAGTTTTCATTTTTACAGACACAATCTGTCACACTTTGATTCACAAGAGGCAGTATCTGTTATATCCATCTGCACAGTTTTACTACTTATGAAAAAGGTAGCTCTAAGAAACAAACATCAGAAGGTGAGAAACTCAAGGAAAACATAAGAGATATCCAGATACAGTAAAAGAAAATCTGAAAGTTGTTGAAAGTAAGGCTAAGACACACATAATTTTCCAGAAACCATGGTGCCCTTGGTACCTTCATAGTGTTCAAAGAGATGATATAGATAGATTTCTAGTAATATCACATAAAACCAATGCAAACTCTAAAGCAGTTGAAGCTTTGGCCAGATCCCAGTTCCTCAAGAAAAGTGTAAAATTAACAGAAATGCTTATTCTATAAAATGTGTTTTGGGATTTAACAATAACAAAATGTCACAAAATAATGATAAATACTTTTAACATAAGAAGATCAATTTTAAGCAAACTTTTAAAGTATTTTGATAAATAGGCCTCAGATTCATTCTTGAGAGTAATTATCAAGATTCTTTATAATTACAATATTTTTATATTTAAGATATAAGATACTTTACAAATAGTTCCTTCAGATTAAAATAATTCTGTTCAAGTGACAATGATGTCTTCTAATTCTAACAGAAATATGTAGAAAAAAATAGGTGGAAAGCAGAATAGTTCTGTTTAGAACCAATTAGTCTCCATTAAAAAACCTAATCAAGTCCTGAACTTGACATTTCATATCCAGTTTGGAAAATAGAAAAAAAAAAAAACAACCCAACCAACTCAAAACACAGGAAAATCAGAGATTTAAAATGAAAAAAAAAAAAAAAAATCTGTGAGACCCCAATAAATTCTACAAGGCCATTTCACACTAAAAGTCTGAATTTTGAGTAGGAACTTGACTACCTAAGATGATTCATGTTTGATTGTAATGGAAACAGAGGAATTTTGTTAAGGAAATTATCAGAAGACTGAAAAAAATGAAGAACAGTTGAAAAACTGTTTCAATCAGCTATTTGTTTTGAAATCAAAATCATCTGATCTCTCAAGACTTCTTGAAGATCTAGAAAGCATCCAGTAATTTTAAAACACTCTGTAACACTTTCTCAGTACAAATGTATCCAGCTAGAACAAGACTGAGAGTACATTTATAATTTTATAATTTTGCTTTTAACTCCAAACCTAGAATTAGAAACCTAAACACAGAGCTAATAGTAAGGTATACAAAGGAAAATGGTATTTCCCTAATATTTCAAATGGGACAATTTACTTTCCAAAAGATCAAACTATTCTGTGCTCCATGAACAAAAAGGGGCCTTTATCACAAGAGCAGATATTAGATGGCATTCATAGAGATGAGAAACAGATCTTTAAAATTTCAAGAAATATTAATTGTACCTTAAATATCAGCATAAGGACAGGAATCGCTTGGTACATTTCAAACACTGAGAGTAAGAAGCTGACAACAGGATTATAATAGACTACCTGCGAAAACCAGATAAACCCCAATCAGACTCTAGTTCAATATTTTGGTTGCAAGATTTTGCTTTCACTACTAGATATTGTTTATTTTCAAATATATGTTTCACTCAATCTGTCATGCTTCCTTTCTGAGGTACATTTTTGAATGAAGACAGAGAAGAATGGCAAGAATTCAATTTAACATTCAGAAGCAAAAGTCGTCATACAGTCTTGCATTAAAGAGACTCTCATTTCTCCATAGTAAGTAACATTCAAGGTTGTATTTTATTTTCTCCTGAGCCAGAAATTTTTTTATTTTGCAAGGATATAATGTAGAAACATATCTTGCCAAGTTTGAGAGGGAAAAAATCATTGACCAGTGAAAACACTACCTGCAAGTAGAGTTATAAATAAAAGGCATACTAGATTTTCTCCTGTTCTTTTAGGTTTATATGGCAAGGTTTTGGTGGCAGGGGTTAGTCTTTAGAAGTGGTCTCTATGACATGAGACCAAGGATGCTGAGCTCATCAGCAACATTGGTGGTGTCTTGGTGATAACATATTTTAAAACTATGCTGAAACAGGAGTGAGAAAAACATGGTACTGACAGCCTTGCAGACACCTAGGTCCATGAAGAAGGATTGAGTGGAGGTTCTTCAAATACCAGAACAGATTCTACACAGCCTGTGGAAAAGACTGTGGTGAAGCAGGTTGCTCCCCTGCAGGCCAGGAAGGACACATCAGAGCAGATACACACACTGCAGTCTGTGCAGAAACCCACACAGAAGCAGTTTTTCTGACAGGATTGAGCCCCATGGGAGACCCATGAGGAGCAGTCTGTTCCTGAAGGACCAAATCCCATGGAAAGAACATACACTGGAGCAGTTCTTGAAGAACTTGCCTGGTGGGAAGGACACACATTGCAACAGTTCATGAGGGAACCATGGAAAAGACCCAAGCAGGAGCAGGAGAAAAGTGTGAAGAGAAGGGGGCAGCAAAGAGAGTGTTATGAGCTGACCAGCTTCATTCTCCACTTCCTTGCACAGCTCATTGGGGAGGATGTAGAAAAGTCAGGAACGATGAAGTGAAGTTAAGCCTGGGAAGAACAAGATGAGAAGGTATAATTGCTTCCCACTATTCTACTTTTCTAAAAATGTATTTATTAAATTTGGCAATAAATTAAATTAATTTTCCCCAAATTCAATGTGGTTCCCCATTACAGTACTTGGTACATCGCTCTCTTCTTGACCTACACATCTTTTCATCTTATTTTCTCTCCCTGCCTTCCTAAAGAGGGAGAGAGCAGCTTGGTGGGAACCTGGCAGCCAACCAAAATTAATCCATCAGACCTGTTTGAAGGCAAAAGTATTCTTTAATGTCTTCCTCAGACACTTTTAACTCAGGAGATGTTTTGGAGTTGTTCAGGAATTTAGGGAATCAGGAATTTAGTTCAAACTCTACAGGTTTGAACTTCTAAGTTCCAATGCTTACAACAACATTTAAGCTTTAAAAATTGCATCATGATTTAGTCCTGCTTTAGGAATGATACTCCCAAATTCAGTGCCCCCACTAAGACTCTCCAAAACCACACACTTCTCTCTTTTACTGTCCCCTGCCTGGCTCTCCCCTCTCCATGTGGTGGCATGGAGTTGAGAACTGGAGGCGCAAAAGGCCACGATCATGGGTTCAGATAAGAACAAGTTACTGGTAGAAGCAATGAGATAAAAAAATGAACAGTAACAGCACAATATTAATAATAAAAGAACACAATTGTGAGTGATTCACATTCAAAAATGCTCACTGAGAACCCTGCTGCAATGAACAATACAGATGGCTCCCCCTCTGCCACGTTTTTTTCAACTGGGAGGAACACTCCTCTCTCAGAGAAAGAGGGCAAGTTCCTGAGTCTCTTTCCCTCAACCCTGGCAATAAGTGAGGTCCTATCACATAACATTAGGATCCTTGGCCAGGGCGCCTCCCAGCTATTGCAAAAATCTAAACCTGGCCTAGCTGAAACCAGGGGAGATGTAGACCTGAACCATGTACATCTAAACATTTGGAAGCTCTACTAGCAGAGTCAACATGATTACAAAGTCTGTTTAGATTCAGCGTATATGAAAAGCAAGAATACAAAGTAGAAAAAAATTCATAACTTACTTAAAGAAGAAGTGATAAAATATTTTTCTTGTGAAATTCATACAATAAAACTTATTGAAGAAGCGTTTAAAAGTCCATTGTGCTATATATTTATTATTAAATACTCACTAATTTAAATATTTGATATGCATTTTTTGTGCTTTTATTTTTATCTTTTATTATTTGGACTATCACCAAGAGAAATAAAAACAACTCAGCCATGCCACCTCTGCTTCAGTTTTCCTAGTCACTTGAACTGTCTTTATATCACTGACAACCAAATAAACATTTAGAATATATTATAATATATTCCTGCTTAAACTGCTCTTTGGTTGATCCCAAACCAAGGGCATAATCAACCAGTATTTAAGTGGACATATGCCAGATTAGCTGCCAATGCTTTAACCACTTTGTCTACTATCTTCTCCTCCCACATGCCACGCAATGAAACGGAGCTAACAGTTCTTGGCTCTCTACTCCTTACATAGACAGATCCCAGTCCTACAGAAAAGTGAAACAAATGGATATGCACTATGAAAGTATTACTCATGTCTATATGCTCCATAATCTGGACCTGCACTAAGATGACTGAGAATCCATCACCAATACATGATTGCTGGTCTGTTTACTTGCTTCAGAGAAAGAACAGCAGTCAAAATATTTTACTTGAAGCAACCAGGCCTAGCTACTTAACAGACTTTTAAGAAACAAGACACAAGTATTTTCCACAGCTCACTACATAGATTTTAGCAATTAATGTCAAAGGAATAAACTATTCGGTGTAATTGAGATGGATTCATATAAAGTTTGTATTTAAAATATCCTCTAGTAATTGAAGAAAAGTGTTTATTGTTATCATTTGAAGCTACTAAACTTACACACACACATATACACAGTTAATGGAACCCACAGGCAACTGAAGTGGCACTTTATCAAATTTAGCTGTAATGAAAGATAAATATTACAGGCAATTCACACTTCATGAAAGGATAAAAGTGTCAGTGTATAGGTACCAGTTTTACTGCAGGCCATAATCAGCAAGTAAACGAAAGTGCAAATGTCTAAAAAGTTTATAGCCCTCTATGAACGCCTCATCATGTCAGGTATTGATTTAGGTTTCCAGAGGACTTTGCCAGTGTTAAACAACATGAGTGTCTGTGAACTTAAAGAACATGTTTTACCTCTGCAGATGCCATGAGTTTCCTCTTACTACCTCCAATTGTCTCAAACTAAATTTTAAGATGGTCCCAGTGCTTTAATATAAGGAAATAGAAGAAACGGCTCCTTACACAACTATTTTCTTCTTAAACAGAGGGCAGTCCAGAGTGAATGTTTCATATTCTCCTCCTTCTCCACAAACATGGACTCCGTATTTCTCAGAGAGCTATCAAAAAAGAGAAATTGAAACATGTAGGTGTTACACTAAAGTTTATTAAATGCATTTTGCTGAAAATGTCAAGACCAGTACATACTGATTGCTAGCTGGGGTTACACCGTGACAGGCACTTTCTAAAAGACTATTCACTACAAGGCTGAAAAAACCCAATCATCATACAGTCAGGTCTTGACTTCTTTGCATGCCTATTACAGTTATTAAAATTACCAAACTGTTACATTTTAACTAGAACTGGCACTGTAATATTTAGATTAACAAATTGATTCCTAGTTCTTCTTTCTCAGTGGCCACAAAATCTTGTTCAGGCTCCAATACTTGTCTTTCTTTAGCATATCTATTTCACTTGCAGGAAAAATGTTTACTGTGAGTCAACACAAGAAGTAGCACTTCACACAGAAGTACACAATGAATACATTTTTTGAAAATAGATTCAGATTTATGTTCTATGTTTAGGTAAATACTCTTTCAAAAAAACCCTAACAAAACAAATGAGAATTTTCTAAGTCAAAAGCAAAAAGCTAAAGCAAGATCTAAAGAGAAACATATTCTTTCTTTGATAAATTGTACTTAATATACTTTCTAAATCAACATATATTTATGAATATTCCTGAAGCTCTGCATATCTCACTTAAATACATAACTAAACTGAAGCATTCAAAATACGAGACGTGACTGTCTTAATTAATTCCTGCTTCACAAATGAGCAGCTGTGGAGCATGAACCTAAGTTCTTTTGCTGGAGTAAGGAGTGCATAACTTCTCAGTAGTTCACTGTACTACTGTTTCAATGTACTGTATTGATAGATATTAATCAAGCACCAGATCTGAGCATGGGGACACCCTCTCTGTCTGCAGCAGAAATTCATGTCCCCAGCAGCAGATTATATCACCTTAAAATGTGTCATTGCAGTGATTCAAGCCAAGCCCTGTCCAGGTTTTTTAACACTAAACAAGCACAAACATTCTGCTTTAAGTGACTCATAAGAACTTGAACTGCAGTCCTTAACTCCACTGCAAACACCAATGTTACTTTTGGGAATATTTACTTAACCCCTTTACGCCTTTCCTTAGAGGAACAGAAGCCCATCTATGATGCTCCTGCAGTCAAAGTAGAAATGCAGTTCTCCAAAACATCAGAGGGTTAAAAAAAGTCTGTCTGGAGGCTAGAAGATAATTCCAAATCTGCTGTTTCTTTTGAGGCAAACATAAGACTGGGATATTTATACATCTAGATTACATTTTTATATGGTTACTAGAGAATATTTGTGTAGCAAGTCTACTATGTATATTCAAATGATACTGTATTTTTCTTGTTGTAGCTGAATGTAGTTCATGTTACTTTACAGTTCTCTTTCAAAGCTTTTTACTTAAAAACTTCTAAGAGTGTTTATAACTTCAGTTACTTAAACCAAAGGCTCAAATCTTCAGCCACTATTTTGCAGAAAAGGAAAGTGCTCTGAGAAAACAATACCTTGGTAATGCTCTATGTGAATATTTAGTTGTGTGGTGCTATAAAATCAAAATCTCTTTTGGAGCTTGTTTAAAACATTTTTTCAGTGTCTTGTTATGAGAGTTATTTTTAATTTTCCCTTTCACATTTTCTATCAAAGAAAAGGAGCAAGAGAACCTTTAATCAAGTGCTCATTAAAAAATTACACCCCTGACATAAAAGAGAACTCCATCTGTCAACAATGGCAACAAGGTTTCTATAGGACAAATACATCAGGAATAATTAATGTTGATGCAACAAGAATGGACAACTTACAAAACAGTTAGTCAAAATCTTTTATTCTTACTCTATTTGAAAAAAAAAAACAACAAAAAAACCTAAAGAAAATGATTAAAAAATTGAAAGAGAGAAAACCTGAAAAGATCTTTCTAACTGTAACCTTTACACAGTGAATACATGGAGTGACTGTTTACAAATCACTTTCAAAATTGGTAGCTCTGCTTGTAAACAGTGTCTAGAATAATTATTGGCAATTAACATAGAATACTCAGAAGATGTAAGACTATTTCCTATCTTTGTTGTGAGAAATTCTCATTTTCAATGTCACTGGCTTCAACATCATTCTTGACACCAATTATACAAGGTGCTAAAGGGTTTTCCGTTCTCACAAATGTCAACGGGACCAAAAGATATTTAGCAGCTCATAGAACAGATCCTTAACGTTCATTTAACAAAGTCAGTAATATTTTTTAAATGTCATCAATGGCATGAGAATTTTGCCTGTTAATAATTTAGAATATTAACATTATTTGAAGACTGATTATTTGGGTTTGCAAATTGGATGCCACATTAATAATAATAATAGAACAGCATGGACTCTAAGTTTTATGATTGCTAAATCTGCCTTCTAGTACAGATGAGCCAGGAAACTGCAAATTCACAAGTCAAACATAACTAATTGCAAGTAATGCAAGTACACTTCAAACTCCAAAAGAAATCTACGATGAAACCATCTTCCAGGCTACACAAAGTTTATCTTAAGTACACAATGAGATATAGGATACACATAAAAATGAAATACATATAAACGACCAGTCCAAACATTACCTGAAGAACAGTCTCTTCCACCTTGGGAATGAAACACAAGGATTAAAGCTTCCTTCTTTAATTTTCATAATCAAAGATAAATATTTGAATTCAAGTACTTCCTTTTTCGACTGAAGACTTTGTTCCCACACAGAATTTGTAAGACTTAATAAACTCTTATATTTACAGAAATGCTCTTTACATCAAGATGTTCTCATCAACTTTTGAGGCAAGCATATAAATAAACATTGTCCTATTGCCTATTGGCAGAGCCAGAATTACAGACAAATATAACCTTAATGTTCTATTAACAAATTCCAAGGCCAATGGGATAACAACCTGAGACATAAGCTGACAGAAAATCCTTTAGTGTAAAAAGCTGAGACTCCTGTTACAGAGGAAACACTGGGAGATGAAAGTAATTCAATAATTTAGCAATTATCTAGCAATCACCCCTCAAAAACTAATCAAAGACCAATCAATTGGAAAAAAGCAATAATTCAAAAACTTTCCTTTCTGCAGTGCTGATGTCCTGAGCCAGTAATATTCACCCCTGCTAAAACTATGGGGCCAGATCATCATTGCACTCCTAAGTTCAACATTCTGAAAGTAATGTGAAAAAAATTGCAAAAAGCTTTTCCCACTCACTAGTCCTCCATTTTTCTGCTGCTACTGCAGAAAAACCACCTTACCTTTATGACAATAATTGTTAAAATTTCTACTGTATACATAACATAAATTAAATCTGAAGACTGAAAATGTAGGTGATAATATTTTTTCAAAGTCAAATAATTGAGTGGAGGAAATCAGGGCTGGGTTCTGGATTTATTTGTTGGGGATTTTTTCTAACCAACACTCTTATAATGCCTCAACCAGAGATTTTTTGCTAAAAGGAGATTGACTAGTTCATGCTTATTTCTTATACATCCAAAAGAAAAATTCTACCATTTCTTATATATCCAAAAGAAAAATTCTACCGTTCTACGTAATACAAGTTAATTTTGATCCCATTGACTCTTCCTTAATGTAAACATTTAGTTTAAAAGAAAAAGTAAGAAGTGAGTTCTATTTCCAGATCTGTAGTACCAGAGAACTTGAACGTTGTGAGTACATGCTAAGAGTAAAAGATACTCGCTACAAGTCCCAAATTACTCAATATATATGACATTTTGTGGCCCTTTATCAAAGACATTGGCATTTTTCTGAGCACTGAAACTATTCAGATGTTAAGTGATTTTCAAAATAACTGAAGAACACAGAGAACATTATTAGTTCCAAACATAACTGCTAAAATTCTCATAAACTTGCATACCACACTAGGAAAAATGCTGTAATGAAATACCCTGCACCTAGCTGAGTAAACAACTATGGTAAAGTAACATCCGATGTCAACACAGAACTCAAAAAACAATCCCAAAGAACAGGAAAAAACTATATTAGCAAAAAATCCCAACAAGAAAAACAAATTTACTGTAAAATTTGAAATCAGTGGTTAGATAACAGAGTACAAATCAAAGATCATGGGTATATGAAGCCATGGCAGTTTTGGATATGTGCAGTGTTAAACATTAAATCATTATGGTGTTTTATATGGTATGGTCAGAATATTAAATTTTATCTCTTCCTTACTGGTAACTGTGGATTCCCTGTTTTCACATTCTGTCTGCCAGAACTTCTGATGCTGAAAACTTCACTAGTTTGCAAGACTTACTAGTTTTCACATCGTAAGTATTTTTCTTCAGTTTATTGTAAATTATTTGGTTTTATAAGGCCTTAAAGCCAAGTATCTATTAAAGTATCTATTAAAGTATCACTAAGTATCTATTAAAAAAATATTCATAATGGCTTTGACTTTCATAGCATACATATTCACAAGCAACAACCAAATGAACAAATAATCAGTTGTGCAGTCTTCCCTACAATGGCCTGACAAGCAGTGTCAGAATGTCCTATTTGTACATTTTAGGCAGTAATTGCTTTGTTCATTGTTGTATCAATAAAAGATAAAATCATCAAATGTGAGTTTTGAGAAGTGTTAAACCATGACAGTAAGAATTTCAGTGAAACCGAGTAAGTAAGAATCACAGAATCACTTTAATTAAGATATCAAACATGATGATGAATACATGCAATTAAAAAAAATATCAGGTACTTTTGGATTTAATAGTTTATTATTTTCTTTTAAAAATGAATGATGGTGAAATCAAATGCAGAAGAATATTTCTTATTGCCACAATTAAAATTGCAATACTTGCTGCTACTGTTTTAAAGAAATCAAGACTGATTTAACTGAGGTGAGCAGCTGCAACCCCACTGAGGATGCAACCTGAATTTTGATTACAGAAGCTTTCTGTGAATGCAGAATGTTGAGATGATTTTAAGAAATAAGTGAAAAGAAGACTTCCAGAAATAGATAATGAATGGGATTGTATAGCAACTGGTTTACATAGCAGAAGGCCAGGGAGGAGGAGGGGAAGATTTCTGGGCAGATTCTCCAGGTCTCGAGCAACAAATCTCAAGAACAGACCAACACCATCTCTTCAGGTAAGGTTATTTCAATGTTATGGACCTTAATGATTCCTTTCCAGCTTTCCCAAGTAGCAATTACCTATTCTTCTTCTCTCCATGTAAATAACTAAAAAAAATGGAGTTAAACCTAAGATATAATTGCTATGTGACTCCTCTGTCTTTCAGTAGCAAAAGAGATTTTTAAAGTTCTGGTCACTTTTTCTTCCTTTTCTGCAAGTTTGCTGTACCCTTAAGTGTCCCAAACTACTTGTGAAGCCAAGCTGACCAGTAACTACCCAGATTAACAATGAAAAATATTCTTAGGACATCACTTTGTGGACATTTAGACGGCCTACACTGAGAGCTACATCAAGACACTTTTAAGAGACAGGCAATCATTGTGGGTATCTAACAGGCTCAAGGACAAGGAATTGTTGTAAACTTGCATTGTCACAGATAATACATGAAAACATAATTTCAGAACTGTTATTCTTAAAATTTACTTAGCTTGATGTCTGATGCTCCTACATCAAACTTGAAGAAACTCCAAGTACAAAATCTGGTATTTTTTCTTTTCCCTAGCTGAATGATTTTTCTTTAAACAAATCTAATAGCTCTGCCACCAAGCATTATCCTGATATGAGGACACACAGTCCTTTGCACAGAATCAAATACATCCTCAAGACTACACCTCTTATTCCATTTTTAAAGGCCCCACTGTATGCAGTCTGATTGTATAAATGGTAGGAAATGTGCAAATACGAATCTTCAGGGAAGTTTTGTATCACCTATGATTTTGCCGCTACTGCTTCTTGCTGTAGAAGTCTCTAACGTACAATTATTTAGCTGTATCAAACTGATACACCAGTTAGTGTTCCTGCAATACTGAGGTTTCACGCCTTTAGTTTGTTTTAAAGATGGTGACATTATTTGTGAACTATGTCAAGAAATGTTTTTTGATATAAAAAGTGCTTAGCAAAGGATTATATTTTGTGTACAAAGCAAAGATTTGGGTTAACACCTAATTTATCAAATGAAGTAGTTTTTATTAAGTTAATTTTACTGAATTTCTGCCTGTGCTTCTTTTTAACTGCAAGTTTAACTATATGAATATAATGTAAGTTATACTCACCTCCAGAAGAACAGGCTCCATTTCACCTAGAGTTTTTCCTAGATGCTTATCGGGATCTAAACCTGCAAAAAACCAAAAAAAATCTAAAAATATTTCTTATGAAGTACTCTTATGACATCAAGAAATTATTATTTTTTTCTTTTTAAAATATATTATGTCTCCTTTAGAAACACTACATTATCTAAAATAATTACTATCCTAAAGAAAATACACTGAGTCAGAATTCTCCCTAAACTTTGGGCAAATATTTTCCAGGTTTATGGAAAAAAAAAGCTAGTTACCATTTCCCTATATGTCAAGTGGAAAAGCTACTGGATCCCTTTCTTAGAAATTTCACTAGCCAGTGAAGTAAACACACAGGTCCATGGTATTAAAAATACTACAAGGATACTACCTCTTTAAGTCAGAAGTTACCTTTGTAGATATCTACGGAATTAAAGCACAATTAATTTTTTTATGCTTCCTGCAACTGGAAGGGACATAGGCTCATAATGAAAAATTCTTTTGCCAAATCCCATTCTTTGTGTGTTTTATGCAAATATAAAATGTAAGATTAAAAAGGATGAAGATATAAAGAAAACTCAGACCTACAGAATGTACTGAATGTTGTACCTTTAGATTCATCACAAAATACTCTCTACCATGTCTACATTTTGATTTATTTTTCTTTGTAAAAAAGTAACACTTGATAGCTGCTCTAACTTGCTTTTCTGTATTCCTGTTTCAACTTCTTGACTTTTTAATTTTGGCCAGCTCATGGCATTTAATGATCACTTCTCAGGATAAACCAAGTAACTGGCAAAAATGAGCAGTGGGACAAAATAATCCAGGCACAACTGTTTCAAAAGCTGATATTTTCAACCAAGTAAATATGCTAGTTGGATTTGACACAAAGTGGTCAAAAGGTCTTATCATATTAAGCAAATGAGAAAAAACCAAAATTATAACTCCTGAAATAGAAGGAACATTGTGAAATTTTCAGTTATCCCATTTTTTACTATTCTTAGTTATTGTGGTTTGGGCTCCTTTTTGCACTGATACAATACTGGTCTATTTTTTCCTACTCTACTGCTTCATACATTAATAGTTATCATTACAGAGCTGCCACCAAAATTACTCCATTCAGAAGCAATTTCTAAAATATGTACCTTGCAAAGCACTTTAGATTGTTGATGATGAAAGCTGTTATATAAATGTACAGTACACTATTATATAAAGTCATTGCTGAGTTAAAGTAGCTAATATGTCTCTTAATTTTTACAATTGTGATCTTGGTATATTTAAATTCCTGTGAAACTAAAACAACTTAGAGTGAAGGAAATTTCAAAACACTAGGAAAGTTTTTAAATATTTCATTAAAGCACATTAAAAATTCTCTTACAGTGTAGGGGAATGCTTTTAAAACTGCTTAATAATTAAAGTTTTAAAAGACTTGAGTTTTTTTCTGCCATCTATTCCTTTTTTGTATTGGTTTATTGCTTTTTTTTTAACAGACTAAAAATGTATGTGCTAGATACGTGATGATAATTTATTCTTGCGGAAACAGTTTTGAAATATATTAATTCAATTTCAATAGTTCAAATGGTTCTGGAGATCTCTTCCAACTTACATCAGGTTAGCATTTTGTCCTTGATTATAATGGGATAGGTATTAGGCCAAACAAGCAATTTCTCTTGACATAAATGAAGGAGTACTGCGTTACAGTATCATTTCACACATTTATATTAACATTCTTGTTTTAGTATAATTACTTTGCTAAGATAAGCAATCTCTCTCTCCTTGATAAAAAACAGATTGATTTCCTCTAAATTTAAACTAAGGGACACATTACAAACATATGAGAAGGGAAGAAGTTGTCAGAACCAGACAGACTGACAACTTATTTCTTTCACAAGGTTCTCTCTGGTAATATGGACACAACTTTAGTCCAGTTATGAATGTAAAGTAATAATTTAAAAGAAACTATGATACAAACAGTTTTTGAAACACAAATAAATTGCCTATGTATACAGTATGGGTAAACTCTTTAGTGATATCCCACACCTACATGAAACTCTGTGAAGTGCTATGTACCCTTCCTGTATCTGAGCAGAATTCTATTTTTGGACAGCTTGCATTTATTTTGAAACATAGTACTTCTTTTAGCTTCCAGTAGGTTTATATTGTGAGTGAATAGACACTGTTGGTAAAGGCATCAGGAAGCAATGTAACTTTCAGCTTGCAGAACCAGTAATCCACAGCTCCAATCCCTACTGCTATGCATGCATAGATGAAGCTGTATGTCTGTTGGTACAACTAGTATAATAAAGTATTTGGAACTATACTTACAAAATAGCTTTTTTAAAATCCATACTTCTATTTGGTACATATTTCTTTATTGATTCGAATTCTTAAAATGGCTTAGACTAACGAGAAGAAAAATGTATTGTAAATTCTTAGTACCACATCCTCCAAATTTATCCTTAATGGAACTAGATGTAAAGGAAGCCGAATGGATGGATAAACCAACAACAAGGTCCAGGGTCTGGATGACTCTATGTAGAATTAAAAAGTTAATTAGGAAGGGAGCTATAATTTGCAGGACTGACATCTATTTTATTTAACTTACATGTATCAATGGGGGGCAATTAGAATTCAATTAAAATATTCACTTTTATTACTTCCCTGACTGACCTTGAAGTTAATGCCTGTTTTATTTAATTGCATCATCTATGAATAAATGTTAACCCTAGAATGTTATGGCCCATTATTTTCAGTGCATTTTTAACTCCTCAACTGAACTACATCCATCAATTTATGTTACCAAGAGAGCAAGTGGGGCTTTATTTCTTTGAGATAGACTAGTATATGAAAACAGAAATATCTAAAAAAATTTGATAATGCTGTTTTTGACAGTGTTCAGTAAAAATAATTACGCTTTCAATTCCAGTTTTTTAGTCTGGTTTGACTGTAAAATCAGTAAGTGATAGCACAAATGGTATAATCACTTCAAAGTAATTGCTACTCCATCTGTAATTTCTGATAAATCCACTGACAGGAGCTGTGGCTGCAGAATGCTCTTATGCACAGCCACAAGACAAGTGTAGAGAACTACAGCAATGCCAAGAGATTGGGACAGAAATTCCTGTCTTTGTTCTGTGGTGAAAAAAAAGAACAGTACTAAAAGGCATTTTACAACCATTGCAAAAGAGCCACATTTTAAATGGTTCACTTTGTACATATGTATTAGTGTAGCATGAGGCCCACACCTGAGGGGCAGCTACCTGATATTATTTCCATTTATCAAGACCATTAGAAATCCAAGTTACATTTTCACGGCATTACATTCAGCTAAAAAAAATCCACATTCTAAAGCCTTATCTGACTAACAAGAACATGTCTTATATATGTTCAGAATTTTAAAATCATCTGGATTCTTAAAAAAGTGTTTTAAAATAAAAAATTCTATTTTTACTTCTCAGTAAAGTTTCAAATAAATAAAAATAAATCATAATTACCAGTTTCAAGAAATGTTGGGATATAAAGGTCTTCTGAAAGCTACATTGAACCAAATTCTAACCCATAATATATGAACACATTGTAAAAGAATCACTACCATACACACATCAATGAAGTAGGAGTTAACCATTATCTGTTGATAATATAAGGGAGAAAAAACTCCAGCCTTTCCTCACTAATCAACCCTACAATTCAAAAACTTAAACTTGTTACTCAGTGAATTCTTCCATAAAATAAGGTAACAACAAATCTCTAAAATTGATATTATCACATTTTTCTTGAAATATCAGATTCATAGGATTAGGATGGACTTTTGGATAAAAAACCATCTATCTTTGGATAAAAAACCCCTTATTTTAAAGTTACAGGAATATAAAGTTCCTTTTTTTCCCCTGACTTCTCTGGAAGTAATATTGAGAAGAGCAGTAACTGCTGTCACTATGAATGTAAGGGACTAAGACTCAACTGCTGATGATAGGGCTGTATAATAGGCTGTATAATAGGGCTGTATAATCTGCAACAAAGTTTCTGGAGAGATCCTAATCAGCTGATCACCAAGAGTAAAATTATTTAGAATTTTGAATAATAGGCAATGAAAGACTTTGGTTTTCTGGAACCAAAACTAGTTTCTTCTCAATCTCTTTATCATAAAGAAAACAGGGTTAACAATTAGATGATAGGACACATAAGATAAAGACATACATATAGAAAGCAAAAGAGTGTAAAGGATAAAGCAACCCCCTTGTCTTAGAACCGGAACAGAGAAAATAGGACTATTTTTGAAGGTAAATTCTATTTAAATTCTATTTCAACTGTGTCTTTTTTTTTTTTTTTCCTAAGTTAACAATTCAAAATCAGTGATTTTCAAAGGAGGGTCAGGCACTATTCTTTACACAGTACAGAATACAGGAGAATGTTTCTAGTAACACAGGAAAAGGCTGAAAAGCCTGTACACAACAGCATTAGCTGGTAACATAGGCTTACAAGGTAGGAGTGCAGGAATGTGTTATAACCTTCACCAACTAGAAATGCACATGCCACACAGACACTCTTGAACTGTAATCCTATACCTTAAGTTGCCTTGAGGTAAATTATTCCTGTTGTCATATTTAGCTTTCATTTCTATGAAGAGCTGGGAAGTGAACTTTTTGTCTGGTGGCATAATTTGACAGGTTCATTCTTAACTTCCTCAAAACTTTCACACATGAAAGGCTGTGTTAACAATGGTGAACTGGATGGATTCCTTGCATTTCCTTAAAAAAAATAATTGTAAAAACTGCTTAAGTTTGTATAAAAGTAATGAAAAGTGCAGTAAATAATTGCTATTACTGCATCTCTAAAGGATTTGAGATGAATATACTTCTAATTTATTTTATGAAAGAGGAAAATTGATGTGACTTGATTATGCATCTACTTCTCTTTTTCCCTTGCTCTTTTTCTTCTTTTTTTTTTCTTTCTTCTTTTTTTCTGGTATGTGATAATTTACCCAGTGAGGGAATTGTAGGGGAATGGAACCTGTAGACATACTGTAGATATAGTAACTCTTTTCAAACTAAGTGATACTAAGTGATAAAGCTAAAAGACATTAATCCCAAAGTGGTTCTAGCATATGTTTCCAGCGCAGGTTAATTGGTATCTCAGTTTATCTTCCTTCTTGAACATTCTTCAACTATGTTCTAAACTAGGTTAGTCTGATGTCTAAATAAAATTTTAGAATTCTGAGGTAAAAGGATCTAAATCTTCTTATTGAAGTAATATTATCTATAATCTCTTGCGGTTTCTTTTAAACATCAAAGATATTTGTATTCTAGTTAAATCTAGGATTCAAAGCACTTTAGCTCTGTCATTTCAACAACAGAATCTTCAAAAAATCTTTGAAGAAATTTGATACCGTTCCATCAGATAACAAGGCCATATTTCCAATCAGATTATTTTACAAAACCACAGCATCACAGAATGGGCCAGGTTGGAAGTGACCACAGTGGGTCATCTGCTCCAACCTCCCTGCTCACGCAGGGTTCATCCTTGAGCATGTGGCACAGGTTTATGTCCAGACAGCTCTTGAATATCTCCAGTGAGAGAGACTCCACAGCCTCTCTGGATGATTTGTTTCAGTGCTTGGTCACTCACACAGTAAAGAAGTTCTTCCTTATGTTCAGGTGGAACTTTCTGTGACTCAGTTTAGGCATGTTGTCCCCTGTCCTATTGCTCAGTACCACTGAGAAGAGCCTGGATCCATTCTCTTTCTTCCTCCACTCCAGACACATATACTGAGATGAGTTAGTCATCTCAGTCACCTCTTGAGGCTGAAGAATATTGGGAGGCCCAGCTCCCTCAGCCTTTCGTCATAAGAGAGATATTCCACACCCTTAATCATTTTTGTCACCCTCCACTGGAGCTGCTCCAGGAGCTCCCTGTCTCTCTTGTCCTGAGGAGCCCAGAACTGGCACAGCACTCCAGGTCAGGCCTCACCAGGGTTGAGCAGAAGGACAGCATCCCAGGACACCATTGGCCTTCTTGCCCACAAGGAGACACACTGCTGACTCATGGACGTTTAGTTGTCCACCAGGACCCCCAGGTCCTTCTCCACAGAGCTGCTTTCCAGCAGGTCAGCTCTCAGCCTGTGCTGGTGCATCTAATTATTCCTCTCCAGGTACAAGACCCTGCATTTGCCCTTGTAGAATTTCAGAATGGTCTTCTCCAAAATGCTGGTAGTTTGAAAAAGATTGTGGAAGAATTGTATACTTGCTGAAAAATAGCATTAAACTATTTTAATCAAATGAAGCAAATGACTAATCTCATTTAAAGTAGTGACAGTCAAATTCTTCTCAGGACTTTTACTGGGCCTAAAAAACTTAAATACAAAGTCATTACAGTTTCAGTTATACAGGCACATATCTATGCCTTTCCTGATACAATTTTTTTTGCATAGAATATCTTAAGAGCATTGTTTGCTTATTAATCTATTTAATTCAAATTGTTCAACTGATCTAGCATCACATGATAACAAATGTGTCTTAATAAAAAAATATGTGCTATTTTGTCCCTATTATAGAATTCTGATATTTCATGCTTTGAACAGTTCTAATTCTAGTAAGCTTTTTAGAAAATAATTGAAATTTCATTGTGTGGAAGAGAAAGAGGTGTGCTGCAAGTGGAAAAATTTGTCGTTTTTATTACATCCATCCCCATGCAGACAAGTTATAAACTTTTTAAAAAGTCACAATCCCCAAGTGGATCAACAGAGTTTTCTGACAGCAAAGATCAATAGATCTGCTGCAAAAGGGTAAAAGGCCAGAGCAGAAATAAAGGATCAGACTAGGACAAGAAGTCCTGCAAAACTTCAACTCATAGTGACCTGAAAAGCAAACATCTATGGGTCTAACTACACAAATATGTAAATGTTTATGTCGTTTCAGCATGTAAGTCTGTAAAATAAATGGACATCTAGAACTTAAATTGTATCAAACATTAAAGAGCAGAAAGTATATATTCTAGTATTAAAATATACCACTTGTACCTCTTGATTATCATATTGTTAAGATAATTTCTGCTTTTGACATCCTTTACTAAGCTCTCTTTCTTCCACTATTTTTCAGCTCCAAGTTCTGACTATTCTTCTGTCTTTTTCACTATAGCCCATACTTCCTATCCTGTTTCACCTTAAATGCCTAATAATGTGCTCTTTAGCCTGCTGCTTCCATTTAAATTTTCCTTTAGATTACGTGATCTCCCCAACTGCAAGGTGATATTTCCACTCTTAAGCCATCTCTCTCCTACTTTGTCTGTCTGTGACATCCCCTTAACAGCACCCACTAAGACCAGCTTTCAACTACTTTTTTGTTTTCAGGCACTGTCCCTTAGTCTTCCAACTCCTGTTATCTTTTAGGACAACAATATTCCGCCCATTTTCCAGTGTATAGGCTCAGAGTTAGCGAAGTGGGAATCTTATTTCTAATTTTTTTCTGAACAGATTTCTGCAAAATCCCATTTCTTCCTTTTCTGTAACACAATTTATTTTCAAACATTTCTTTATACTTAATATATGCACTAAAATCTCTTTCTGAAACCTCATCTTACACTGGTAATGAAGTATCTGTCATTTATATACAAGCATCAAGACAAGTACCATTCTAAATGCAAAGATTATTTTCTCATCTTATTTTCCTAAGCATTCAAATATGAATCAAACTTTTTCTTTAAGTCCAGTACAAGTTCTCTTTTCTCTTCCTCATTTCTTTTGCATCACATCTTAAATCCCAAGCTAATTTTTTGACTTTTAATCTTGCATACAATTTCCATTTATCTGTGCTGATCTTTTCCTGTGTGAAACTTTTCTGCCAGGAAAAGAAATGGCTTGAGATAAAATGGCTCTCTGTTTGTATAAGTGTTTCCAAGTCTTTTTATGCAATGTCTAGTGAACAAACAGGAGTGGTATCTTTTTTATCTTTTTATCATAAATAACAGGAATTATGGAGATAAATGGGATGGTGGATGAATATATTAGGGAACAAGCCTAGAGAAAAAGTGTCAAATGCACCTAAACTCTAAAGGGCCAACTAAATTTCAGAAGACTTGTTTGAAAATTCAATCACAACACCACATGCTAGCTAGGAAACAAGATTTCAAAGGGGGAAAAAAACCATCTTTCCCAAAGTACATCATAGGTAATTTATCAAATTTATAATCTGAAAAAACATTAAAACTAAAATTAATTAAAAGTGATCATATGTGTAAGCAAGATAATACTTCAACACTGCACAAGGATAATTTTTCTAATAAAAGTTTAAGGCTAGTTTTAGAACACATTATCACTATCAGAATAGACAAGCACTAAAATTTGACAGGATTTGAAAAATATTATCAGTCATTTTATCTTTTAGTTCAAATTATGATTAACAGAATAAGTGTTCAAAAAACAAGTTAAGTGTTTAAAAGTAGATGTGGCACTTTGCGATATTATTTAGTGGTTATAGTGCTATTGAAGTGGGGACTTGATGACCTCAGAGTTCTTTTCCAACCTTAATGGTTCTATGATTTTAAGTGTTTTTTATATTAATAAATCAGAATATTCTCAAGAGCAAATGTTGTGAAGACAGTCATAGATTCTACTACAACTCTACTGTCTGGTAGCTGCACAAGGAAGAAAGCAATGGAATGATCACCTATAAATAAGCTAGATTAGCTAAGAATAATGTAAATGTTTAATTTACTTAGCAATAAGCAAGTAAACAATCCTTACTGTAAAATATATAAGAAAGCAACTGGGATCTCATATTGATTTAATAACAAAATGTTATTCAATTCCTTCTGTTATGTTTGTGAATGGTCTGAGAATTTTTTAAAAATATTTGAAGAAAGCAAGTATCTTCCCTTGTAATGACAAGGTCCTTCAATACCCTCAAAATTACTTTAAAATTACTCAGTACTGAAAACACATTTTCAAAAACACTGCTCCTCTCCATTACACGGATGATGTGCTCAGACAAAACTCACAACCAACAATTTTACTTCAGGATATGAACTGCCATTGCAGCCAACTTGTAGAAAGGTTAGTAATAACCTTCCTATTGAAGGAGAGAGCTCTGCCCTCCATGCAGCCGTGGTTTCTACAGAGCAAGTTCCCTGTGCCCACAAAAAAGCAGATCCTGCTGATCACGTACATGCAGCCACAAAAACACTGGAGCCTTTACAGGGGCAGAAGCAAGCACAGACTTGTGGTTTCGAAGAGTCACTTAGAAGTGGGATGGAAAGATTGACCTTTTGGAAGCAACTATTAGATCAGTTTATCTGTATGCTAAATTACACCCTTCAGAGCTTAACCAGGAACTGTGTGGTGCTAGGTCTTTTTTAATGTAGCTCTTTACATGTAAATTTTACCTCAGTGAAAACTAATGGGAATATGGCCATCAATTTCAGTCAGTCAGGATTTCACCTCTATACACTAGAGACGTACAAATAAACAGTAACATAGACACCTAGGTGGCTGGGTTTGATTAATAGATTCATTATACAAAGAAGAAATATACTTTCTTTTTCAATTAAAAAGTCATATGCAAAAACATACACATCCCTCAACTATCAAGTTAGTGGATTCCATGAATAGCAGGAGTATACCAATTTTCTAGACCATGGGAAGGAAGCATCAATATCTTCTATCACACCAAAGGAGTTTCATGTTAAATATAGTTACTACAGACAGTGCGTTTTAGTGAAGGAACTTGGGATTTCCTGACAGACAGGAGATGGCACTAGCTCCCTAAGGACTCATTACTCCATTGGGAAATAGCCTGCACAAGTAAGTAAGACCCATACCACTTCAAAATTTAGGTGTCCATGGACCCTGTGATTTCAACTCTACCCATGGCTGGGAATGTACAATGTCTACAGGCACTCATAGCAGCTGGACCTACAAGGTAAAGAACATAATCATGAAATAAAACAGCTCCACTTCATATGCAGACTGATCAGCCCTGATTCAAAGTTTCTGCTTTTATTATTGTTTAATTTCTGGATTTCCACTGAAGAGGGGTATATTTCAAAGACAAAAGTATGATGTATCATACAGGCATCTTTAGCAGCAAGAAAATGGGGCACTGAAGATAAATATTCAGAAGTACGTATATATAGTGCTCAGGTTTGCTGCTAGATCATGGAATGTTTTTCTCTCGTCATTAAAGCTTTTGAAATACACTCTAAAGGAAAGAAAGCTGATCTACTTACAGATCAACAGAAGGCATGTGAAAAAGGTTGCTAACAATACTTTTTTTGCATATAAGTGAGAGCAATTGGCATCCCATCTGGAAAACTACACTACTCTGAGATAGAAAACTCTTGCCACTGGCAAGGTTTATGGTATTAATTTGTAATGGTGGATTTAGGGAAATGTACTAAACTAATGCTCATTTACTTGCATAATTATGTGTTTTCTACATAAAACGACAGGCTTTTACCTTGTCAATACTGGCACTGAGTTAATGGAAAACAGGACGAGGCGGGTGTACAAGTATGCCAGCGCCGATGAATGTCAAGCTCAGGTTACAGATTTGCTTCTTGCATCAACAACTGTACAATGTATCACCTAATGCATTACCCTTCAGACTCCTAAATCTGTTATTTTAAATATTTTCATTGCAGTTTAGCTTTGATTATTAATCTAAAAGGCAAAAAGTTAAACCGTATCTTATCTTCTTTGCCACTTGATATGTTAAACAGCCTTCATACCTTAAATCCACTTTAATAAGGCATGCAATTATTAAAGCATTACAGAATGGCCCCAGAGCACAAAAGCTCCATTAAATTTGCTTACATCTAATTACGTCTGCCTGAGGCAGGTGAGAAATTGACTCTGATAAGATCTTTCTTTTACCTGTAGCCAAAAAAATAAAAAGGAAAAATAACTCCGAGTGATTTTCTATCTAATTGCTATCTACAAGTATTTATGGTATTCGCTCTTCCAATGAATAGCCCACAAAGCACTCTTTGTGCACTAACCAGTGCATTTTAAGTTTTTTTTAAGACTGTAGAATACAAAAGACAAGCTTATCTTGCTGCAGGCATGGCAGGTCATCAATGATGTCTATTTGGGAAACAGTTTTATCTATTATTTAAATAATAGATTTTCTGTAAAAAAATAATTCTGATGCGAAAAAGCATGTTACATATGCTTTGTGGACTTCATTTTTTCTACATGCCAGTACAAGCAAAAAACACATTCTATTTTATGAAAATATAACATAAATATATAAATATACTTTATATGGCCTGAAAAAAATTATTTTAGAAACCTTTTTTTTCCCCAATTTAAAACCAAGTGTTTTGTAGTAGAAAACATGGTATTCAATTGCTTTATATTTGCAACTGACCTTCCAAAATTCAGGAAAATGTGAATAAATGACATTGCTTGTTACCTGTAAATGAATGAGAGCATGTGATACTTTTCTAATCATTCTAATCCTCCTCTCAGCCCTAGCAGATCCTACAGAACAATAGAGGGAGACCATCATAGTGACAATGTAAAATTAAGTTAGAAACTATACCAGATAAAGAGGAAGAAATAAATAAAATTTTTAAAAATTAATTTAATCCATCCAGTCTAAAGGGATTGTAATTCAAATCTTGGTTAACAAAGAGGAAGAAATTACTTTATTATAAACCATTCTTTGAGAGAAAGAGAGATTAGGTATTTGATAGGAAACTTGCCCAGGTAAACCAGACACTGGACTTCAAAAAAAAGCTTATGCAACACTATTTCCAAATATACATTTTTAACCACTGATGCCACTTGTATGATACAAATCAATGTTTGCTACAGTGAACCACAAGTTTATAGTCAACTCCAAAAGAAAAGGTCCTTTGGTCAAATGTTATGCTTAAAATTGATTTGCTACTCCAAAATAGAAAAACTGCATAGGGGCCTGAAATAATATATTGTGCTATTAACATGTTTCTCATGTGCTCATTTAGGCTTTTACAGCACATCATTCCATAAGCTTTCTTAAAAAACTTCATTTGACCTTACCTTTACATTTAAGCAATAAACAGATAGGTTAACTTTCATATTGATTTGCTTCAAGTTTTAGAACTTCATTTTATATACACCTGATAATGAAAAGACATTGATTTTCTGGTATTCTAAGCAACTACATTTTAAATATTAAAAAAAAAATTAGAGGCAATGATGAATTATTTCTGTTTGCTCTTATGATTTTCTAACTCCAAGTCTGCTGTTGCAGAAAATATTTTGTCCTCATAATTATATCTTGTTTGATATTAACTTGATGTATTTCTATTAAAACTTTCACGGTTGCTTTATAATATTGTCTAGTCACAAGCTTGTATCATCTATAAATGACAACACTGTGAACTACTGAATTATACATGCATCTTTACTGCAAATTAAAACAAAACCAGAACAAAAAAAATATGAGAGGAATTTAATGACTATGTTAGGAAGAACTGCTTTCCAGCTTTTCCACGTCCCCTTTAAGAACGAATTGCATCCTGTTAAATTAATTATTCAGACATCACTACTGGTATTGAGCCATTTTTTATAATTTTCTTGATATTGACATTTCATATCTTAAAATGTGCAACAAAGGTTCTGTTTTCCTCTCTTATGTTGTGGATTTGTCCATGGGAGATTTCAGTAGACAATACTGCTCAGAATCTGAATACATACCAAAAGCTGCCACTTTTATGATTATGGCTTGAACGTTAGATGATATCATTTCCTTAAGCAGTATTTCCTGGTTCCAATGCCAGAGGTAAGCTAAAGGCTGAAGATTAAGCCTTCTGCACCTTAAAAACAAACAAAAATTGGATAAAGTCAAGTATTATGTTTTTACACAGTATTATTACTGTAAAATTAGTGAAAATTTCTTTCTTTTCCTATCCGGAAATAATTTTTCCTCTATAATTTCAACTACAACACTTTACTATTGAGATATTTCCTTATAAACATTAAGTCTAATATATATTAAAAACCAAATAAATAAACTTGCTCTGAGTATGACTCATCTACATAAGACGCAACTCACTGAGCTAAACAGATCTGCACAGGAATGTAAGTAAAGCCATTACAAAACGTGTTCCTAAACCTTTTGCTTTGGGATACAAAGCAATTAGCACCTTAGGAAGTCATCACTTTTGTGAACACAGCTAAGGACAAAGTTACTGCTCTGTGATAAATGTGGCACATGTCACTAGTACAATATGCTGAATTTATTGCTGTGATTTGGATCAACACCCAAGGAAAAGAATCATTCAGGAAAATGTATACAGCTTGTGATATAAATAAACAACTTTTTACTGTAAAGTTAATAATTTGTTTTGATACATATCATATATGGACAGCATTTGATACACAGCTTTGACTGTTTATGAAATTAGAGATTCACTAATTTGCATTATTGATAGGTAACTTTTCTGTAAGTTGTCAAGAACCATCAGCTGGTGATTAAATGTGTAAGGTCTCTGAAAAACTTAAACATTTAACTATGGGACTAGTTCAGACTCCTTAAGATTTACATTTAATTGTCAATTATCATGTTTTTCCCAATACATGGTCTTTCTCACATATATGGGCATTCCTCCTTATGTCAGATAGACCCACTAGTATGATTAGGAAGACTATATAGTTAAATGTAGGCTTAATGTTGACATATAAATGTACAGTTAGCACTCATATAATCTGACTGGTTTTCTTATTACTTTGATAGGCTTTAACAGAGCACTAAGTTATGTAATAGAACTATTTCACAGTTCTGAATGTAAAGTATTTACTTACGTGCCTAAATTCAGCTAAAAAATTAGCTGAATTAATTGGGATGGCTCATATGAAACAACCTTATTGCAATGGCTGAATCTACAGATCAATGTGAAGTATTTTACTTTACAAGCTCGGAAATAATCATGCCTGTTTGAAATACTGTGATTTCCTGTCAATCTCTTAGCTGTGGTAAAGATGTAAACAATCAGCAGAAGTGATCTTTTATTTATCCTACTAACATGTGAGGCAACTATTAAAATGTTTAAGTAAAAAGGAAAAGAAAAAGGAGTTATTTCTGACTGTAATTTATCTATGTAAACTTTAAAGAAAACAAATGTGCTCTGTAACTTGCTGATGTGAGCTGAGTTGGCATAGCATTAATTTCACAGTTCCTACAGCTCATAAAGGATTCCAGACACTTGCTTTCATCATCAACAAATCATTAATGAAATAATGAAACCATAATTAATTTTTAACACAAGGTGGTTTTGCATTTCATCAGATATATACAGTGAAAATCTTTTTTCAGATCAAATATTGGCCTACATAACAAACACAACTACCATTCCATAATGCTCTTTTTAAATTAAGACTCCTAAAAAAATCAGGATTTATATAGACCTTTGCGCACAATAGGAATGACAAATGGAAGCTCCTGACTAATAATAACAAATTTCAGATTTAAGGAATTAAGGGAAGAAGATGTTTAGAAAGATTCTTTTCTATCTAATTCCTTATAACAAGTCACAGGATGTTCCTCTATATCAAAACACTAGTGAAAAACAGAGGGACTTGATCACAACACTGTAGTCATTGGAACTGAGTGAGCTTCCCGTTGGAATTAAAGAATTGAACCTACTCAACTATTTTCATACCAAATCTCTGAGTATTTTCAAGAGATGAAGAGAGATCTAAAGAGCAGTCAGAAACCCTGGTATAGTTTCTACTAGATTTTTACTAATGAACACATTGTTTCAGGGGGGAGAAAAGGAAGAAAAATAAAAGAAAAAAAGATATACCCATATTAATGAATATAATGAACTTGGTATCATAGAACATGAGAAATCAGGCAACTGTCTCTGCTTTAAATTTGAGTTAGAAAACAGACAAGTACTGTCCAGAATGTGTATTCTGATAAGGATTAGTATTTTCTTACACATCTTCCACTCGAACTCTCTGGTAGTCAGAAAGAATGGCTCCCACAGATACACCCTCTACTCCTTCTTTGTCCTGAAAAAAGACATGGAATATCAATGACACAGTATATAAAGCTTTAAGCTGCAGAGATTCAATATCTCTACTTGCAGAATCAACCAAGAATAATTATTTTTTCTGTGTCCAGTACACGGAACAGAATAGGTTGAAACGCAGTTCTGCCACAGAAGGGAGCAGCTCAGCTGACCTACTACATGGTTATTACTCTAATGCCTCTAATTACTCAAGTACCATTCTAGAGAAGAAATAACCAAGGTAACTGAAAAGTATCAGACATAACAGATTATCCTGAGGTTTTCCAGACATCCCAAAAATTCCTTCCAGCTTTTGCCTATAAGTGACAGGTTAGCTAGTCCACCTACAAATAATTATTAGCAACATACATCATACAATTAACTGAATTGTTAGCATTTTCCATGTACACAGCACAAGAGAGTGTGAGATTACTCTTTTTATCTTAACACCAGAACAAGAAAACTCACAGGAAACTTACTTAACATCATCTTTTAAAAATTCTGCTATAAAAAAAGCTTTTCCAAGACACATTTTCTCCGTTTCATTTAAATTACCTAAGCCAACAAATTGCACTTTATTTTTTCTTGTAAACCCACTGAGAATGTAACATTTCTAAATGCACATAGTTCTAGTATTTTGTGAGATCTTGCATTTTAAAATTGCTTGAGTACCAATCAACACGCTGAATTTTCTAAATTTAGCTCCATCTAGACTTTGGTAAAAGTTGTTTTCCTCTTTTAATCAAGGTCGATCACAACTACACCCCATGATTTACTTTCTGGACCTGTTCCAAATCCTGTGAAGAAGTTTGCAGCAAGATTTTACAATAAATTTTTCAGTTATATACCTGTTGATGTATCCTGCCCCTGCCTTTCTCTTTTGGCCTATTCTATGATCTCAGAAGCCCTGCTAAGCCTTGGCCAAGCAAGCTGAGCAGTGATGTGCCCTTGACTGTACCAGCTGGATGGTGAAGCATTGCTGACTGCACCAGGAGTTTTTGCCTGGTCAAAACAATTCTGACAATCAAAAAAATACATCACTACTTAAATTATGTACTTCTCCATGTTGTTAATGTATAGATCCATTAATATGAAGCTTAATGCCAAATCAAACAGTTTTCAAGCTGATGCTTCTCACAGATCCAGAAGTAATATAATATTATTTCTGCTTCCCTTTGAGCTTTCAGTGCAATGTTTCAAAGCGCTTTTTAGAATAAAGGTAAATCAGCGATACTTCAAGCTACTCAACTCACTCATCTACAATAACATTGCTTAAAAATTAAACACAGTTGTACAAGCACAGTTTTGTTTAAATAAATTTGATGAACTGATTCAAGAAGCCTTCTTGAATCTTCAAATATTTCAAAAGTGTAAGTTGCAGTCTTTAACATTCTTTTTAAAATGGTTAGAAATTGTGTAACAGTCTTGGAAAACATGACTGATTTAAACAAGATAAATACTGTTTTTTTTTATTTTTATGTAAAAATAATAACCCCAGCAATTCCTTCAGAACGTCCTCTGTCACAATGTGCAGACATCAACCAATATGTCCAAAAATATTACCTATATTTTTTTATGTTATTAATTCATCACAGTTCTAAGTTACCAGAGGCAAAGTATGCCACCTGCTAAATTCAGTAAGTAAAGTTTTTGAAGTGTCTGATACAAACAAACAGAAGGGCATACAACTGCTGTCTCACAAGTAGATTAATCTCTGTGGCCACATAAATCCATATGCAGTTTTCCACTTCCCTTCATTACAGAATTGTTGAATGGTTGAGTCAAAGGCCCATACAACCTGCCCTTGAACATTTCCAGTGATAGGGCATCCACAACTTTTCTGAGTAACCTGTTTAATAACACATGCATTTCTCTTACCTCATCAAAACAAATGAGATGATGTTCATTATCATCATAATATTTATAATAATGCATGGCAGATCTGTAGTTACCACAATATTTTCATTATATATATTTGCACTATGTACACTCTTCCTTCTCTAACAATGGGAAATGAATAGGTGGATGAGAGATATTACAGAGTAATTATATCACAAACTTCAAAAAGAAGATGTTATCCTCAAATATGTAGTGAAATCTTATTTCCCACATAGACAGATTTCCAGAATCTCCTGTTCATCCATGAAGATGGCAACTGACTTGCCCAATACACTTTTAACAAGCTCAGAGAGCCATAAAAATACTTTTTTATTCATTCCGTTGTTCAAGTTCTGACAAAATATATGCATCAGCAAAGATACTTGCTAAGAAAATTCCCTTAAATTAAAAATAAAAGTAAATGGAAGTAGAGTCTTAAATGTTCTGCTCTTATCCAAACACAGTACTTCTATACTAGAAAGATCTATTGCACAAAAACTTGTTTGGGATTTAAAAAATTCTAGTCACGAGTCCCAGGAAATTTCATAACCATCCTATGATAATGGAATTTTAAAATCCACAGAAGGTAACAGAACTAAATAACCATTGAAACAATGGCCCAAACTTGAAACTAATGCATCAAGAAGATTTCTCATAGGTTTTGTTTCGAGGTTCTTTGGGTGTTTTTTACTATACAAATCTGTATCACACTGGATGTGCATGATTATGAATGCATATATATATATATAGGTATACAAGAAATCTCAAGTATGTACACGTGTAAGCAATATATCTTGATGTTAGTAATGCAAAAACAAGGCTATTATTGGCTGCTTGCTTACAACTTATGTTACATCTGATTTAAATAATAACACAGGAGATTGTCTGCACTTATTCTGGTTTATTTCCTTTGATAATACGTAAGTTTTAATTGTCCTTTGAAATGGCATTATAATGTCATTTTGCAGTTGTGGTTAGCATTCACGTTTAAAAAATTCTCACAGGTATTTATTTATTGCCATCTCTTTTCATTCAGTTCTTCTCATGGTAAACAGCAAATATAAACCTTCATCACTGTCTAGACAATAGCTTCCATGAGGAGAAACACCAGTATACTTAATATATGCTTTGAAATGCGAGAACTAGCTAATATGCTTAAATTCAGTGAAATGGAATGAGTTCAATCCCCCTGTTTTGTCCAGTTCAACAAATGAATGCTAGAGTGAGTGGCACAAATTCAAGAAATAAGAAGATTGAAAAGAAGAAGGATGGAGCATGAGGTAGAACAGAAAAAAAATGGTCTCACAACCTTCTAAACTCCTCAGCTGGACAAAGCTTACATAAAGCCTTGTCCCACAGTATATTCCGCTCAGCAGTTGAAGCATGCAAAGAGTACTAACTAAAAGCTACTGCTTCCCTGGGCTTGTTCTTTGGTATTGAAAGAGTTATTGGACACCTTGCAAACAGACAGCATTTTGTTTGACTAAGAGTTGATCATGGTTAGCAGAGAATCCATCCCAGAATCAATAGCGCCGTCACTTTTAATGTGGAATCTGATCAGGTTTGGTACCATTAAAAGCATGTTCACAAAACTGCGCTCAGCAAGGGTAAACCAAGCTGACATCTGCAGGTAAATATCAGGGATCTGCACAGAACTCAAAAGCTGAGGAAGTGAACTTGGTAAAATTCAGAAGGAAAGATGCTACCTGCTGTATCATATAAAAAGTAACAGATCAGAAAAAATGTCTGAGGAAAGTCAATATGAAAAGGTGATTTTTTTCTTAGGTTGAGTGGATTTTTTAATTATTATTTTAAAAAGCATCATATACAGCTAATTTAAGAGATGATTTACCAATGTTAAACTATACTAATATGTTTCTAGTGCAATAGGCTACTCTAAAGTAAAAATAAACTGCTCTCTGAATATTTGGATAATTCAGAAAGCACTTATACTCAGTACAATATCCTCGGTCACAAAGTATTACAACACAAAACATGCAATGTGCATATAAATCCAGATGCCAAAAACAAATGTACACAGATGCTAACAAAGTTTGATTTTCCATATGACATTTTAGAACTTATTTTTCCCCTTTAGAGCTACAAAATGTACTCATTTCAAAAGGCAGGTAGAAAAATAAACTTTTAAAAAGCAACTAAATAAGACAATTTTAGTAGTTTTTTTTAATGTGCCTAAAATTATTATTAGCTATGTTTTAACAGTAAGTGAAAATTCACAATTATAATTGTGTATATTTTGTCATAACAGTTAATTTTTTCCTGTTCAGAGGACAAGACAATAATCTTCATAAACGATTGTGTTAGAGCAGCTAATTGATCTTTGAAACTGTAACTTGTACTAAAATGCACAATTTATGTTTAAGGCATCCTAGTTTTAAAGTTATTTATTATTTTAAACAGTTTAATGAAAAACAAAATTCAAAATTGCTGCTCTTTGTGTATTATTAATTACTGTTGGCTGCATTTCCTATCAGGAAATAGTATAAAAAATTTAACAGTTTTGTGAAAGCTCCAAATATCACTGCTGTTTTTAAAGTGCCTCTGTTACATCCATGTACAATTCTAACATACAGCTTCACAGCTAAAGATAAACAGATTAATTTACACAAGCACTCTGTTATTTTAATTTTGCTTGGTTTTTTTCAATTAATGATTGTAACAGTAATCTGAGGAAATTAGTACATATGCATTGTAGCATTAGTACTGGTATAAGTATTCTACTAGTAAGTAAAACGTTTATTGCAGTGGTATCAGTACAGAGGTTTTCTATAATTTCATATTTTAATGTCTTTACCTGACCCCTTCAGAGTTCAGCAAAAAGAAAATTAGTGCTAATGTTTCCAATTTAATTAGTATATTACATGCACTGTAACTATTAGTGGAAAATGTTATATTAATGAATGTAAAAGTTAGCTGTAAATTACCTCAGAGTTATTATCAATTTCCCAAGTTACTGCTCCTTAAGATAACCCTCTCCCTATGGTCCTTCCGGTAATTTTTCTTTGCCTGATAAACATGATGATTAAACAGCACATAGTGCAAACCTTTGATACTTTTTAAATTAAATCCATGCCCAGCCTAAGGGCTGTGTCTGATTTCAACTAAATGTGTCAGTTAATCAGATAAAAAATTATCAGCAACTCAAAGAAACAGCAGCCTTAGGCTTCATCAGTGCCAGAGAAAGCTGAACAAAATAAGACATACAGACAATATCACATTATGAGTAAAGGTTACTGCTAAGCGTATCACCGCACAGCACTATTCACCACCTTAATAATGTCTATCTTAAATGAAATATTGCCTACAACAGCCAAAATATTAACAAAGAAAAATGAAGTGCTCAACCTGTGTCTATGTCTATTCATGTGTATTGCAAGAAATTTTGAGCACTGCCATTCATACAAATGCAGAATATCCCTAAAAATTTACTTTGTGGAACAGATCTTTGTAAGAAAAAGAAGTATAAACAGCTGAAGAATGGTTAAGCTACATTCAATTTTTTACGTGTGCTTCACAGTTTTGCCACAATAGAGTTCATTTTTTATGACCCAGATATAAAATACAGCCTCTAAATGAAATTTTCTTTCCAATTAATATCCTTCTTAAAGCTTGTATGAATAACTGAAAACCATTATCCATACTTAAATTAACGGTTAAGGTTATTTGTGCCTACATAGCGATTACCATACAGTTGCAAAACTTCAAATTAAGCACAACATATTTGCAGGTGGGCGAATGACAATATATAACTTAGTAACAGGACTTTTAGGCTTCTACCATTATTTGAGTGGGAAAAAACTCTTAAATACGAGCTTTGCCTTATAATTCCTGAAGCATTTTAAGATCAATGATTATAGTGATTCCAAACAGAATATGTGATTTTTTTCTAAGCTTTGGTATGTCTGTCTGACGCAGCTGCAAGTAATCAGACAGTATGGAAATATTCCTGAGACATAAGGATATAATAACACTATGTCAAATTGAAAACCCACTATTTGGTAAGGCTCTGTAGACTAGCTACAAATCACATAGATCATCTTAGTGATTGCAGATCACTATACATCATCTGGGACTTTCTTGTCTTCCACACAGGGACCTCAAAACACATATATCTCATGTCTTCATTCCTTAGGAAGAAGTAGCTCCAAAACCAGGTGGGAATTAACATAATGTGGATTTACATGAAATCCCTGTGTGAAACACTCTCATTATTAATTTCAGAAGTCTTCAGTGGCTTTATCTCAACTTGCTTTAGAAGTAAATTACTGAATAATGGTATCTATACAAGGCAATAATACTATGTAACTAATCTACTTCAAGAGCTAATTAGATATATGTTTACAAATGCCCTTTGTAGGACATAGGCACCCTACCACCCACCTTTAAGCAAAACCGATGGCCTAACTTCCAGAGTTTTACAAATGCAATTACTGAAACACAGCACACTCATCACACACACACACACACACACCATCTATTAATTCAGCGTAGGGGTGCCTTCAGTGTCTGGTTGCAATCTCACAACAAACACATTTAATTAGGACATGGTCCTCTTCCTACCTAGAAGTGCCAAATGTTCAGGGTGATGGTGCAGGCATACATTTGTTTACACATAATCACTTACACACACCATAGCAAAGGAAAAAAGAAGAGCAAAACAGACAGAAATACCACTCTCAAAATCTAATATCAAACAGAAGTGTATTGAAAAGGCTAGAATTACATTCTAAACAGGAGAAATGGAAAACCAGGAAAACTCTTCCACTATAGCCACATACCATACCATAAATGCAAGTTTTCCTGATATACTGATTCTCCATTTAGCTGCATTTACAAAGTGAACGATTAGTCTTATTAATTAGAAATCATTCATTAATAAATTCATTCTTTTTTTATATATTAACTATTTTCACAGAATTCAATAAACTTGCTACATCACTTTAGATCCCACACTATTTCACAACTTTTTTTTTTCAATTATTTAATTTAGATTAATTGATTTATTTTTGCAATTAAAAAAGTGTCATACTAAACCCATTAGTCATTTGGTAAAATCTAATATAGCTAGACATATTTATCAAAAAACATAGAATACTAAAATAAAAATTAACAGACATCCACTATTTTAAAGGCTACCTAAGAGTTTTCTACAGAACTGGCCTTTTTTCTTGAAACCTATTAACTGACTAACTGGTAACTGAGGCCTGCATTCCAGCCACAGGGTTACAAAGACTTTGACAATGAAGCAAAAGTCTACAGCTGAACAATTTTTTTTTAATTGTATTTTGTGCAGAGAATTGGTTTCAAATAAATGTCTGCTTCACCTTTGGGACTTCCAACTCTTAAATATTCAAATAATTACAGAGCAAACTTGCCTGCAGACACTCCTTTCAGGAAATCTTATTTACAAAATCACCTCCACAAAGACTGATTATTTAATTTAATAGCCAAAATTAACCTGAACAGTCAACTCCAGATTGAATAAATGACATTACATCAGAACAACAAGATGCCAGTGAACAACCACAAAACAGCCAAGTAATCATGCATGTTTATGTTCTGATGCTACACTGAATATTTTAAGTACTGGTGATTTTATGTGTAACTATTTTGCAATCAAGAGCAGTTATACTCATTCAGAATTGGTAGTTCAAGTCTGTGATTGGATTTAAAAGCTAGGATTTTGACCTACCAAAATGTATACATTCTTCAGAATGAAAAAAAAAATAATAGTATTTGTGTTATGAAGGCAGGTACTGACCTATATTATGATGTCACAAATCAATGTCTTGCTGAAGACAAACCACTTACTAAATCAAGAAAAGGGTCAAAGGAATATTAATTTGTATGTTTCTAGTTAAGAGAAGTCTCATGCTTTAGATAATGAAACTCAGTTCACTTGCATCATACCCTGACCTCAGAGAGGCAGAATTTAATTTTTTGATTTCTTTTTTTAAATAGTATCTTTAACAAACTGTAAGAGCCAAAAGCCAGATGTAAACTAAATTTTTGAATATAGACAGAAAGTCTTTTTCCCGTGCTTTGACCACATGGCCTCCATGCAGACCAACTTCTAGATGCTAATGGCAAGGTACCCCTCTACAATGAAGACCAACAAGACCAGTACAGCACCTACAAAGCGGAACAGACTCTCTTGCTCTGGTTATCTGAGGTATACACCATGGTTTGGGTCATTCAAGTCATTAACAGACTTCCACTAAGGGAAGTTATTGTAGGAAAATCCCATACAAGAATTGTCTAGCCTCATTTGTTTCTATATGAGTATTGTCAAAGCAGTGTTATTTAATGAAGTATTTCAGAACACATGCTGGCAAATACTGAGGCATCCAAGTAATTTGATTCTTATTAGTAATTCTGTGAGCAAACAGTCCTTTTTGAGAAAGTAAAGCTCAAGGCATGATGTGATACCTACTTTTCCTTTTTTAGTTGTTTTACCACATGCAACAGGCGAGGCTCAGAACTATGGAAGAAAAACATGTCTTAAATGAAAATGAGCTATTTTTTCCATTAGAACCAAATCTTCTTCTCTCCCTTATGTTTCCTTGCAAGCAAATTTGAAAAAAAAATTTTATTTCTCCAAAATTAACTCTTAGATGTCTCAATGCGACAGCAAGGTAGCTGCCTGCTTATTTTTACACATTCGAAATCATGTAAGAATTTCCAGTTAAATAAGTCAATTTCACTTACACTAACAATTCTGGTAAGTAGGTATGTTTATATACATTTAGATAATTCATTCTCCCATATACTACATCTTTCAAAACTGCATTTCATAACTTTGAAATCTGCATAATGTGCACTCATATACACACACTCACACTCACACATACATGCATTCTCACATGGCCAGTGATCTCCACTTACTTTAAAAGGAAAAATACTTTCAAAAGGACAGTTTGCTTACACTCTTCTTATGACTTCAACTCCAAAGAACTGTAAAAATCTTTACCATTTAGAGAATATCTTCTCATAGTACTGAATGTTCAGCCTTCGCAATGTCCAGTATTTGTAGAAAAGAGCTCCTAAAAGTATTTATAAATCAGACTCTCCACCAATATTTTACTGTCAAATTAAGTTTTTCAGCAACTACCCTTGTACAAATAACACCTGCAGCATATTCTGCTGGAGTAAAACATCACATTCTGTAAGAAAAAGTAAATTTTCATTTAAGGTTAAACAAGATATAAAATTATTCAATGTAATATTTGAACAAGTCATGCAAACAGAGTCCCAAATGTTCATTACCACTTACCTGAAGTATCAATCACATTCAGTAATCTGAAGTACTTGAATAAAAAGTATATATTATAAAAAGCATGAAAAACAAAGTTTCAACCTAAAAGTTCCTTGATTAAAAAGCAGACATTTTATCAGAAAGTCTGCATATTATTAACTTAGACCCTTACAAACAGCTAATTCACATCTACCTGTATGCTGAGTCATGAATATACTTTATAACTAATTTATAATGTGAAGATGCAAAAGATTTGTAATCATCCCTCAACTGTCACAAAATATATAACACTGACGTACATGTAGAGTAATTAAGTGAATAATTAATTCAAAAATTTTAACTGTTGACAGACAAATTAAAAACCCTGAGGCTTTCACAGGTTTTTTTTAGTTTAAAATGGTATCTTCTCTCAAAGTGCCAAAGTATTTTTTTAATATAGAACAAGTATTATAGCAAATATTATTATAGCGACATGAGTTATTGGAATGTGAAATTACCTGACAATGAATGTTTGAGAAGAAAGGCCTGGTTGTGGAGGTAAGATTTACTACATTTCATTTGGTATTACTCTAATGGGAAACTATAGGCCACTGTGGTCAAACAAACATCAGTTGGCAAGAAAGGTGTACCATTTTCACCTGAAAATTTACTGCAAGAAACAACGTCACTTGTTCTGCTATATGTGCACATTTGTGGGTAAATTGTGCCCCTCTAAAAATTTCTTCAAAATTTTATACACCCATTTTCAAACTACTAAATCATTATGCTGCTATTACTTCCATGAGCAGATAATCTTGGCATGGACTGTGAGTACACAAAAACTCACACAAGACCCCTAATAATACTGCAAATTTTAATTTTTCCCAATGACAACATGTTTAATCAATCTCTCTCAGAAATATTCTTATTATCTGCACTGCCAATAATCCTCTCTTCTGATCTTATAATCACTCCTCCTTACATAAAAGCAGAACACAGGATTTTCAAAAACTGGAGGAAAACAGTCTATTGAAAACACAAGTCCAAAAGAAAAGCCTCTTACTTTTTGTACTTGGAACAGAAACCTCATGAACCCTCCTTTAATCTTGACCAGTCACCAGGGTTTGGAAATGATTTAAAACTGTTAGGAATCTCAACAATGCAATATCTGATATTTGTTTCATCCAATTAAGTTGGTATGGTGAGGCTCTTTATCTTTCTTTTGCTTAAATAACATTGATTCTAGAAATCATATGAAAAAGAAAACAGTGAATAAAACTGAATTTAATGAAGGCATATTCATGATTTTCAAATTTTTCTATAGCCTTTACAAATTTAAAGCAATCCTGATAAAATATTCTTTAAAACCCAAACCCCTCACTTTCTACATTGATATACACTTTTGTCTAATTTTTGGAAGTGATCCACTTAAAATTTAAGTATTGACACAATAATTACTGTTTCAACACCAGTGTCTACACTGCATTTCCCATAATAAAAATTATTGAGGATTTAAACTTCTTGACCAAAACCAAGAGAATTCTGCACATACACAGTGTTATTTTATGCTACTCATCTATTACATCATTTACTTATATTAATGAAAATAATGCAACTTTCAATAACGTGTTTCCCAGATTGCAGGGAAGCACAAAATGCCACACTATGACTTTCAGGTTTGATTCTCTTATAAAGTGCACTTGTTTGGATATTTTTCCATCACTGTTTTTTTTTTGTGTTTGAAAAAAAGACAAGGTCACCAAGCATTACTAAAACGACAACAATGACTCTAAGTCTTAAGAGAAACATTCCAAAACAATATCAAATTATGCTGACAAATAGATCAGTATAAAATGGGAATTCAGAGGCAATATGGACCTACTGTACTGAGTGTAACAGTCTAGCAGGATACATAAGATACTCCTTAATATTTTTAGTACCAGAACAAAACATTTTGAATCTAGATAAAATCACTACATCCTCAATGTTAATATCACTCTGTGAAAAAAAAAATCATAAGACTAGAACAGACCATCCCTTTAGGGAAAAATATAATTTTCAAGTGGATTGCTCTTTTAGTAGTGTAATGGAAAGGCATTCCACCTACTCCCAGAAGAAAAATCAAAATATGCATTTAAATGGAAATAGTATGCAATGGATAGGACAAAATAAATTCCTCAGAACTGTAAGGAGCTATATGTATATTCACACACACATGTGAAGACAGGAAGCTACATATATGAAATTCTACTTATATATATTTATTTAATTCTATACATATATATTTATGCATATAATTTTAAATGTTAGAAGCTAAGTTTCTAGCTCTAGGCTTATCTCTCAAATATCAAGATGCAGTCACATCACATATTCTGGTTTTGGTCACAATTTCAAATAATATATACAACTCAGCTCTATGCAAGAAGTTGTGAGTATTCTTTTTTAATTTTCTGCACATTTTGTGCCAGACCATATTCTAAACAGCTTTTACAAAGTGATAATGTTTCACTGACAGTGTTTTGTGTACTTCACATAAAATTAAATCTCAGACAAACCTTGAGAAAAAGAAAGCAGAAAGCTAAGCAATACAGCATGTTGCTCTTTTTGACCCACAAACGATTATCAGTTATTTTAGAAGTTATGACAGTTTTCTCAAGTCCTTAAGGAGTCTGACACCATTGGTATAGCTTTTAACACTGCATTTATGTTTATATCACAATACAATAAAACAGCAGGAATAGTGTTCAAATTACTTGGGTATTGGATGGTTTATTGAAAATAACAGTATTACCATAACATTAAAAAAATTCTTTGAATGTGCTAAGTAATCACTGCTATCCATTCTGCATGTGAATTATGGGATAAATTTTGGAAGGCATCACCAATTGCAAAGACTACTAAGTCTGTCTCTCTGATGGAGGACTCTATGCATGAACAATAAATTCTAATCAAACTGAATAATCAACAGTATGTCAATACTTCAAAAAGTATGTGAAATCAGTGGTATGCAAATTATTTGTTTTTACAATACAGAAGACTTCACCATCAGAGCTAATACTTACTGCTCTTTATCAGGTAAAAACAAAAAAGCAGAATGTAAACAACACAACCACTCTTCTCTCCATCCTTACCCTGCAGATTACTACATAAACCACAATACCAATGGCACAGTACTTATTTTATCTAACTGTATTAGTAACAATTTTATCACGATTTTTTCAAAATATTAAGAGCTACATTTTCTTATACTCAGCCTTCATTTACTCCTTGGTTATTAATCAAGCTTAATTCAACATCACTGGGATTTTTATAAGAAAGGAAAAGAGAGTTAATTTTTAAAAATGTCTTGATATTTTTTAGTACTTAATGCTAGAAATACAAGGCTAAATAATGTTAACTGTCTCAGACAAATTTGAAACCAGCTACATTCAAACTTGGGCAAACTTATTCACCGTTTCCTAACCAAGAACTTCCATTATTTTCAATGGCAAAGAACAGTTTAGCAACATTGGAAACCAGTGATAAGCACTACATTGGAGAAGCACTACTACCAACCCAGCCCTTCATACCAGAGGAACCTCACTTAATGAGATGCCTTGTAAAGGTTTCAAAAAGAGAAATTTGAGCTGATTTTGTATTCAGTATCACGGGCAATCACACTATAAGCACAAGCTTGGTAGGTAAAACAGTGATAATAAAAATCCACTTTCCATTGAAAGAGGATTCTTATCCATAGACACTTCTAACCCTTCTGCCTAAGAGACTTTGCAAGTGCCCTATTAGAAAGATTAAATGGATGCTAAGGAAAATTCATCGAAGATAGCACATACTGCAATTATGCCCAATGCATGAAGAAACAAGCCCCAAAAGACAATTTCTAAAACTAGACATAGTTAGATTTACATATAATTATATATAGTGACATGTAATCACTATATATACTTTGAAAAAAAAAATAGAACAAGATATTAATCCATTGTAAAAGACCACAGCAAACGAAAGCAAATTAAAAGTGAAGGGCCTACTGTTTTTAAATTATGTTCACTTTTAAGTTTACCCAGAATATCTATTTCAAAGCAAATATTCCAACTCCTAATGACCTGCCTTCATGAAATGTACGTGCCTGGAACAATGACAGCTAAGAAATACTTTGCAACTTCTGCTGAGACTTGAAACTCAGTCTGAATTCTACTTTAAGAGAAACCTATATAAATTGCAACATAGGCAACCACTAACTGATATGACTGCTGTTTCTTTTTCCTTTGTGCTTTTTTTTTCCCCTTTAATCTCTTATGCAGTCTTCTCTCCTTTTGCATAGAAGTGGAATAAAAAAGTACTTGAGTACTTCAAGAAAACTAAATTTCAACAATGTAGAGGCAGGGATATCGCTGCCTTTTTTCATAATTTGCCCTGCATTTTCAATAGCTTTCAACAGTATGTACTTCTATTTCTAATAAATATAATTTAAAATACAGTATAAAAAATTGACTTTAAAATTTCTTGCAATTATGGAAAAGGCATTTACTCAACAAAAGCTCTCACTCAAACTCCTACGTTGTTTACTGCTTTTTCAATGGCAATTTTTAGATATTTCTGTTCAGAAAGGGACCATTCTGCAATCTAATCAACCAGAATGATACAGACACAAAACATTACTTGGTAATTTCCACATTTGAGTCCAATACCTAAAAATCAGTCTGTAAAACAGTTGAAAACACTAGATATCATCCTCCTCTCTATCATACTTAATGTCCATTAAAATGCAGTATTTTAAGGCACCAAATTTTCACCACAAAGACTTCCTGTTCTGAGCATTTTACTAAAGGTATAATCAGAAATAGCCATTTTTTTCCACAAATTTGAGCATATTCACAGAAACTACAGAACACCTGGGAAAAAAGAACACGTCTCCAAGCATCTAACAATTAGTGAGGTTTTCTTTTTAAGAGGGTACCTCAACACAGGTGTTATTCATGCACTTGGAAAAGACTTACCTTGGTCTCCTGTCTTCATTATGTGGTTATACTCAAAAAATGCCAGCTCCTCCACAAACTGACGTGGAAATTAAAGGCACCCTGTAATACTTGCTAAAAGAGCACCTAAGCTCTACTTTAAACACAGTGGCAAGCATGGCCAGGGATTAACATCCCAGCCTCACTGAGAACCACTGGCACCACTCTTGTGTGAGAGCAGGGAACAGAGCACTTTGTCTCTTCTATCAGTCTTGATGCACACAGGAAGGAATCTTCTTTTACTTTTGATTACCAGTAGACACATTCTCAGCTCAGAGTACAGTCTATGCCTAATCCTCTGTCTTTCCAGTATAATAATGAATACATACTCTACTATAATTGATTATGCAAGCAGAGATGTGCTCAGGTTATACAATAATAATACAAACTGTTATAATTAAGAAATTTGAAAAAAACTTGTAATGTAAACGCTTAAGAACAAATATAAGTAGAATTCCAAAATATGCAATTCATCACTGCACTTTTGCCTTCAACATCCAGCAGGCTACCTCAGCTATCAACACTACCTTAAAACATTGCTGCAAAATACAGGATGCAAAGATGAGAAAATACAGTAATTTCACTTATAAGAAATCTTGGCTTGTTTCGAATTAGGGGCAAGAACACAAATAAAGCTAATAGGCAGAAGAAGCTGATGTTATCATTTTATGATTCTGTGATTATCATTATTACTTGGTGATAGTAACACAGCAGCACTTCAAGGCTAAAATGCACCTGAGATTTTCCAACACAATTGTTTTTCATAGAAATGCCAGTTCATTAAAGCCTAAGTGTTCTATAAGAAGCAGTTGGTTTTGGCCAGTTCCCAGTTAAGACAGGAGACTTCTTGCCAGGCTGCTGTCAGTTTACTTAACAGGCTCCACCAGAGTCTGCATTTGTATGGTCCACAGTGTGTAATACAGTTCCCCAGGCAAAATGTTGTGAACTTAGGAACAGACTTTCCCTATCTGTTTGGTCCCAAACTGACAACATGGTTCTAGCATGTCCAGCCTGAAGACAGGATTCAGAAAAAGTAGCACAAAACACACAAAGCCATTTTCTCACAAGAATAACCTGTTCAAGTTCAGAAAGACAGAAAAAAATCCCAATTTTCTGACTTCATTTATCACACAGGAAATTTCAATACCTAATTTTTCTCCATTCTCACCAAAAATCTTTGGAAATTTTTTTCCTACATAATGGAGTTTCTGCACTTCAATCAGTTAACTGCAAACCAGTTTCACAACAAAGCATTAATATGACTCTTTCTACAAAAATGCTTGGCCAAAACCTGAAAACCTTACTAAGGTTTTACATTTAAAAATGACATTTGAGATGATCTACTCTAACACAAGTATTCTAGGCAAATCTGATCCAACTTTTCCATTTTAAACAGGTTTGAAACAAAATACACTACTACTTATACCAGAAACAAAACAAGTATGAACCAGGTACTAAGACATCACATTCATGTAAAGTCTAACTTACCGTAAACCCAGGTAAAGCTGTAAGTGGAAAGCCTTCAGGAAATGCCAATATACGGAAGCAACACCACCCCAATCTGGGTTGACAAGACCACACTTTAGGCGATGTTACTACAAGGTAGAGAGAATTTGTGTAGCAGAAAGAAAGGGCAGCTTGAGGATCCTCCTTGAGGAAGAAATGTAAAAGGACTTTTAGGAGGAGATTGGAAGTAACAAAAAAGAAAGGCAGATGATAATGTGCCAAAGACATGGAAGAAAAGGAAACCAAAAATATCAACACAGAAATAGCAAAATCAAAAGAGGAATACATAGCAAAGTAAAACTTCATAGGATTTTTCTGTCAAGGAGCAACAATTAAAAAATTAGAGAAGAAAACATCTTGTAGGAAATATTAATATAAAAAAAATTATGGAATTCCCCAAACATGTAATGTTACCCTAAAATCTGCTTCCTCTTGCTTTATTTTATTAGCTTGCATAAATCGGAAATGTAATTTCAATCTTCAGAAGTTCTGACATCTCATATTGTCAGTAGAACTGTAGCATTAACTTGCTCTCAGAGTGGCAGTCCCCTTAAAATCTGAAAGTAAATGTGTGTCTAAGTATGGGAGAGAGGAATATTTATTTTTATTTCTTCCAATTGGGTGAAAGTGAGGCTTTCTTTTCTCCAGGAAGATGTGTCCTTAGTCACTATAAGAGTACCAAAAAGGGAGCCTGAACACAAAAGTGTGGTGAAGAAAGGAGACAGGTTGGCAGGCTCACAATATTTTAGAGAATAAGAAACAAAATCCAGCTTGTTTAGGTGATACCAGAAGATTAAATGCAGGTAAATGTTTAACAATGGAGTGAGAATGTAAGGACAGGCATTTCAAAGTAGGAATAGAGAAAAATATGCAGAAAAAAATAATATCAGGAAAAGGTGAAGACCAGAAAACACTGAGAAGAAATATCAGGAACCCTGCCAAAAGGGAAAACTGTCAATTTAATTGATCTTGAACCTATTCCAAAGGCAGAGAAGAGTGGATGATGTAAAGCCATTACTGAGTAAGAAGGAAGAAGAGAGATATGTTAATATTTTACCCTCCTCTTCCAAATTTTAATAGCTTCCAAAGTATGCATGACTTTTTAAAACTCCAACATTTATCATAGTTCTTCTACTCCCATCCTAGTCACAAGTAAATATTGAAAAAAATAAATCCAAGAAAATGCAGAAAATTTGAAGTTATACACTTAACCACTGTTCATCTGGTCAGCTCTTTTTTTCCTTTTTTTATAGAGACATTTAAAAAAATACAAAACATTAGTTCAGTATTACAGTACAATCCCAAAAATATTTTGAGGTGTATTATTACTGTATGTGCTGTTTTAATAGGAAATGGACAGCAAGAAGGATAAAATCACTTATATAGAGCATCAAGGATCCCTTAGGTACCTCGTCTGCATAAAGCTATCTGCATTTTCTTTACAATTCAGATTCCACATCTTTAAAAGTGTGTACCACAGTACACTGAATATTAAGTTTTCTGGCATTGTCAATATGTAGCTGCATCACAGAGTCTTCCTTTATCATCCCTTCTCACTCATTCCTCAACTGCAGACTGATTGTTATGGTATTCTCCAAGACTAAGAACAACCTGATCATTTAAATGTAGAGGGCAATGTTGCTTGAATCAGAATTTCCCAAACTTTGTGTAGCCTAAACCAAAATAAGCATCTGCAAAATGCTTTACTGTTGAAAGGTACATGAATTTTATCTTGTGAGTTCTCAGTCATATGCACCTTCTCTAATTGAGATGCTACAATTATTTACTATGGGGTTGTTTTTTTTAACACAGAAATTGAAGTTTCAGAGGACTGAGGTGTCTAAAATTGCAAATAGTATTTATCATGACCTCTGCCCTTGGTATAAATGAGGATGGACTGCAGTAAAAAGATCGGAGGAAAAGGAAAATAACTATTTAATAAGAGTAGAAATATTTTCTTAATCAAAGAATCTACCAGTCAAGTCAAAGTTTCTGAGTTTAGACTTACACAAACTGAGTAATACAAAAAGACAGTTTAAAGAGAACAAAAACCCAAAACAGCCAGACAGGGACAAGGACATTAGAAATTGCAGAAGTTCAGAGGATTCACATTCATCAAGGTTTCAGTCCCTTTCCAGTTCTCTGATTAGAGATTTGCACAATGGGCAAACAGCTGACTTAGCCATTTCAAGGTAAGTATGGTCTTCCCACAAATACTTTTGTCACTTTCAGCAAAAGCAAAATATTTATATTAGTCTTTCAACCTGAATTGTTATTTTATTGAAAAATGTCATTTTTTCAAAAGAGAATTTGCAATGGTCTCAAATGTTTTAAACCAGTGCCTTCTGTTTACACTGCAACCTATCACACTAGAAGTCAAGGATCCGAACCTCATTTCAACTATGTATCAAAATATCATGAGACTTGCAAGTGTGGCCTCTGTCAAGAGTTTGTAACAAGACACAATTAACAAATTAAGTTGAATGTACTTCACATTTTGAATATCCATACAAACAGCAGTGCAACATCCAGTCAAACAGACCCAGCACTGAAACATAACCAAAGTGACCAAAGAGATGGATGAGTCCTAGACTTCACTGGAGTAAGAAGTTAGGCATTAGAGATGACCCTTGCCTCATCCAGATGCAATCACTCAACTAAGGAAGTGAAAACTTGTATTCTTATTCAGTGTCCACTGAACCTTTCCTGTACAAAGAAGAAACAAAAAGCTTGAGGAGAAAACTAAATCTGGATGGATTCTGTGAGCTTTCAGTTTGAGTGGAAAACTGTAAATGATAATAATTTCCACCCAAAAGGAATCAAGACAACTTAAAACCCAATGATCAGCTACAAGAAAAACCTCTATGTAAGAAAGTCTCAGTTCTTCAATAGAAGTTTTTAAATAGCTTTTTAAAAAAATGCAATAAAGGCATAATATATGTATAAAAACTGAAAACATGACTGCTACATTATCAGAAAACTGCAATTTAGATGAAAGAGAGAACGGAGAGCAGGATGAGAAGAAACTTTCCTATGCAATCTTAAATCACTTAAATACAATTTATTCATTTCTTCAGTTAAGGTATTTTACAAACAGGCTGTAATTGTGTTATCCTCTTAGCACATCATGTATCTCACAGAGTGCTAAGTGGAGCACAGAAAAAATGTTGACAGACTTTAGAAGTAAGGGAAAGGAAACTTTCCAGGAACGAGGAGTTCAACAATGCTTGCCACATATCAGCATGCCTGTCCAGTGACTAAAAACAAGCCTGGAAGCAAGAAAGCTCCTGCTTTTGACTTTCCTATATATTAAAGTATCTTATTACTATTTTTAACATGATATATTGCTTTGATGAAATACAGAAGTCTAATTATCTGCAACTTCTACAATAAATTTAATATTATATACACTCAAACAGTTTTCTGGAGCAACTATCTTTTACTAGAGTGTCAAGAGTAACTATATAACATGAAATTGGATGCTTTAGCAAAACAGCATGGGTCATGAAGCTCTCAAAACAATTAAAATAGACATGGGGAGAAGTAGAATTTTTTTTCCCAATTGATGGTTTCAAATAAGTCCTCTCTTTGTGCAGTTACAAAAAACAGTATCACTAAAACTCTAAGAAATATTTTCAACCATTTCTTATATAAATGTTTCATCACTTTTTCTTAGTGGATGAAACTGCATATTTTCAAGTTCACAAGATAAGCATTCAAGAAAATACACAAAGTATTGACAATGAGAAAGTTTTATACTATAAAACTTAATTGCCAAAGTCCTCCTGCTCCGAAAAAGTTAGTTAATGCAATAGCGTCTTTCCATTTTGAGAAACAAGGTACTTGATGTCAAGTTATTAAAACCATCTCAGAATAGCACAGATTTAGTATTAAAAAGAAGCTCTAAGTCTCAGAGTAAATCTTCCTTTGAAAGCATTTATTGATCTTTTCTTCGCCTCACTGTTCACCATTTCTGTAAAGCAATACGTTTGAGAATGGTGATGTAAGCAATGAATAAGTCACAACGACAAGGGGGTAATAAATAATGACTGACAGACTTTCAGAGAACACAGGACTGGTCTCCAAATGATAAAGGTAATCCTGAAGGTGGCCAAAAGGGTTACTGTAGCACAAATCCACGAAAATTATTGGAAATCTGCAGCAATCTAAAGAGAGTTGGGGCACGTGAAAGAAAAAAAAAATGGACAAACTGTAGCACATGACTATATGAACATGAAAGTTTAAAAAATTAATCCCAGTAATTATAAACCAACAGTATGAAGCTTTGTAAAATCACACACATTAAAATTTAAACTCAAGTTCAACAAAATATTATATATCTATATAGATTAATCCTGATACATTGGCCAGGGAGCACAGAAGTTGAAAAAAGCCAAGACAACAAAGCCAGTTAGTTTAATGTACCTCATGGATGATATATTCTGTAATAAACTGTGCCTTCATGAAATACAATGGTATCACTGTTCTAGACAACAAAAGTACACTACAAAGAAAAAAAAAGGGGGTTGTGGATAATACAGAAGACAGCAAAGCAAAATGCCCAAGGAATGTAGAACAAACAGGTCTGTGAGGTAATATTTCAAAGGAAGAGTGTTAATTTGTTTTCAGTTTCTAATTCTTCAGTATCTACGGTCACTTCTCTGTAATTTTATCTATATTTCAGGAGGATATTACCTTTATTTCTGGTGGTTATAAAAACAGGCCACCAAGTAACCAAGTAAAGCCTAAACACTAATGTTTTTCTTTAAAAATATTATGCCAACAAAGATTCTCTCTCATGTGATCAAGTTCAAGAAAAACAATGTCTTAAAATAAAAAAAGTCTTAAAAAGAATGCCCTAACAAAAAGGAGGTCTTAAAACTTAAATATAATCATAAAGGCATAATAATATGCCCTAGGGTCATAAAAAAAGTCTCATAAATGTCGCCAGCAAGAAAAGTCAATATTTCTTTTGCTACGTCAAATAATGTTCCAATTTAGATTGCAGTATTTGTTTTTCCTCATGTAACTAGTGTTATTGTGTAGGCAACTGTTAACCAAGCAAATTGCAATAGATATTTATTATATATATATTATGTATAAAATATATACCCAACATTCAGTCTTCATATTTTTTGGTATTTCAAAATTAAAGTAATACCAAAAATGAAAAAAAGTCAATCATCAGAAATATTCTCAATTACTCTGCATCACCTTAGATTGTATGAAAGGACATTTGAAATTTATTTAATGATCTTAAGCAAGCTATTTGAAAACAACTACTTTCACCTACAGATTTTTCTTAAACATGTAGTCTATCAAAGATTTCAGACATAGATCACATAATCCAACTAAATGAAAAGAAGCATGGTACTTTAGGGAGAGGTAATGAATATAGAATGGGGTAAACTCATGACATTTTAAGTAAAAACATAAAAGTATGTGGACTAAACACAACATTTCCTATAAGCTTCTGCACTAACTGCTTTGTCACTTCGTTGCCTGGTTTTAGTAAATTATGTCAGCTCTCAGTAGACAGAAAAGCTGAAATGCATTGCTTCCAGTGTTGTAATCGATATTTATCACTATTTTAATTATGCTGAATCTTAATTGGCAATTTTCATGGCAATAAAACACACCTTATTCATTTTTCCAGATCTACAACACCTTATCTATCTCAAAGGTTACAGTTTAAAACTAAAACCTTCTATCACTGCTAACCAGATCACACTTATAACAATTTGCCTGTATTTGTTTTCTTAATTAAAACATTATTTTAAAAAGAATTCATTTTCTATGCAAAATTCCCACTGACAGACACATTGTAAGACACCTTTATTTAAAAAGAGTGAATTGTGATGAAGTTCCATTGAAAATATAAAAAATAATCTCAAAGTACCTATTTAAAATAGAAATTTATATTGCCTTTTTCCCCTAATACTCATTTCTACTCATCCTTCATGAAGTAAATTTCGAAAATTAAACTTTGAAATTTAAAATAAACTTTAAAAATTATAAAAATCCATGGTTTGGCTGTACTGTTTTTAAAAAAACTCACTTGTTTTACCATAAGAATCCTCCAATGAATAAAGAAGCTCATTAACAAAAATGATCTCTACTGTGCCCCAATATTTAAGACTAACAATAGTTATGCAATTGGTGCAAGAATTAAGCTTGATTCAAAGTTTCTGTTAAATTTAGAGTGAAAGAAAGTAATTTTAATCAAATTAGCTTTATTGTAAAACTACTTGACCACATTACTTTTCTGCCAGTAGAATAATAGTCACTTTACTCAGATAACATGGGTAACATTTCTACTTCTGAATGTTCATTCTATTACTGGATATAATATAGTAAATATGGAATATTTTCTGGATTAGTCAGTGCACATTATGCCATAATAGTTGCTTTCTCCAGTAACATTTCAGTATTAAAAAATCTCGTGGCAAGAAGTAGACATATGACTACAGGCTAGTGATTATCCATACAATGGAAAAAAATCAAAGCTTCTACACACTACACTTCTGAAGGATCTCACCTCCTAATCTGATATTAAATTAGTCCTCCTCACCATTTATTACCACATCTCAAATATTCCAAGTGGTTTGTGATGTATTATTTACTCCTCCAAAATTCTCACCACTTGTTACACAGAAAAAAGGGTCTTCAAAAGTAGAAGGCTCATGCACTTGTCATCTACTGTTCCAAAGGAACTAAGGCATGTGGTCAGTCATGTGCTTTACACAAATCATTAGAGATACAGGAATGTTTTGAATAGCCATCTATGGTTACATCATTAACCATAATTTACTGCAATGACTTATGAATTTCATTTCATGGAAGTCCATTAAGAGTGTGTTCTACATGTACATTAACACTCCCCATCATAAAGTAAGCCATTTAACTTTTCACAGAGTGACTTTTATGATGCTGTTACAGAAGCAACTAATTGTAGTTAAAGCATTTATTTTTTAAAAGGTCATTCTTTTTTACTGCAGTTTATAATATTTAAATGGCAGCTCATGGCTGTGAATGTGCACGTATGAGAATGCAGGAATCATGTTGTTCCATACTCAAGCTGTCCAACAAGTTCTGCAGAAAAAACAGACTAAAAAGTTATTTGCATATTAAGCTACAATGAGTTAAAAGAGAAATCTAAATTGTAAATGAGTTTTGGAGACAAATCAATGCTAATGAACAACAATTACTTCAGTCACAGTGTGAATTAAAACAACATCATTAATAAAGCTTAGGTGCTCTGCTGGCAAGCATGTCTTTAGTCCCTGGCAGATCATGTAAGATCTAAATTAGGAGAAATAGCAAGCACAAAGGAAGTACATTTACAATTATTTTGTTTTGAAGCTCCACTTCAAACAAAAGCTTCAGGAAAGCCTACAAAACTCAGAAAATCCCATCCAGTCATTTTAACGGCTGCCTTGCATGAATACCTCATAAAATATCAGATCTGCACTAGATAATGACAGAAGATCTTACAAACCTAGAAGATGAGTCAGAACAGCCTCTTTTGTTCCCTTTCTTGCATATGAAACAGTCAGTGAAAAATCAGAATCTTTCCTTAAGAAAAAAGGGGCTTTTCTTTGAGCTAAAAATAAGTCTAAACATCCTGTTCTTTACCTAAATGCTCAAAACCAGCTGCAGGTAGCAACCATGTAGGGAGAAACTACAGAGGGCACTGTTGTATCAGTTTTTAAGAGTTACAATGGTGAATGGGCCCAAGTATAGAAGATTGTCAGGAAAATAAATAACTGACTAAAGAAAGAATCCTAACAGGAGTTAGGAGAGCATGCAAATGCACTAAACCTAAAACAATAATAAGGCAAAAACATTGAAGCTGTATTTCTGACAGAAAATGGACTGAAAGAAAAGTTCATGTAACAGACTGTCAGGCTGATAGGAATACTGCAGTGCACACATTTGGCATTTTCCTTTGTAGTGCTTTCTATGGAAAAGGTAACTAATCATAGTGCCGCCTTATCCTTTGCAAACAGCAACCTATTACTGGAATCCCACTCATAATCAATATGAAAATGAGTGATGAGTGTTATGCAATTCTTCCACAGGCAGAATTTATCAACAGAAAGAATATCTTCACATGATACAGTCCTTTCATAGAGTAAAAGACCAGTTCTGTTTTATTCCTTTTCATGACACTTACAAATCAATCATTTATATTTTGAAAGCAGTAACGTTGGTGCAATATAAAGCAAATTAAGTCCCACCCTTTCCAGAAGTACCTTTAAATATACCGATCAAAACCAGCAAGTGTCCAGCTGAAAAGAATGTAACCCTGAAACTGCTGTGTGCTTGACATTCATATGAAAGGGGAAAGTATGTTAAATAAGTCAGCATAAATAACTTAGTAAATCTATGCAAAAATATTTTTTTTATAATAAATGGGCTTCAGAGATACAAATATTTATGAAAACTAATTTGATAAATGTTTTACTGTTAGTTTACATGAAAGTCTGCCTGTCTTTGATCTTATTTTATTAGAAATAACCCCAATTAAAATTTTTAATGTAATAAATTTTGAAATGTATTTTAGCACTGCCTAATGAGAATTGCAAATAATATAAAACAGCCAGCTACAGAACAGTACAGAACAATTAACATTTTTTGCATTTTTCATTTTTATATTTTCAAAACATTATTAAGATGTGAATTATGAAAGAGAAGTACTGAAATAAGATATGGATAGTATCAGTCATTTAATGAGACTTCAGAGAAAAAAGGTGTTACTTTTTTCCCCACATTGTGGTGGGAAGACCCACAAGCAGTACTACAGCAAAATAAATGGGACTTTTATGAACACTGACACAAACTCACATTTAAAGAGCACTACATGGAAGGTAATTTGAAATTAAGTTAGGCAATGATTTTGTAATAAACCAAAGAATAAATGTTAACAGCAAACATGCTCAAGCAAATGAAACATACCAGAAAATTGTCTAAAGCTATGTGAATGAGTGAACAAAACAAACAAAATCAAAACCACAGACGGTGCCTGTGGATACTCACTCCCATCCACATCCATAAGAACTGTGATGGTAACTGTGAAAGAATTGTCTCTAAGCATGCAAAGACAGATGTACTACATGAAAGGAAACTGCCACAGAAAATGAAAACCTATTTTTTTTTAGAAATTGCAAAACCAGACAACACAAATATATTGACTAAGCAAGACCTCAGTTCCCTCACAGACACTGAGACCTAGAATTTCTAAGTCATTTCAGTAATTGTTTCAAGCAGCTTATTAAGAGAAGATAAAACAAAAACTAATGTTCATGTCAGAAATGGGTTCCATCAAGGTTTTGCCACTTCTGCCTTACAGACAGGCCCCGCATGTGCAATACTAAGTGGAAAAGTTTGTTAAATTTCAAATTCATATATGTTGTCTTTAGCCTAATTCTGTTCCTAAACCAGAATTCTTTTAAAATTTTTAAATATTCTACCAGTCTAGTAATCTCTTTTCCTCAGCATTGTTTCTGGCAAAGTTTTGCTAAAATAAAATTTCCTCTTATTTTATTGTTTCCAGCTGTTGATAAAAATTTCACTAGTATTACTTTTATACACCTTTTTTAAGTGTATATGATGGCAGGCATACAAGCAGTTCACACACATAAAAAAACCTAACAGTTTGTTAGATACAGAGTACTAACAAAAGAAATGCATAAATGTCTATTAACCTCTATATACACTCTATGACACCAGATGAAGTTCTCAAGGCATAAAACATGTTCCTTCTATGTAAAACTTAACTGCATTTGAAGGCAGAAATTTGCAGTGCATTCCTAGAGACACGCAGCTGGATACAAATGGGGCTGCTTTGGAGACTGTTGCGTCTGTGCGCATCACTTAAATACAATTCAAACGATGAAAAAAGTTTTGATAATATTTACAAAATTGACTTAAACATCTTAATGCATTTTTCCATTTAACTACAATAACGAATGCCAAAATGTTACTAGATAACTCTCTAAATATTCAAGATATTTAACAAGATATTTAAGGTTCCTTTCTCGCTATGCAATAGAACACATTAAAACCAATTTTACTATCGTAATTTATTCAAAGCTTGATTATGAGCAAGAGCTGCGAGAAGAAATACAGCATTGTTGATTCATATACAAGCATTTCACTTAACTGCATTGGATAATAGATGTGCTCCTAAAGGAGTATAAAAGCAAAGTGATTAGAAGTCATTACTGTTAATTAGCATTCACTTTACATTTATAGGGATGAACCTTTTCTGTGTTGAACAAATGGAAAGCTTTTATCTGAAAGTCTATCAAACCTGGTCAAGGTAGGCACTGAAATAAATGTCAGTGACCAGTAAGCTGAATTCAAAACAACACTAACAAAGAAAGCAAAACAAAATCTAAGGATGTATCATCATCCAATTAGTGAGATTCAGTTTTTAAACAGGAAAAGGTCTGAAGGGAATGAGCAAAACTGGAAACTCATACTTCACATTCTGCAATCTCACTGATAAAAGGAGGAAATGTGTGTTTATCAAACTTGCTGTGAGTGCATGGTTCATTTGGTGTCCTGTAAACAATGCCTGGCTGCCCATTCCCAAATGCATGTGAGAATCTTGCAACCCAGAACATCATATTCAGCAGGCAAGGTCACACTAGAGATGCCCTGGAAATGGGAAATTAGGAAAACCTGGCAATCAGAGGTTTCAAGCTGACCAGAACAAGCCCTCAGGGTTGCTTACCATCTTTCACCACCAGCCTGACTGTCTCCGCTTATTCAGTATTAACACAACAAGACAGGGAGTGGGTGGAAACAACTCCACGCACCTAACAGGGAGAAATACATAAAGCTCAACATTTTCTCACAGTAAGAAACTACCTCAAAGATATTGCTGAAGAACCCCCTCTAAAAAAAAGAAAAAATTAAAATCCTGACCCTGCCTGAACTGGTCAGAATTTCAGGCATTCTATTGATTAAAAAAATTTCTCTGTTCCCATCTCATTTTAAAATTCATACAAAGCCTTCCCAACAACTAAATATACCCTGTGTTTTGAATGAAACAAGATACATCATTATTTTTACACTACTTAAATCACTCCCAACCATGCAATTACTTCTTACCCTCTTCCCTTCATTCATGCTTTTATCCACTGCTAATGACAACAGTCATTCCTGAGGTGGAGGAAGCTATGAAACTGCAATCCAGAATTAATTAAAAGAAAAAATAACATTATTATAAATTTGTAACCATTTAACACGATGAGGGTAAAGGGGCAATCCAAATCCTTGCAGATAAAAATTTACTCATTATAAAAGGTGAAGGAACCAAGTCTATGAAAAAACACAGCAAATATTTTCTCTCTCAAAAAAAATCTTATTTTATCAAGAAGCACAGTTACTTAATTCTTGTCAGTGTAGGCAACTACTTCATACAATTTCTAAAAGTTCCCATTTAACTTGCATGTTTAAAGACAAAAAGAACTGTGCTAAGGAGATGTGGTCTCCAAATGTTCATTAAATCCACACAACTACTAAAGGACTCAATCAATAACTTCCATTGTTTTATCTATCACAGTTTCCTTCAACTGGGCATTGAAGATTTTTTTACAATTTTTTTTCAATACTTATGGTATAATTTCACTTGCCATAAAAAAATCCTGTATTTGAACTGTTGAATTAGATATAATCTATCACATTATTAAGGGCACAGTTACTTGCAATTATCATAATGTAGGCAACAAAAATTATGGAGAAGTGATTATTTTGGAAATTCAGCATAAAGAAAAGTAGCTCTTTGTATAATTTGTATTTCTCCAAAATACTGAGACATAAAACTCCAAGGTATTAATCCATATATCTACAGACCATTCAAATCATAACAGGGAAAATTTTTCAATGAAAACATGGGAGATTACTAGAACAGAACTCTTCTGCACACCTCTGAACTCTGTGAATCCCTTAAGTGTGAGGGGAAAGCTATCTACTTTGTCTGAACTCATAAACTGCAAAAGTAATTTGATGAGCACACTGAGGACCTCAGATCAGAGATTCTTCAAATCAATCAGTATTCTACATCTTATAATTATTTGGCCTCTTTAAGACTCCTAAGAAATTCTGCAAACCTTATTTGTATGAGTTAAGAGTAACTACTAGCCTTTATCATGTACATACTACAACTGAAGCCACATATACCAAACATCTGAAAATCAAGTGATTATTCCTATATACTTTACAGTATCTTTTATATGTGTCTTGGAACAGAAGACAATGAAGCAATGCTGTGACAGAATACTACATTACACTTTTCATGTATTTTTCCTGGTAGGATCACCTAAATCTTTGTACAAAAGTCACAGAAAGTCAGCAATCACTCTGAATCTGAGAACTCATTCCACCCATTGGCCACAGAAGCTGAATTCTGGAGAAGGGTAAAAGAAAGACCATTTCCTTAGCATGGAAGACTACTAGCAATATCAAGGAACTGAAAGTTTTGGGTTCCATGATTTAATTAATCCCTATCTGAAGGCCACAAAATAACATTATATTTTCATTTATCCACTCATCTCAAACCCTGAAGAACTGTTTCCTGAAGAAATCTCAGGGAGTTTCACTGAATACTGACAGGACCTAAGTTACTTCTATTCCACCTGAATCCACACAGCTCAAGTACTTTGAGATGAAGTATCTTAAGTAACATCTAAAATGGCACTGCTATTGCAATTTTAACTCAGACCGGAATACTTTCTGTCTTCACTAAACATCAGACTTGGACCATTTTAAAAAATCATGAGCCTGTTATTAAAAAGTAATTATTACATACAGGAGTCACGTTGTATCATTTAGCTCTTTATTTCTGTAACTAAAAAATGTTATTCATTCTTAGTGACTGACTGCTGTAAGATCACTGTTCCAAAATGCAACCATATTTTAGAAAATAAATCTCCTTTCCTTCCGTTCCACATCACTGATGAAATGAAACAGCGCCACAACCAAAGGCTGCTATTATTCAAATGTTTCATACGTCGTATATATCCAACATTAATATTTATTTTTCAGCTGATGATCAATGGATGATTTCATAATTATTACTGCTTCAGTCCTGAGAGCCAATTTATAAATTTACTTCAAGTGAACTCCATATTTTTTGAAAGTTTGAGGGTTCTAAATCCACAAAGAGCACAACAAAAAGACTCTGACAGAAATAACATGTTGAAAATGAGAATCCACTAAAAGTCCATTTGCATGATTTATAATAAACATGGATAAATATAAAAAAATACAAAAATATCAATTTTTAAAATACTAATTAAAAAAAAAGCAATTAAGCATGTCATCAAAAATTTGAAAAAGCAGAGCTAGAAGAAAGACATTTTTACCTAGTTCAAGAATTCTACAAATTACTTCAACACTGGAAATTTACCAAACAAAGGCAAAGACGTATGGAGTAGATAAGGTAAAGAATTTGTAAGAGGACAGAATTGTCTCCTGAAAATAAAGTATCTTGCATTGGTCTGTTTAGTCTGGAAGCTGCTACAACCATTGCCCTAAACAAAAGTTAAGCCATAGTTCCATGAGATACAGAAAACAATCCAACACTCAACCCATCTAATATCACTTGTGTATGTGCTGGCATGAAACATCACTGTATTACTTGAACAAGACCATAATTACATTGAAAGGGGGACAATACAGTTAAATATTGCCTAAATTGAAATGTTGTATGAAAGTTTCACAAAAATGCCCTCATGCTCCAGTCTTTCCTGCCACTAGAGGAAAAGAAATACAGTTTCTTACCACATTTCAAAGACAGTGCCATTATAAAACTCCTAAAAGATAATTCAGGTAACTAAGAAACTCTAGTGCTTACAGGCTTGGCTAGGAAAATCTCTAATACATACAGTAACAAACATGGACAAAGAAGGATATCAGCAATCCCCATTCAGTAACATTGAGAGGAAAATAAATTATTCTTTAGAGTTCAGGACTTACACATCTCACGAAGTAAATATTCTACTATCAGGTGAAGACCACATAGTAAGATATATTTAGACATCATACAAGTACTCAGATATGTTTCACAATATGTACTCAATACAGAATCTAAAACGTAGCATTAGGCAACTAAAAAATAGATATAAATTTCCTTTATACCTATCAATCACTTGGGTTTGTGACAATAAAATTAATAGGTTTACAGTCAATGACAGTCAGTATTACTCACTGAGTCACATGAACTAGAACAGGACTGTTGTCTTGGGTTTCACAGAACTGTGAGGGAATATTTAATTCTTTAGAAATCTTGTTCTCATAGCACTGTTTTTAAAAACATTGTATACTTCCAAATTCATAAAGTTTTTTTAAAGTGTTTTAACTTTTTACTAAATAAGTACTTGCAACAGAAGTGTTCTTTGCCAATGGAAACGTAAGGTACACTCTGTGATTTTGATTTAGACACACCTTTCCTGTAGCCCTGGCCCCAAACCATTTACTGAAAAAAGAGCTATGTTATTTGACCAGTGTTTTAAAATTACAGTCACTCAAAGATGGTTTTGACAAGGCATCCACAGATTTCATCCCCTCCCTTCAAGAGAATGCAAATTGACTTCTCTGTTTAAAACTATTAACATCTGGGAAAAAAACCTCCTAAAGCAAAATCTTAAGTAAGACTTAAATAGTAAAGCTACAAAACAGCAGTTATTAAAAAATGTGAAAAAATAAAACCAGAAAGATTTCAAAGTTATTGCTAACAAAGAAAAAAAAGTTAGTAGTCTTCTTAGAACTAAAATACCACAGTTGCAGTAGTTTACTTCTCCACATAATTTTGCAATTATTCATCAAAATATACAAGACACTTACTGAAACTTTTGTCTCAGAATTCCATAGCTAGGTTGCACTGTAAAGACATCATTATACAAAGTCTAACATAAAGGCAGTATATCGTTAATATTTATAACTTGAGGATATCTTATAGTGGGCTTAATATTTCTATACAGGAAATAAATAGTTATTTAGTTCCAGACAACATGATAACATCTTTTTCAGCTATAGTTATAATTATCATGTACAAACTTCCAAAGCAGAAGTTGTCAAGATTTAACACTAGCATTAATTTATGTCAGGGATCCATTCCTCCAAAGACAGCAAGAAGTGCAGAGGAAGTATCATCTTAATTGCCACTAATTTGCCCATTTTTAATTAAATTGATCAGTAATTTATTACCTTGCCCAGCAGCAGAAAGCTGCTAGCATGCAGCTTTAAGAGACAGTAGATATCAGTCCTTCTAATTTCTAATACTATCATGGTTCAAAAATAATTTAAAACTGCTGTATCATATTTCTTTTGATTCCTGTACTGCAGGATATGCACATTCCATTTAAAACCTCTGTGAAGCACTCTAGAGTATAATCACAGAATCATTTAGATTGCAAAATGCCCTTGAAACCATTGAGTCTAACCATTAACCTAACACTGCCAAGTCCACCACTAAACCATGTCTCTAGGCACTCAGTCCACACAACTTTTAAATCCCTCCAGAGACAGTGACTCAAGCACTTCCCCAAGTAGCCTGGTTCAATGCAAAGAAATGCCCTTTCAGTAAAGAAATGTTTCCTAATATCCAACCTAAGCCTGCCCAGCACAACTAGAGGCTGTACTGCCTACATCAACTATTTTCCTGCTCTGTAGTCTCAAACTCCAACACAGGTCTATGATCTTGATTTTACATTAAAACAACATAATTTCTTTGCCAAAAATGTTTACAAGATGCAACATTCGACTCCAAGATGGGTCAGGAAGTACTCTGCATTCAAACCACATTCTTAGGTCTTATCTGCAATTTGAATTTTTTTTTAACTGAATACAGAATAAAGCCTGAAGTATTTAGGTTCATGAATCCCAATTATCATTTTAATGAAGGCAAGCGAGCCAGAAAATGTTCAATACCTGACATGAAGACTACAAACACCTTTATCTGAAGTTTCATTAAGTAGTCTATACCAGTTTGATCAATAAAATCACATATTTACTTTCTTTAAAATAGAAGTTATGATTTTCTGAACAGTGTATTGGTTTTAGTACTGCACACTGCAGTAATCAACACAGTTAGCTGGAATGGACACAGTATGTTCACTCAAACATTGTAGAAAACCTCCAGAACCAACATGAAGTTTTCTGTTTTTTCAATGAGGTCTGATTTAGTATCGGTAGAAATAACGTACTGTATGAAAGATTTTGAAAAAGACCAGAGAATAAATTTTAAGTGGTTTAGAAAGTGGTTCATTGTCTCTCTGTAATTCATTTTACAGCTAAAAAGGATTGATATATGTTATTGCTACCGTGTCATATCTTAGAATATAATCACAGGGCTACCAGAATCAAAACTATCATTGTGAAATATTCTGTAATACTTGGAGAATGACACGCAACATACAAACAAATAACAGATTCTGCTTTACACATCATAAGTGTACTCAAATGGAAATGTCTAGACATTACTTCCCACACACTGATAAGTGCACAAAATCCAAAAGATTTCATTACAGTAATCAAGCGATACATTATTACAAGTGAAAAATAAGCTAAATATTCTATTTATAGATGATTGTCACAATTATGCTTTTTGTTGTACATGCCAAGCTCCTGTTACAGGTCTTTTCATTAAATAGGAAAAAGGTTTTGGCTTGAAATGAAGATTAATAAGTATGATTTACATTGGGGGAAAAGGAATATAGTTATACCATATATTTACAGAGCAAGGAAGAAGAAAGGAATAGAAGTAAAACCTGTAAAAGTCTTCCATTTTTTTCTTACAGTTTTCCTTAAAAACCTAAGTGGATCATTTACTTAAATTCATAAATTAATTAAGCAATATAATTATCCCCAACTATATAATTGCTTTCAATCAGCATACCTTAACAAGTTTCATAAGCTGGTAAAGGTCTTCAACCTCATCTTCCTGGCATGCAGTATATACTCTTCCAGTATTCACACTGGTACCCTTTATAAAACCACGATAGAGTGGCAAATCCAATGCATCAGCATATAGGTCAATGGCATGGTGTCCTACTGTCTGATACATATAGCTGTCCAATTCATCAGTCTGCCCTGCCACAATTAAGAAACAACTATATCAGGTACATTGTTGCAACAATTACAAACAATCACAATACTACAAAGTACTGAGAAAATCTAAATGTTAATATTTTTCAGTTCACAAACAGATGTTTGGTGACAACACCACTATAAACATGGAAAGAAAAAAAACTAGATTTCTCCACCCAACAGACGTATGGAGAGGAAGACATCTGTCACAAACATGCTGCCTATTTGCAAATTGTGGTGCCTTTCCTTCTTCCTGCTTCATCCAAAAAATCTCCTATCATTTCAATTCTGCTTCCATTCACATGGTAATTTTAACAGGAAGACAGGTCAGAGACACAAACTTAGATGTATTTCAACATACTCAGATCAAGAAAATTGTAATGCACTGCAATATTCAGAACAAGCAACTTGAACAAGGTTGTCAAAATGTACAAAAACCTTTACTGCTAAAATTTTTATCATGGTCATTGCAAAAGGAGACTACCTCTACTTAGGTGGAATAAAAGTAGACCACTACAACGTTTTGACACTGTCTAATAAGTAAAAAGCTTATTTCCTTAACCATGAGAAAAAAATTAACCAAATTTTCTTACAAGCAGTTTGTAGCCATCAGATAAGGAAAAAGCAGCTAAAAATGCAAGTATCATGAATTAGAATTACATCTCAAACTATACAATAAATCATTTATACATATTTTTTTCAGATAATATTTCTAAGTGATTTATAAAGTAATATATCATTATTGGTGAAATCTCCACTTTATTACAAGCTAACAAAGTTCACTATTTAAATGCTAATTTGTAACTCTGGTACTTCTCTGAATTTACACAGAGGCATCAAGCATTTCTGCTGTATACCTGTGTAGCACATCTTACAAAGAAGGTCTGTAACTGACCAAGATAACTGATTTGTGATGTAGGAATTAGGTCAGTCACCTTCGATGCCACACAACAGATTCGGTTCTGCACAAAACAGGCAAATCCAAACCCCTAATCACAACTAGCCAACTCACACCAGAAGAGTAGATTTAAGGGCAAATTCAGTGGTTTCAACATACATGAACATGACAAAGTCTTTATGTGACATTCTGCTTAGAATACACAGTTTCTTTATTAATTGAGACTCTCCAGGCAACAGTGGTACGAGATAAAATAAAAAGAATGGCATGGAATCCACTATTGCCTGAAGCACCTCAATTAACTTTCTATAAAATTTCCAACCACACACTTAAAGAGAGCATTTTATGATTTTAATGATAATATACTACATTTCTGATGAGGATAAATTAGTTTGAAGAAAACATATTTCAACAAGATTAGAGATTATGATGTCCTAGCTACCCAGAAAATAAATTTTTCCTACACTCTCCTAGCATTTGCCAGTTCTGCCCGTGACTCATTTGCGATGGCAGCTCCCTTTTTCCTTCCCTTTCTGTGTACCCTCCTACTGTACCGTTACCAAATACCACACTTAATTGCTTAACATATGTTGAACAGTGAACCTAGTTAACATACTTTAGCATTCTCCCCTACCAACTGGAAACAACTCACTTGCTTTTCCAGTCTCACTTCAATTTGTGCTCTAGTTCAATATACAAATACTTAGCTCATCCTCTCAGCTCACACTGGATACCTGAGTTTCTCCCATCCTTTGTCATAGAAATAAACTGTAGCCCATGAGAAACTGATCAAAAAACCCCATTCTAGTCTAAAAGGAAAAAAGCAGGAAAATACATGTATCGAGGTCAATCTCAACCCACATCAGTTCCTCAATGCAGTCTCAATGCAGTTCACAGATGCTGGTTACAATAATGGAGAAAGACACAAAAAGATAAAAATGGATGAGCAGCAGCACAATGGCACATTTTTGGCAGCTGGAATGGTTTACAGCATTTAGTTGAGCACCAGTTTAGAACATTTCTAGAAGTACAGTGCTAGTTTTGGTTGATGACATCATCTATCAGCTTTTAGCAGTTGTGCTACTGACCTCACACAACCCCTTTGTTTACCACCAGGATATCAATATTCTCATTTTCAAATTGTGTAAGCCTTTTTCTAATTGATCTTCTCTCCTTGTGGGCTTTTTTCCCCTTAAGGAAAAATACACTTAATACATCTCCATAGCGTCTTCTTTTTTATACCTCTTTCAAGTCTCTGTATTGGCCTTCAATATGCAAAACCAGACAAAACACATACGGGAACTTAATTCAGGCATGGTTGTGATTCCGTTGTTTCTATTTTTTAAAAATTTCCTGCAAGAAATGTGGCTTTCATACCTGTATTTTCAGCAGGCCTTAAATTGGCAAGAGCAACAATCTGATGCCCAGCAGCAACACACTGCATCATATTGTAACAACTGTCCTTCCCACCACTGTAAGGAGAAGAAAATAGTGGCAATAAAAGCACAGATAGAAGTTTTAGCCTCTTATAACTTTAACTGTTCAAAAGTAAGTATTATCAGAGCTGTTTATAAAGTTTTGAAATACGAAGAGCTGTAGAATAGTAACAGTAGAAAAAGAATGAATTCACCACACATTTACTACATATGCATAGTGCCTAAATACAGTAACCATAAATCACATAAAGAGTTTTGTATCTTACTATTATTCTGAGAGGTTACATGAAGAAGAGCCACTGCCACTGGAATCTCCTCAAAGAGTAGCTTTTATTCCAGAGATGAATTAGTATGCACTCATTACTAGTCAATTTGGATCAAAACCCCAAAACCTGCTCCAGTGAGTTGCCAGCATTAGTAATCCTTTCAAATTAAGTCTGTCATGTAGAGGTGATGCCTAGGGATACATTTTAGTGGTGGGCTTGGCAGTGTTAGGTTAATGGTTGGACTCAACACCTTAAAGGTCTTCTCCAACTTCACTGATCCTATATGTCAGGAATAACATTTCTCCTTCATGGGATATGTTGCCCAAACCTTCAACATTTTGAACATATTTTCCATTCTCAAAAACTTCAATTATTACAGGCAGTAGTTTCAGTTGTCACTGCATAGAACATATGAATTTTTTACTGCATTTCACTGCAAATAAAAAATTATTAATGCTAGTAAAAAATATAAAAGCAAACATGATCATACTCTTGTTTGAGGCCAAGAGATAATTCTTCAACACAGAGAATACAATTAATTTTGACATTCATTCAAGATCTGCAGGAACCTTTTCTGCTACCAGTGAGGAAAGAATTCTGTTCTCTTGATGTAACTGAAAAAGTATCTCTATGGGTTTTAATCAATAGAAAAAGAAACATTACAACCTACAGTAAAAGTGATCTAGAACACACACTGCTTAAAAGATCCATGTTCAGACTTCTGGCCTTCAAACTACAACTGCAGGTGGAGATTCTATGCAGCTTCTTTAAATGCCAAGACACAAAATCCATGGCAGGAACTTCGACAGAGATCTATACAAGCTCTGTAAAACTGCATTTTGTTTTAGAGTCACTGAGACTTGCACAGGAGAACATATAGTACAAGCAGTCCTTGCTACAATAGACTGTTGCGCTCCTTGTGGTCACACTATTACTATTTCTACCTGAAAGGGAGTTGGAGCAAGGTGGGGCTTGGCGTCTTCAACCAGAAAAAAAGTGAAGAATAAGAGGAAATGGCCTCAAGCTGCACCAAGGGAGGTCCACATTGGACATCAGGAAAAATTTCTCCATGGGAAGAGTTGTCAAGCATTTGAATGGGCTGCCCAGGGAGGTGGTGCAGCTATCACCCCTGGAGATGTTAAAGAAATGACTGGACATAGCACTTGGTGCTATGGCCTAATTGACAAGTGGTGATCGGCCAAATGTTGGACTTGATAATCTTGGGAGGTGTTTTGCAAACTAAATGATTCTGTGATTTTGAAACAAACTTCTTCAGAATTTCCAGCTTTAAGCTCTCCCTTTTATCTGGGCCCTCTGCCCAAAAGCTTGAAAGTGTCCTAGAGGAATGTAACCCTTTAGCTACTCCCCTAAATCTCTGCTTTTATCCACGCAGAAATTCTGTATGCTGTCTTGAACTTGTTGTGTAATTCAAATCTGAAGTAGAAATAGTGTAAAACATGGCATCCTTTTGTTCTTGACAGATTTTCATAAAGCAGCTGCTTCTGTTTCAGTGCTAAAAAGTAAATATAAATATGATAGAATCCTACTTGGAGGATCCATCTCTACTTAACATTCTTCTAATGCAGACCAGCAACTTTCTTCTAAACTATATACAGACACAAAAAAAATTTAAATCATACATTCATTCCTTTTGGACACCGTTCTTGATACCTTGAAAATGTCAACAGTATTCACTTCATAATTTGAACTTCCAGGCTTAGAGTAATGAGACAAAGACTCATTTCCTTCTGAGTGACTTTATGCTGAAAAATAAAAGTCTCCCACTGGTTCTGATTTCAGCTACAAACAGCACTTCAGAAAAATAATTGTATGACAATAGATAATTGCCTATGCTGTTTGCAGTGTTTTAATATTTTAAAAAATTGAAATCAAAAATTAAAATGTCACCAGAATAAATATATTCATCCTTCCACTTAATTTATGTGTATATATATACACATAAAGAAATTTTAAGAAGCATATTGATATCCATATTGCTTACATTGGACTACCAGTTAGTAGGTGGAAATCTGGGCTTACTGAATCACATGGTACTGTCCTGTTATTTATTCTCTGTATTATTTACCATAGTCCTGAAAACTACCAGTATCAAGAAACAAACTACATGGTGCCCACCCACAAGACCTTCCAAACTAAATGTAAAACACAACATGGTTAAGACCAAGGAAACCAGCCAGCCCATGCCCATGGGAGGAAGGTGGACTCAGAACAGTCCACAGAAGGGAGATGAAGACAAGTACTGAGATATCCTGGGGACCCCTCTCAATTCCCAGCACAGAAAAAAAGCCACAGGTCTTTCTGTAGAAAGCTCCAAAGTGAGGTCAGTCAGGGTTCTGCAAGCATGTTAACAGGCAAGCTTATAAACAAAATACCAGAAGAAAAAAAACTCCTGGGTAACTGTGAAGATATGAACCTATAAAAGACTTCTAAGCAAAATTCCTTTCTATAGACAAGTATAACCACTTACAGTTCAGAAAATTCTAGAAGAATTTTATAGAGTTGAAAAACATCCTATTTCAGGTTGAAGACTGGCTTTAAAATGTCTATGATTTGGCACAAAACAAAAAAAACAAAATGCAGGGTGTACCCCATAAATACCACCTTAAAACAAGACTATCAACTTTTAGTGTGGCCAACATTCTACAAGGAAAAAAAAACAGGTTAAAGTAGTTTCATACATAATCCTGACCTTTGCAAAAGTAAGAAGCACTTTTCAAGTCCTTTTTCTCCCCTCTGATCTTTGGCTAGCTCTGTTACAAAGACTTCAGACACTTTGATGTCTCTTTAAAACTCTTCTTAAAACTGTTACTGAAACTAAATCCGTCCTTGTAAAATAGCCCATTAAAATAGCAATTGTGTTAGAAACCTGTTTACAGGATTTTATTCCATCCTGCCTTTTAACACATTCCTCTGCTTTGAGAATATCAAAGTAAATAATCCTGAAAGACAAAGTCTTATCTATAAAATAAAATTTAAAAATTTGCAGCTGATTTTCCCTACACCATATTTCAGCAAATCTAGAAAAACAGACAACATTTCCTGTATTTTCTCCTTGCATGAGGTTTGGAATTATTTGCAGTTGTTGTGGCCAAATCTCAGTTTCAACAAGGTTTGATATTTGACATTCCCTGAAGAATTTAATACATTAAATGTTTTGGCTTATGTAAATAGCTACTGCACCCAAAAATAAAAATACACAGCTCACATCTGCACAATTCTTTTCCACTTAGAGGCTTCCTAGCTTGTTCTCTTTTAATTAACTATTGTTTCTTCAAGAAAAACACATACGTGTCCTTATTAGAAAATGTTCATTTCTTTTAAAAAAAATTACAAGAATTGCAGAAACTAACAAAGAAACTTACAAAAAACATGGGCGGGGGGGAAGGATGCAACCCTTGACAGACGCGGCTGTGTCCAACTCCAACAACTGAAACGAGCTAGCTTCATCACTTTAAAACTGGCAAAATTTAATCTCTCCTAAAAAAACACACTACAAAAATCTATCGTTAAGAGTTTAGGAAACCTATCCTGAAAGAGCTTAATGTACTTGGAAGGCAGAAGCACCTGGATGTTGAAGTGCAAATGAGCAGAACCCTGTTTTTCAGAGCAGGACACGCGGCCCACGCTCCGCGCCCCCGGCGAAGGCGCTGCCGGCGGCCCGGGCGGCTCCGGCTCCCGCCTCGCGGCAGACGCAGAGCCCGGGACACCGCAGCGCAAGCGACTGGGGCAGATAACTGTACGTCTGGTTTGGGCTGGGGGACTGCGGCTGTGCTGGTCGGTTGTGGGGTGGTTTATTTGTTTGGGGTTTGCTTGTTTAGTTTTAAAAATAGACCAGTTATTCCTGAATTCTGCGGTAACACGGGAATTCTTCCCAGTCTCTCCCTACGCGCAGGCAGGGACCGGCCCGCGGCGGCACTCGCAGGCGGCCACTGCAGGGGCCACGGGCAGAACCGGCTAGGAACGCGTCGCCAGGCCAGGGGAAGGGAGGCAGCAGGAAGCGCATGGGCGGGAAGGCCGAGCGGAAAGGGCCGGGCGGGTCTCCCGGGTGGCGCTGGGTGGAGCGCGACCCCCGGGCAGGCAGGGCTTCTCCCCGCGCTCTCTCTCCGCCTGCGAGACGCCCCTCGCTCGCTCACATAGGCGCTCCGTCAGCGCGTTACCTGATCAAAGCCACTACTCTCATGTTGCTCGCAGGCCGGGGGCGGTAACACTGACAGGGAGGTGGGCGACAGCAGGCAAGCGCAGCGGGGAAGGAGCTCGGTCGCACAGCCACCCTGGGCTGCGCACGCTGCCGGCTCCTCCGTTGCTACCGCTACCGCTTGGCCGCCTCTCCTACCGGGCCCTCCTCCCGGGGCAGGCCGGCAGACTGCCTGCACGGACCGAGGCTCGGCGAGCGGCTGGCCCCCGTGCCCGGGGAGGTGCGCTGCCTCCGCCGCGGGGGTGCGCGCCGGCCGGGGCGGCGCGGCCCGGGCGCGGCGCGGGGGCGGGCGGGAGGAGGGAGCGGCCGCGGAGGCAGAGCGCCGGGCGCCTATGGAGGGCAGGGCGGCCGCGCTGGCAGGCCCGGGCCGCCCGGTTGAGGGCATCGCCCTTCTGCCGCTTCCCCGTGCCTGTCTGTTGCCCTCTGTCCTTCAGGGAAGAATCGCGGACCTGCTCCAAGTGACTGCTGCCTAGGGAGCAGGGCCAGCCGAGGGAGGCCACCCCCTCCCGTTGAGGTGTCCGGCGGGGGATCTGTAGGGCATAGTCGCCAGTCCCCCGCGGCCCGGGGCAGGGAGCCAGCAGGGCCCGCTGGCAGGGCAGGAGCTGCTGCGGGGCCCGCTGGCAGGGCAGGAGCTGCTGCGGGGCTTTCCAAGTCGCAGCGGACCGGTGGTTGCGGCAGCGGGGAGGTTGGAACAGCAGAGCTGACCAGGCTGCTTGGCTGCTCTCCGCTCGCAGGCGAGCACAAAATGTCCCTCTGCGTCCTCGGCTTCAGCTGCTGCAGACCGAAAATCGGATCTGCTCATCTCATCCCAATTTTCTGACCAATCCTGCCATGGCACACATGACAGACGCCCCTGTAGGTTTGAAAGCTAAGTCACAAGCTTACCCAGGTGCCCAGTCTCTCGACACCTGACACATAATTTATTTCCCCCATGTCACAGAAGAAACATGTGGGTTAGTTCTCTCGAAGAAACCTTATTGCTAGACTAACTTTAGAAGTCCTATATCAGCAGATAAGGGCATTGCTGTTGGTATTGTGGCAGGGTTTCAAGCAGCAGTCCAAGGGCCCGCCACTCTCCAGGCTTTGGTTCCCAGGGCCTGTGAGACTAAAATGGGGCAAGAAGCCGCTGGTGTGTGCTTGGTTTCCCAGCCTGGCTGGAGCCTGGTGTGCAGGGTCAGCGGGACCAGCAGAGCGCCGCAGGGTGAGCCTCGGGGCTCCCTGCAGTGCCAGCTCCTGGTTCCTGCGGGGCAAATGTCACATAAGGCTTTGTCCCTCCAGGCTGGGATAAATGCTTTATGCACTGGGAGGGCTAACTTAGCAGTCCCCTGTAACATGATATTATACAATGCTATATAACAATCTGTACCACTTGGGCTTTGCATTAGTTCCTTGCACGTAGGCTGCTGAGTATGAAGTTCCCAGGAAGAGATAAGACGGAAAAAAGCATGCTAAAAAAAACACTTTGTTATAGTGATAAATGTTCCAAAATAAATGCATAGTGAAACAAGTATATATATATATATGTATATATATATATTTTATGTACAGCTCATGAAACAGCTTGAAAAGCCACTTTTTTTTTAGATTATTTTAGTCAGCACACAATTTATACAGTAAATCACTGTAAAATAGGAGTGAATAACTATGGGCAGATATGAAGGTGATGATGCCGTCCTAAATACACTTTTGAAAAGTTAAGAAGATGCCTTCCTAAATACACTTTTGAAAAGTTAAGAAATGACAATTGATATAAAACTTATTTGTTAAATAATTGTGAAGAGGTAGTAAACATAAAATAGATTTTTTTGCGTTGGAATAATTGCAAAAAACATACATTTTAAAAACATAAAACTTCAGTTCATGCTTTGGCCACCACAGGCTGGCATTATGAAACTGAATATTGGACTTGCCTTGGAATTGCTTACAGGGCGTATGAGTTTCTTACTAATTGATGGTGACATCATATGTAAATCTTTGAAAGCCTTCTCTGCTCTTCAGAACATCCTAGGTGAACTAAAGATGTGAAATTGTCTTAGATGTGAAATTCTGATGAAACCACAGGAATTTTTTTAGGGTTTGGGACTTCTGTTTTTTAGTTCACGAAGGTAATGGAGACGTGTTCTGAACTAGAAGAGAGATTTTTAGCAGAAATTACTAAAATGAAAGAAACAATACTGCATGAACTAGTACATGAACTAGTAGAAAATAACAGACCTCTGAGGAACTGTAAAAAAGGCAGAACAAAGTTATTTGATTTATTACCCAGAAAATAAAAAAAGAGGAAGGTAATTTTGTGATACATCATCTCTATATTTTGTGGGTTTGAATGATGCGTATTTACTTATTTATTATCACAAAAAAGAATAATTTGGCTAGTAGTTGTGAACTCTTAGAGTATACTTATTTGCAATACTTAACAATGATACATGGAAAGTAAAAGTCATGTACATAAATTATTCTACTGCTTTGTAAACTGGAGAGGCCATATAATCTGTAGCTGTAATCAGACAGCTTTAGAACAAATGCACAAAGACTTGTAAAGATCTTTTCTAGGCATTGTTAGAAGATCTGCAAAGAGTAATTCTGAAGTCTTGCATTTTCAAAAAGGTCTGTTATTATTAATCTATTGTTGATACAATATAGCTGGGCTTTAGGGGAATGGTTCTATTGCATTCAGTTTTACAGCTTCTAAAAAAACAAATTTCCACTTACATGTCAGACTTGTTTAAAGCAGAAGTTAAATACAATACTGTAGGACCAAGGTCTGCTTCATTTACTACTGCAACTGGAATTTTCGCTGCTACTTGGTGAAGACATCAGTAGTTATTTGCACAAATAAAAAAGTGGCATTTGGGTCCCAGAATTCGAGAAATATATCAAAATTGAATTAATAAAGTGGGTTTTGAAAACAAATTTGCATTTTACCCAAAAGGATGCTGTTTTCAAATTATGTGGAGTATATTCTATGAGAAAATCTGTTTGCTTTCATTCACCTGTGGAATAGCTCTTGTGTAGTGTCACTGCTCTTAAAAAGTTCTGCCATATGACAGTGGACAAAAGGAAATGCACCATCTCTCAAACTGCTTGCCCCGAGACATTCTGCTATACTGCCACAGCAGCTCAAACAATGAAATCCACCAAAGCTGCCTTTTATCTTGGGGTAGTACTGGCTAGTTTGTGCAGAAGGCCTGCAATGGCTCAGTGTTTCTTTTTCACCCTTTTCTGCCTAGAAAGTTGAAAATAATGATAATGAATTAGTATAACTGGGGGAACCTGTCAGAGGATTGAAAAAAGCAATGCAGTATCCCTAATGATCTGGAATAGTTAATTAAGTTCTCTTATAAATGAGTTCCAAAAATAACTTACTTTCAGTAAGTTATTCTGAGAAACAGTCATTTTAGCATACCTGAGCTGCAGTGCCTCTTAGCAAAGGGCCAATTATCTAGTGATTGGCAGTTAAAGGTGAACTAATGAAGTTCTTAATTAAAAGATTTCCTATTATAATCACCAGTAAGTAACAGAATACTGCATACATAAAGCAGATATAACGTTAGAAGAATATTTCCATTTTGAAACAAAGGTTTTGAAAATGGTCTCCGCCTTTTCTTGCCAGGTCCAGAATGGGAATGTTGGAGTTTTCACGGGTGTAGCTGGCAGTGTGCCACTATTGGCCTATATTAGGGCGTCCTGCTCCGACTCTCCTATAGTCAGAGGTGTTTTCCTCATTTAATAGGTGGCAGAATTTTTTGCTGCTCTTAATACCCAAAGTTCTCCATGTAGTATAGAAAAATGGTTTGACATTTTACAGGAGAATATTTCAGTTGGACTTTTAACTAAGAAACTGGCTACAGAGTTCCTTTAGCTGCCTGTCATCAACAGCTTCCCTGAATTTTCACTTACTTCACAGTAAGCAGGATATTTTCAATTTCCCTGTGAGATTAACTAGAATTATATTTTGCAAAAAAAATTCCAGTTTGTCAACATGAGATGCATTGACATACTACTAAAATCTAAAAAAAAGAAATTTCTCAGGCGGCATCTCTCCCCATTGAGATGTACAAGGACTGCAGGTCCTACTGTCTACATTTCTACAGCACGACAGATGTAGAGTATTGCTCTGAATGCCACATAACCATACTAGCAGTTCACGATGCCCTAGATAAAACAACCTGTTAAGATTTGCTTGGGCACCTTGTCACACTGATTGCTTCTTTTTAGACCAAAATAGGCATACATTGACTTGAAGTTGATCTCCATTCTCACAGACATGACTGTAGTGATCACCAGTGTATGTGAAGAATGACTTATTTGGCCTATGGTCTCTTTGCTCTTGAGTACTCCCTATAAACACTACTTAAATATATGTACAGCTAATCCTGTCATTCTTCGTTCTGGTCAGGCAAGGCTTGTCATTTTCATAGGTGATTTGAATTCTTTCTACAGAACTATGAAATTCAGCAACTTTATTTTGTCCTTTGTATAGAACTTTTTAGAAAACTCGGACTGGTATTCATTGACCACTGTGACAAACAGAATTTAGGCTACGGTAGCATTATATAGGTTCTTGAATAATAGGCAATTGTCCTTATATGATGTCAGCTTTTCTAAGCTTTTGATGAACTTCACTAACCAATCGAGCATTCTTCAGAGAGTCAAAGATTTAACGCTAACCTTCTAATGTTATGTCTCTGTCAAAATGACCAGTGTTTCCATCAGGCACTAGCGCAAGCTAACTTAATATTCAGTGGAAAATAAACAGTTTTTCCACTTGACTAGATGAGTTTTCAGTGTTCAAAATCTTTATTCTCTCTATTAGTAAAAGCACTAATATTAATTACCACCAAGAGAAGCTGTTGAGTGTGAGTGGCAAAATCATTACTTTACCATTTTCTGTTAAGCATAATCCATGGTATTTAAATGTATTTTTCTCCATGTGAAGTCTTTAAGTACTTTCAAGACAAAAAACAATGTCTGACCACCTCAAGGTCACCAGAAAGCCTGTAGTAATAAAGGAGTTTCTCTTCTACATATATTTGTTTTGATTGCAATTAAAAGTTTAAGTGGGGATGTTATATTTACAGGTTTAAAGCACTTTTATATTCTCCCTACTTTTTCTCCCTGATTAAAAAGATTGGGGTTTTAGAAATGAAGATTTCAATTTTTTGTGGAAATTTTAAATGCAAAACAAATTTGTGAGCTAATCTAATGATACATTGAAAAAAGGTAAATCAGACATGAGTTAATTGCAAAGAAGTACATGTACAAGATTTAAAACCAAGTCCCTGTTATCTAACATGAGATGTTTCCTGTGAAGCTGTATTAACTGCCAATGAAGACTGAAGACAGAACTTCTGGAGTGTTTCTGCATGTTAGAGACTATTAACCATTCTAGAGAGAAAGAAAGAGACTAGGCTCAATATTCCTTAAAATGTGTTCATCATCCAACAAATTTGAATCTAAAACGATGGGCTTTAATTTATTGGGAGTTAGCCATCTATTGGCTGCAAAACACCCAGGAAAAAAATGTGGTCATGGATAATAATCCATGAGAACAGAGAGAAATTAGCTATCTATTTAATGAGGTTAAGCTACAGCATCTTCTCCATCATCATAAGCTAAACCACTGAGGTCTTGTAGGCAGAAATGGCTGAGATATTTTTACAGAGACACAGGAATTTAGAGAAACAGCTTTTAATGAAAAGTCAGAAAATTGAGAAAAGTCAGAAAACTGTTGCAATGAAAATCTAAGAAGGAACTATCGTCTTTTATTGTAGTGGTATATAATTTGAGATCATTCCTCACTTACTAAAAGGTTTTGCAGTTCATCATTGATTAAAACATTTGAGTGGTTAAAGCTGGTGAAGTTTCAGGGGAATAAGCAAACAGCAAGTTTTTTGGCCCATTTGTTTCATTGCAAAAATCTTCCTGTACCATAAAATATTTATAACAGAGTTGTAAGTAATAAAAAGGACTACTTTCTTTTCATTCCACTCTTCCTATTTGTTCAATTTTGTCAGTAAAAATACCATTAATAACTTTAACAATCAAAGCAGATTTTAATGTGTCACATTTAATACTCTTCTTCTCACAGTTAAATTTTTAAAGAGAGAATTAATCTAGTAAGTATGGAGCTGTTTTGACCTAATTAGCAAAGTAGGGAGCTTAATTTTGAGTGATACAGAGAAAGCATTCCATTGCTGAAAAGAAGCAGCAAATCAGTTTTACTTTTCAATGTCCTATTGAACTGTATGACATCATGTGTAGTATAAACCACTTGACATAATCTGCCTCTGATTTTGAGTCCTGAAGGAAGGGTGGCTGTGACAGTGCCCTTTGAAATAACATTGAAGCTTCAGCTCCCATGTCAACATCATGCTCTAATCAGTGCAGTCTTTTTTGTCACAGGGTCTTCCACCTTCTAATTGACCCTGACATATGCTATTCACTCTACCCCTTGGCTTTCGACATACAATTCCTGTCATGGTCAATTATTAGGTGATACAGCCTGCAACCACAGGGACCATTGCTTAAAATCATCCTACACACTAAGCCCTGAAGTGACCAAATTCACATCTAACTGGAGGGGAAGAAGGGATCTAGTCTTTGATAAAACTAATATTCTTTCCACTTCTATATAGAAAAATGTCAATTTTCATCATCCTATAAGTTACTGAGACAAATGGTGACAGTGCTATTTCTGAAATAGGTTAAGGAAAAGTACAAAAACCTTTACCAAACTCAAAACACTCTGAAATGAGGAAATTGTCTGTATGAGCATACAGTATGCATAAAAATTAGATTACACTACATTTGAAAGGCAGATGAGAGTTTAAGAGTGACAAGTGGGCAAGTGCTAAAAATAAGGGCATGTTACTTCCTTTCCAGCATTGCTTTGTCTGTATGCTTTCTTTGATGTTGTTTAAGCTTTGAAGTAAAGAAATACTTTTCAAGAGTCTGAAAGGTACTTCTGATTACTATATTGATAAGAACTGGTTTTGAACAAAAAGATCTCTTGTGGTTTTCCCATTGGTTCTGTAATGCCTGAGAAATTGCACAATGACAAAAACCAGGACACCTGCTCTCTGGTCTTCATGCAAGCATTATGACTTTCAAAACAGTTTTGCAGTCATTTTTTTTCTGCAGTAATCTTAAAAAAATCATTACAACTTCAGGAATATGGGCTGAGAAGAGCAAAAGTTTACCATCCATCTGCAAAGACTGAAAGGCAGTTTTGTGAACTACTGGTTCACTTCACAGATTCTCTGTCCATAGTCAACTATGCCACTAACCCAGAGGACTCCCCCTGTTTTTTGCTGTGTGAACATTAATTTCAATTTACAAGGCACCATTGCCTGTTTATTTGGGTTTGGGTTTTTTGTTTTGTGGGCTTGTGGGTTTTTTAAAAAAAAATTGAAGGGAATTTTAGTAATCTATAGTCTTTTTAAGTCACAAATTTTTTGTCTGTGGGAATCTTACACTGGTTTGTTTCGCTACTGACATTTTACTTAATTCTCTTGTATATAGAACATAGCTCAGAAATAATCTGTAAAAGACCCTTGCATATTTACTGAGTTTTACAGGTAATACAAGGTATCATATTCTGAAAGATGTGATTTTGTGATATCTTTATTGCATCTCTTAGCCTGAATAGACAAAGCTCTAATTAACATTCATACAATTATCTAAGTCTTTAAAATCCCATCTGTCTTAATGATGTATACATAGCATAGCAAGCCCAATAAATACCAGGCACATACAATGCAAATGCTTTTAATTTAAATTATAACACTGCTTACTGAAGCTCTTGTACGTATTCTGTTGTTCAATTGTATGGTTATCATAAGACTTGCAAGCCTTCCTCCTGAAGTGCACAGTCCTGCATATATCTGAGAGCTGTTAATTCAGCAACTGCTGTTACTGTGTGCAATATCCAAACAAGTAAACTTTGGAAATGACTGATTCAGCTACATATGAGTTACCTGGTGTGTAACCTGGCTCAGGTGTTAGCAAGACAAAAACTAACCTTGACTGAACATACGAATAGATGCTAATACTAAATTCCCACAACTTCAAAATTTAAAAAAAATAAAAGCACTGTTCCTAACATGCATTCTTTTATCTACCCTGCATGTATCATGTGACATTCTAAACATTACTTCATAGAGGAGTTAATTCAGCTTTCAGCAGTGTGCAGTCTGTGAAGCAAGGAGAATAACTCCTGGCTGCTTTATGGTTTAAAGCATGATTGAATATACTAACAGGGCTCCATGAAGTACTTATTTCAATATATATAATGTATTTCAAAATATTTCATCTCTATACAGGTCTCATCCTCTCACAAAGTGGAGCATCTCTATTGCACTTAAGAAGATGAGGCAATAGAGCCCAAAAATACTGAGACAGCACCAGTGATCTGAATCTTGAAATTTTATTCCCTGGTCAATAACTTGTTGATTGTTGCTCAATCATTCCTGCTACTTCAGTTGCTCTTTGTTTCAGTTTCTCTCTATATAAAGTGACATAGCTATACCTTGCAGAGTATTTTGAGAATTATGGGAGTTTACAGCTGAGTAAGATACAATATCATTGTAGTAAGTATTTTTAAAAGAGTCTTTTCATAAACCTTTTAACTCTGTTGCTCTAAAAATCATTCTTATAATTTAGATTATGGCAATTAAGGGAAATAGTCTGTGTCCTGAATGAGATAATTGATAGTTATATAAATTTATAAGATTAGCTTATTTTCAATGTTTATATACAGGTTCTTCTGGGAAAGTAGACAGGGACATCAGAAGCAGTATTTAAATCTCACCATGGCCACTGATTTCTCTATGCTTTATCAAATAACATATTTGCAAAACTACCAGATGGGGAGAGAAACTGCAGTGAGAAAATAATGGTTAGGTTTGTAGTACAGGAAAAAAGATTCAGACATTAGACACATTATTTTAACAGCATGAGGAACTTTAAACATTTAACAAACTTCTTACATAGAAGCTTTTCATTGATCTCTCTTCTGCAAGGATAGCAAAAGGAAAAGGTGAAAGAAAACCATACAGCTAAAGCTGACACAAATCCTAAGCAAACACGATTAATAAGGAGTATAAAAATGGTAAATATTTGAATGATAAATCTTGTGGCAGTCTAGGAGGCAGAAGGTTACTATGAGCTTTGCATTAAAGATTTCTAATAGGATATATCCAGTCTCTCCTCCTTCCATTATGGATAAAATTGGTAAAAAACAGCTTTGAAAAAATTTGATTCTCCCAAGCTCTTATGCATACTACAGCATTAAAAGCAAACATTTAAAGACAGAAAACTTGTGAAACCTCAGTGCATTTTTAAATCCATTTCCAGGCAGCATTAGATCAACAGCAGAAATAATTGCTGTCAGTTTGTACTTTTTGACCAATAATTCTCTGTATTTTCTGCAAGAAACTTGAGTGATGCAAATGACCTTATTTTTACAGCATGCTTTTATTAAATAGTTTATTATTTTGGCAGACTAATAAAGATTTTGGTATTTGCTTTTATTTGCAATAATATTACCACGACATAAAAAAGGATTTTATGTTCTTTTTGAGGAACAAGGAGGATAAAAGTGTTGATGGATAGTGCAACTAAGGCATCAGCAATGAGCTGGAAATGAGACACATAAATATGAAAGCAGAGCTAAGAAAATAGAACTGCACCCTTGGCCTTTCTTAAAAGAACATGCACATGCCATGGTTCATTCATACAGTTACAGAAACTCCTTTTGTTTTTAGTGAGTCAGTGAAAATATGCAAAGACTAAAATATTACAAAGATTCTCAGTTGTTTGGCATATTTCTGTAGTTAATGTAGTTGTGAAATGTTTCAAAACATTTAGAGAAATGACTGTTGAAGATGATTTTTTAGAAGACATGTATTTTCTTTGAAGTATAAATTTGTCCTTTTTTTCAAGTTATGTCTTAGACAAAGGTGGTGAAGCAATATCAGTGTTCGGTTTTCCCTTTTTTGCCCTTCAAACAGACCTAATTCTTTAAAGATCAAAGAGCTGAGACCTCATAGCCAGATCAGACAATCACACCAAGGTTTTAAAAACAAAATTATCAGTACTGTAATAAAAATAAAAGAAGCCTAGATTGCATGTAATAGAATTAATCTTATTTTATATTGGATAGGGAGTTTGGTTTCAGATTGAGAAGATTGTGGCTATAATATTCATTTTGCAATAATCTGAGCTCCTTGAGAATGGGTGGTGTTAGATGCAAGGGAGGGTATCCAGCAGTAAGAAATGCATTGATTCAAACACATAATTGGATGTGCCTTGGAAATAATGAGGGATTGAGGGTGCTTAAGATTTGAATTTTGCTTATAGCCACACCTCAAAAAGACAGTCGAAGTAGAAAAATATGAACAGAACAAATACCACATGAAAAAAAGCTAAACAGGCAAACAAAACTTTCCCTAACTGGAAATTTGTTTGTTCCATTTGCCTTTTCTAAAAGGCAGCCAGTAAATAGGAATCACGAAGTATGAGTTTCTTAGAAGAATAAATCTAGCAATTAATTATATGTCAAGGCTTAAGAATCAAAAAAACTGCTTATGCCCATTGCCAGTCATTCACTCCCTGTCAGTAGTAGTTCACATCTTTCCTGGGATGGCATCCAACCACAGTGGCATCTAAAATATAGCAGGCTATATTGTTACAGTTGGAGGTGAAATTGAAAGTTGCACCAAACAGAAGTGACAAATTCACATTGCTCAGTGTTGCCTAGCAATAAGAGATGAGTTTATTATGAACACTTGACTCTATATCCATCGCAAGGAGGCTTTGTATTCGCACCAAAATGCCACTAGTCTTACAGGCAAAAGGGGCAAAAATAGGGTGGGCAGAAGGAGGGAACAGTCACAGTAGTTGTGAGTATGTTCTGTATTTCAAGATTTCTCTCTGTCTCAGGGGAACGAGTCAGGAAGGAGAAGGCAGAGCCTGCCTCCAGCTGAACTCTTTGAGATTGGCCAGGTAGCTTGTTACGGACCTTAATCATGCTTTTGAATGCCCTTAGTAGTGCTGTTTCACTAGTAATGGCTTGGAGTTCAGGCCCTGCAAATGAACTCTTTACTGAATGTTCCCAAGAACTGCTCGGTAGTTGTTTTCATTGTGCAGAGCTTTCCATTTGCTTCTGCTCTAATTTCATTTTTTTCTTTCTTTTTTCCTTTTTTTTTTAAGGGTAAAGGACAAGTCATCAGGGAGCTTTTCCCTCTTCAGACACCTTGTTCTTTTCTTTTTTGACCACTGTTTATGTGGGAAAACATTTATTTCTATCTTGGACATTGGACCTTGTCTCTGAAGGTATTAATTACCTAACTATTCACATAAATGCGTTTTTTTTTAAAGAACATTTAGGTATCCTTGAAGACCTTACTGGATACCCACACACATATTTAGGCACATAATCAATTTTAAAAATCAATGCAATCGTTTCTATTAAACTGGCACCCCCCCTCCAATAACTGATCTGTTTCTGTGTTTTTATGCCATCTGCATTTTTGACAACTGAATATTTTTGACAGCATGGTCCATTGTGCCCAAGTTCACATCATTTTTTTTCTCTCTTTTTTTTAAAACATCATATGACTACATATGTAATAAGAAAATGGGTTATATCACACATTTTGCTTTACAGATTTGGGTTCACAGTGGATTTTTTGAACTGACAAAAATTGTACAAGAAGTATTTCTATTATAAGAATGCATTTATTTTATAGATATGATAGTTTAAAGAAATGCTATGTAATACATTGAAATTATAAAACAGTTGTGATTTTAAGAAGCTTTAGAAACAAAAAAATAAAGATGCAATTTTGAGATTATATAGTTCAGGTAAAATAGAATCAAATATAGATAAAAAATACTCTTTCGTGTGAAATGTTTAATTAAAAGCACTAGTGCAGAATTACATCCTTAGTTTATGTGTTCATCTAGCCAAATTAACTGAATCTATGAAAATTTTAGAGCATAATTTTTATATTTTGTGTACAAAAATGCAGCTGTTGTCTCAAATTGTCACTTAGGCAGTAAGCTTCGAAGGTAAAAAACTGAGGTACTTGCATTTTGTAAATGTTTTTGTAAAAACCTTTCGTAACTTTGGTCCTTTCTTTATTTCAGATTCAACGTGTTACAAACAAACATATTCCACCTGTTACAACAATCTGGCATATTACTTCCTTGATACGTGATGATACAATACCTCTCAGGTTTGCTGAGTAGCAAAGAGAAATGTAAGCAAATGAAAAGGTTTTCCACTTTCACAGTTTTTTTCTGCTTGGGGTTCTGTTTGTCTGAGAACCGTATGAATAGAAGCCATATTTTATAGTATTTCTTTAACCTCTGCCATCTGGTGTAGGTTAGTTTTTCCACTGCCAACATATCCTAGAGGCCCCAGTACCAAAATGTTTAATTTCTAAGTAAACATTTGGACTTTATAAATCCAGTTTAAAAAAATAGGGCGTTATTTTTTTAAACTTCATACTACATTTCCCACTACCAATGACATTAATAAACACACAGACAGGTATATGGGTTTAAAGGCTTCTGGCCATGACTTTTCTGTAGCTGACCTCCAGAGATGTTAGGTCACCTGACATCTTTAATCACCAAGTCATGCTCAGTTATCAGGAAAGGACTTGAATATTCCCTACTGACCTAAAGCCTGAAGTTGTGTCAAGGGATTTGCACCACGACAGCCAAAACTTTCCAAATCATGTATGGTTTCAGGCAAATGATACTCACCCATGCCAAAGCCAGAGCTTTAACTTGTTAATTTTCTTTTAATTTAATGCAAAGTTATTTCATTGCAACAAGAGAGGATTGTTGCTACGAAAGAATTTAGGCAAGTAACTCACCACTTAAGAAAACCAAAGAATGTAATAACCATATCTCTAGCAACTTCCTTATGTCTGAGGAAGGAAAAAACCACAAAAATCATGTGCCAGAATTCTACTACCAAGCGGATTAAAAATAAAGAACAGTAAACTAATTAACAAGTGGCTCTTTTTTGAGCACTGAGCTCTGAGCTGCTGTGCAAAGGTTATGCCCATTTAAATGAATTTAGAATTTGATTAGTTTAATCAGTGTGATTTGGTAATGAAGATTCATGGTATTTGCTGAATTTAAATGATACTTGTCCTGAGGATAATTCTTCTTGCTGGACAGTATGGATGAAGAGATGAGGTATCACCTTTCAGCCAATCTGGGGTGTAAAATTCTGTGTTACTTTGTTAGACCACTAATTGCATTTATTTTATTATGCTGTGTTATAAACAGCAGCATCTGGGGAGTGAACATCCTCTCTCTGCCACAGCAATAGTGAATTCTTCTGCCTGGATGGACACCTGGTTAAATTGCCTCAGTATGAATCATCAGAACAGATAAATCAGTGCCCACACTGTGATCTTTTTAGTCATCAGTGAAACTTGTTCAGTTTAATTTAGTAATTTTCTAATTCCAGCTCACTTTGAGACCATTTATATTTTTTCATTGTGATTCTTAAACCTACCTGAATTGGAGTGGAAGCCCAGACATGCCATGAAAGATTTACCCCAGTATTTCTTTGTAACCATTGATTAGCCCAGCAAACCAGCACTCACATTTGTGTTGTGCCTGGAATCATGTTTGTGTGGTGCCTTCAGCACCTCTTACCAATCAGCTCATTCTCTTCGCTTCTGATTCTCTGTGAACTCTACCCTGGATGTTCTGTGCTTGGCTGGGCATTTTAAGAGTGGATTTAGCCTTAGCAAACCAAACCATCTTTTTATCTTCCCTCTTCTGCCACAGTCTTTCCTGTAAATTTTGGTCAGTGTAAGAATTTTTCAAAGGACTGGAGATCACAATATTCATGCAGGTTTTTTGAACATAAACACCTTTGTGAGAGGGAAAAGAATCAAAGTCAGAGCTTCAGCAAAAAAAGACTAGAGTGGGTTATTGCATGTTTGACCATTCAGTAAACATGCTGCACAGCCTGGCACAACACTGTTGCTGTTTTTCGTATCAGTAGTAGAAATATATAGGGAGAATCTGGGAGTAATTTTTGTCAAATTATGTCTTTTGTCACTTCTGTCTTAAACTGCGAGTAAAATTGATCCTAACTCACAATCTCTCCCAGAACAGATTGGAAGGGAGGAACCTCAGACTAAATTCCAGCACTGGGAACTGATACCCAAGTCCTAAGGGATGGGTTCTGGGCTCTGACTTTTTTTCTGTATTTCCTATTTAATAGCGACCTTCTCTTTTTTCCACTAACATATATCCAAATCAGATTTGTCTGCAGCCAGTCTGCCTGCCAAGGGTAGGCTTAGGGTTTCACTTGGCAGCCTCTTACCATGTTGGGTACTTTGTGGTGCCATTGAGAGGCTTCAAGTGGTTTTGATGTGATTGCACTGTAATCAGTCCAATAAGGAAGAAACTCTTATATTTAAATTTTCTATAGAAGTGAATGTACCTACAGATTCAAAGTGGTGGTGAAGTGTGTGGATTTTTATCAGGTGTAAATTAGTTTTGTAATTTAGATTGTTATGTTTGCTGAGTACCCAAATTCTGCCCCAATAATTACTGGGGTTTTTTAAATGTGACATGCATATAGCATGTATATATTCCCTATTTTTATTAGGTAACATGCATGGAGAAAAAGAAGAGGTACTCTTAATATTATGTATAACATATATTCATCCAGGAACAATGAATAATAAACAGTCTCTGGAACTTGGCAGAAGTTTAATTCAAGGGCCATCATGGACTGCATAGTTTTGGTTTTGTGTAATAAGTAGTCAAATAACATTCAGAAATTGAAAGTGTATTTTTCTATAATACACATTTTCAAGCAGGTTTCTTGGCATGCATTCTGTTTGTACTGTGCTTGAAGTTGTTTATGGCATTAGTGGTTAGTGTGTTTGTGCATGTTTGCATTCTGTCTGTTTATGAAGTATTTCACTGGTACCCTTACACAGCATGTGGTCGGTCGAAGATTATTTTTGATAGTGTGTCTAGTCGTGCATTTTGGTGAAAGACTTTAAAGTAAAGTGAGTTAAACCCTGGTTATCTGCAGTTACATAAAGACAGACTTACAGGGTGTACATCTTCGCGTAACTTAGATACAAATAGCAATGCACCATTTTAAAGATGAAAGAGTGAGCTGGTGCCAATTTGTCCAACAATCATGGCAATTTGAGTTGCATAAAGATAGGCCAATTCTATTAATAACTGGAACATTTGTATATTTTTATTATCATAGATGTCAAAAATAATTAACAGATGACTCATTATATTATAATAATAACATGTGTGTAACTAATTTTTGAAATGAACTACGGAAGCACAAACAAACCTCTAACAGGGATAATTTAAATCCCTTCAGTCTTTAATTGACAGCTAAGTATAGGCAATACTTTCAGGACCCAGACACAGGGCTGTGAAATTATTCTGTGAAGTACACTGGGCTTAGAGTGTTAGTTGATACTTTTTGTGGTGTTTTGAAAGTATGGGTTGTTGAGCATGTATCTAATGACATTACAGGAATATTACTTGCAGAAAATGTAGATGCTGAGCAGCTCTAGACACAGACGTCAGTTCTGTCAGGATTTTGTGAACGTTACAGAATAAAATATTATTGCTTTATTTAGATGCCTAACCTCAATTTTAAGAGCACTATTCTTCCCATGAATCTTGCAACTTAAGGGAAACAGAGCTGACCAATAATTAATTCTTACGAAAGTTCCACGTGTAGGTACTATTTCATTACTATTGTTAATAAAGTTCTTCAAGTTAGGAAACTCCATTATATCAGCTCCAATTTTCTTTCTTTTGGGCCAGTTTAAATTTTTTCATTGTTCTTCTTAAACCTTCTTTCATTGGAGTGGAGAATTTTTTCATACAGGTCTCTTTTTTTCCCACTAGAGTAATATTAGACAATTTTCTAACACTTCTTTTACATTTCTCAAGTGTGCATTTATGAGAGTTTAAAAAAGATTTTATTAAGTTTTTCTGTCTTTGAATAAGAGAATAAAATTAATGCATTCATTGAATATCATTTATGTTGTGCACAGTTTTGTATCTACTTTCTGTACATAAAACATTATACAGTTGTATCAGTTATAACACCATGCTGTGCTGCACAACTAGTTTCTTTTTATGTATAGTACTGTAACATGCAGTGAGACCTTTGTTTAAGAATAAGTGTTTACTGGACTGCAAGAGAATTTGAAAGTCAATAGGTAAAGGTGGAATTCACACCCTCTTAGTATTCTTCCTCCTTGTAACATGCCATACCTATGGTATTCTTCAAAAGTCTAAATTCAAGCCACAGAAAATAACATTTCTATCCCTCAAGACATAGAAGCCATTCATACAGAAATGAGAAGCAAAATGTGTACAGAAATAAACTTTAAATCTTATGAGAGTAGCAGCAGGTTCATGGTGTCAGGAAGAAAAAAAATTATGAAAAGAAGCCAAGCCTGACAAACTGAATTGTGGCTCATCTGAATGTTGTTGAACTTCATTTCACTAACAAAGCAGAGAGTTAAAAAAGGAAAAATTAGGAAAAAGTCCTCCTTATCACTGTAATATAGTAGTTTTAAGAGAAATGAGTACATACTACATCTATAAATTCATAGATCTTCGCAACTGTATAGGTATTTTCAATGTTTTAAATTGGGAGCAGAGAAGAGGATATTAGTAAAAGCTGTATGATCATACAAAGGATGGAATTTAGTGATAACTTGTCCAGAAATGTGTACAAATGCACACAGAATCAGTGTAAAAATCCAAATAATTTTTTGTGCAAGAAATGGCATATTTATATGTATTGCTATGCAATGATTTATGAAATGTAGAATATGTATTCTATATTATTATATAAAGAGTCTATGCATAGCATACATAGAATATGGATGAATGCACAACTTATATATATACATATACACATGTATGTGTGTGTCTGTCTCCATATCCTATCTCTGTGTAGATTCCATCTTCCAGTTCATGTTTTTGTGTAAATCAGGAATGATTTTTAAAATTCCATGTTTAAAACGTTGTAAGAGTTTATTGTCAAGTCCATTATATATAGTAGATCTATATTAACATATAAGAAATGAGCTAAGACAATAAAAAACTACTCATTTTGGACTGATTCCAAATACTGGCTCATATGCCAACTACTTACCAGTATAATATTTAGATAATATTCTTCAGCAGACAAGTTTTATGTTGTAAAGAAAGATCCATGTAACCTGGGTGTTTTTGAAAATAGAACTTAACTTTTATGTTGTTTAAGTGTTTTAAGCATGTTAGCTTTTATATCTTCCAATTTGTGCTTTCATTTCAGTGAGAGTACTGCTGGAACAGCAATTTATCTTCCAAGAAAATTCAGTAGATTTTTTGAGACTCAAAGCACATAAGAAGTCAGGCATTGCCCAAGTGAGCACAATATGCACAATCCCCTGGAAAGCATTTTTAAACCCTGAGATAGAATTTTTGGGCTTGCAAACAACAATAAAATGATTGTCTAAAATTTTGCTTTTAATATATGTAAACATCCTAAGGGATTGCAAATGTGTTCCGCTTCGTTTTATGTTTTGGCTTCAGACATCATTACCCTCTAAAGTCACTTCAGTTCCAGGTGTGACTCTTTGCAATATAAGAAGTCAAGCAGCTAGTTAATTATCCACTTAAAAAATAAAATTCTGTCTTTAAGACAAAAGGAGAAGGGCACTTTTCATGACATTTTCAATGAACTGGAACTTCTTGCTTCAAATGATATTCCAAAAAATTGCTTTTTCTCTTGGAACTGGGTCAGAGTTTTTCTAGCCTTGATAGAATTGGCATCCTTTCTCGAAATCGAAATATGCCAGCCGTAGTACTTTTTCAGTAATACAGTTATCATGCAGAAAATCTTTGATAAGGCCACATATGCACCATTTGTGCTATAGAGATCCATGAACCTGCAAGGTTATGTGACTGTGAGTAACCCCTGCTGCCATTTGATGTTACTAAGTCTTCAAAAAGCTTGACCGTGAGACAGACTTCTTTTTCCCCCAAAGGCTCAACATTCTTTTTTGTGCTACATTTTTCAGAAGAACTCTTTGTTTGAAGAAGCTGGGCAGGGTAAAGCTGGCAGACTGGAACACTGCCCTGATGTGTTGTGACAGACATGTAATCTGCCATTTGACCACTGGTTCACACATCAGTGTTAATGTGAATGTGACACCTCTCAGCATACTGTTAATCATGCATTACTCTTCTGTCTAAAATGTGGAGATGTGGAGTAGACTTTTATTCTTTTCAGAAGACTACACAAAAAACCCTAGTGAAATGAAATTTTACAGCCATAAAAAGCAAACTGATTGACAGCTGCAAATCATAGTCACAGCAACATTGATATATACATATTTATAGATCCTTAGATTTCAAAACTAAAAAGGATCATTAGAACAGTCTGCTTGATCTAACGCACTCCCACTCTAAACATTCAAGGAGTCAAATATGTAGTCCCATGTCGTGTGTGGAAACCTAGAAGATGACCTTCTGCAGTCCAGGAATGAGATCAATTCAGCTTCTTTTCCGCACTAACACTTTTACATCTCTTGGGTTTTGTTTCTTTTTCTCCTAGTGTTTCATCACCAAAGTGCCCAGGAGTTCATCTGCTTTCATTCAACTGAAATGCATGTACCAGATGGTGCAAATAGCCCAGTATATTTCAATCCTGTATCCATGTCAAAAAACAGGCAGACTGCTGCAGTTCTTGGTTGCTGCACCTCATGGTATCAAAGGCTGGCTAAGAAGAGTGACACTGCTTGACGATGAATAAGATTTTTCAGGTCTGGCAGGGAAGTTGCTTTGGAAGCTAAAATCCTGCTTCTACTCTGTAGGAGTTGCTTTTCATGATTAATTAATTGTGTTTACGCTAATCTACAAAGGATGTAAAGAAATATAAAAACAGAGTTACAGAAATGTGTCTAGTTAAGATACTTTATAGTAACCATTTCATCCCTGCATTTCAAGTGTATTATATACTTGCTTGCTAGATTTTTAAAGGAAATTTACCTAAACCAGAAAGTTCTATATTGTATTTCTCAACATTCTTTTACAGGAGGACCACTGAGATCTGTGTTTGCTATGTGAACAGCCTAGATCTCTGACGTCCTTAGGTCAATGAAGTTTGAAAGTATCTTGAGGGCTAGGCAGTGCAGTGAAAGTCACTAGCAGCTTTCATCTGATGGCACCTGCTTAGAGTTTGGCCTCAAGACTTTCAAAATATCTCCATAGTAAAGCCTTAGATATGCAAAAGCCATAGCTCTAGAAATAATGATATGAGGTTTCAAAGAGTGTACAGTTGTTTATCTTTGAAAACAGAAACTGGAGATAGTAGTTGAAAGCTGTTTGTGGCAAAAGTCAGCATTCTCTCTGTTGGTTTTCTGACTCCTAAATGCTGTAACAGTAACACAGAGTACAATAAAAATTATGCCCTGCTATTCATTCTTCTGGCGTGTTACTAATCCCACAAGTAACAGAAAACTCACATGACACATTTGAACAGCAACGTGCTTTCTCACCCTGTCCTCTGTCACATCTGCAACAGTGTGTCTCTCTGAAGACCCAGGCAAAGTATTCCTCTACCTGCTTGGGTTACCTGTAAATTTTTTTCTTAATGTTGTTTATAAGTTAGGATATGAGAATTTTAAAACATTGTGGAGAATCTGGTTTGACTGATTTTAGTGGTTTTTGGGATGATTTACAAGTGGGTCAGGAAGGGACAGCGCTCTTTTACCTGTTTAACCTGTCAAGCTCTAAAACTTTTCTCTTTATTTTTTATTTTATTGACAAATCTTTATTGCTCTGAATCCCTTAATGTTTATGGTTTTTTTAACTACTGTAGAGACAGATGCCTTGCTTGGAAAGCTATCTTCCTCCCTGAACAAAGAATTTCAGGACAGAAAAGAGTACTACAGAATAGTTCATATTGCTGAAAGACCTGTCTTGCAATAAATTACAGTTAGTTGGACGTTCATTTTGCATTACCACATGTAGTGCCAGTATGTTTGTTGATAAATCAATGTATGTGTATTTGTTTTTATATTCAGAAGCTCTAGCTTGCCTGCAGTCATGGTGTAGGTGGTTCTTCTCATGTGCATTGTAGTTACAAGAGTATAATTTTAAGCAGAAGTCATTCTGAAAAGAATTGTTTATTTAGCTAAAGGCACATCATAGATTAGGTAGAAACCATCAAACAGGCCATGGCACCAATATATATATAATGGAAAATTGTAAAATATAAGTCAGGAGAGAAAGGATATTTAATATCATAGATGGAAGTGCCATGAAGACTCGTGGGATGAAGGTAATAAGAGAAAGTTTAGACTGTCTACCTGAAAAATTCTGGACAGCAAACTATTTGCACTAAACAACTGTATGTTCTCTACGGGGAAACATTAACAGTCCAATTGCTTGAGATTTTTGAGAGGCCAAAGGAGCAGCAAAATACATGTTGGGGAAAAAGCTTGAATTGGCAGGTAGGTAGATTAGCTGACCTATTAGTTCTTTTCTATTGCAAACTTCTAAGATTTTATGTGGGGAAAATTCCTTTTCAACCCACGCTGGCAATCTGTTTATGTTCTGAAGTATGATGATTGACATCCCTTTTAACTTTTAACCTAGAGAATGTCTCTGCAAGTGTTATTCCTACATATAAATGTCTAATGCTTTTAATAAAAAAAAAAAAAAGTCTCTCAATTAGGGGACTGTATCCATGTGCACATGCAGAATGGAGATCATAACAGAGTCTGAGGTGTTATCGCGGCATGGGCAGCACTCCCACTCAGGAAGGATGGGGCGTTGAGAAGGAAAAGGGAGCATTTGGGGCTTTATAGACTAGAGAGTGAAGGCAAACAAGAGAAAAGTAGATAAAAACAGTCAGAAAGAAGGGTATAATTTTTATTGAAAGAGGGAATGGGAAGGAAAGAATAGAGAAAAATGGGAGTTGCAAGATATATGAATAGAGAAGCAAGATAGGCAATGAGAGCTAATTTATGGAGTAGAAGAATCAGAACAAATAAGGATGTTCTGCTGTTATTATGGTGCCAGAGTAGCTTGCTACCTGTAAGCATTTACCTTTGGTTCATCTACACGCAGTCTTATTTTTTTTTTATTTCAAACACTCTAACATTTAGTAGGCATCACTGAAGCACACTGCATGGATTTTTGTGATAAATTGTGTATTTTACAAATAAAATTCAGCTTATCCATCTTTCCTGTGAAATAAAACTTAAAAAAATATAGAGCATTTAAAAAACTGTAGCACCCTAGTAGAAAGAAGTTCCATGTCCTGCGAGTCTTTCCTGCGTTTTTACCCCTAACTAGGGGACTGGAGATGGATTTATGAGAGGGAAAACATTAAAAAAAGAAATATTTAAGAAGTTGTAAACTAGCAAAACTTCATGTATTTAAATATTACAGAAAAACTCTTCCCATGTTATGGTATTAAACTAGAGCTCATTGTAAAAAAAAGAAATTAAAAATTGCAGAAAATTCCAGTTAATCAAAAATATCTTTGCAATGTTACTTGTTCTGACTTAAAGAAGTTTGCTGAAGCATCAACTTCATTTCTGTCGAGGACTGTAAAAAAGATTGAAGCCGGGGCCTGGAATATGAACAAACAATGCATCTAAGTTAGTGCCCCACAGAATATTTTAAAATTATTTAACACAAATCATCTCAGTGTCAACAACTCATCACAGATAAACTATCTAATTAACAGAAGCCATCATAGTATTTGAGAACTCAGTCTTGGCTCAGTTGATATACCAGAAGGGCACTCCTTGATAAGCAAAATTTTTAAAGGAAGGTTTAAAAAACATTACTGCCTGAAGTAGATTCTTCTTAGTTTTCAATTAACCCTCTGCTAGGTTGGGGTTTTTAGTTGTTTGGATTTTTGAAATCTTAGTGAGATAACAAGCACAGGTTGACCTCATGTTCTCAGGTATATTCCAAGCTAAGACTCTGTTACACAGTCTATTTTATGATGCAATATTTTTTCAGTGAGTCTGCCGTGCACTTGGAACCATGCCAAAATGACAGCTCAGTTAACAAAAGTGTCCCCAGCTTTTGTAAGCACTTCTGAGATACTTTTATCCCACTTCTTGAAAATTGCAAAGGTTGTCAAAATCCTAAGGAGATAAAACTTTACCGCAAAACACTTTTGAGCATCAAAGCATTGGCTGGTTGTTGCAGCACCAAACCAGCCACTTATTGGAATTGCACTTATTACAGGTGATTCACTTCCCTGCAGGAAATCTGTGGGGAGAGAAAGATGATAATGGGATCTGTGAAAATATAATATAGACCAAAAGTCATTGAAAATAGCTTGTGGGAAATACTGAAAAGAACAATCTCTCATAAGTCTCTGGGGGGGTGATGCTTATATGGTGCAAGGAGATGATCTAGGGCAATAATATTCATTACCCTAAAACTGCTCCTGAAAGTAGTCTTTTTCACAGAGGAAATGGGAAATAACACTTAGGAAGGAGTGAAGTACTGTCTTTTTTCAATCCCATCCTGGGTAGATTATTTGCTACAATATTTGCCAAGCGTATGGCAGAAATGGGAAGAATTGATCTTTTTTTCTGAGCTCAAGGAGATCTCACTGCTGATATCAAGTCTTGGAAGTGAACAATTTATCCTTAGCCATTATATGATTCCTACAGCATTCCTAGGTTTAAACAAAGCATACTCTCCACCACCTAACCAAATAACAATACTGAGTTTCCCAAAGTCTTTTAAGAAAGAATTCAAAAATGACTGATAAAACAGAATAATCTATGGATGTTTTTCACAAAATATTATTCTGCAGCAGAAAATAGATTTTAAACATTGGTTTGACTGAGATTTATTGTTACATCTGTGGAGGTATTTAGGCAACTCAACTACCTACCTTTGTGGTTTAGAACTCTAGTTTTAAAAGCTTTTAACAAGAAAGCATAATAATAATAATAATAATAATAATAATAATAATAATAATAATAGTAATAATAATAATAATAATAACAATATCTGCATATTTTCATCAAAATACTCAACATTTTCAGTGGATTAATTGGAAAATGGGTTATTTTCAACAGAAAATGCTTGAAAATAAATGTTCCCCTCTTTCTTTGAAAATTTTGAATGCTGTGAGTTTTGAAGATTTCTTATGGTCAATTCATTAAAAATTATTGCCCAGTTTCAATCCTGTATAACTTCCCAGAGCTATTGAGGGAGACACTGATAAGGAAAACAGTAAGTCATAATGATCAATATAATGGTGTCAAAATGTCCAACAATGAATCAAATGTACAAAAATTAATTTATTTTTCTTGACTTTCACTTGGCACTTCAGTAGAGGTGATATTATTTTAGGAACATTCTGATAAGGAACATAGGGGTAAAGACTCTTGGGAATCTGCAGGGATCATTGAACTTGAAGGGCAGGAGGCCACCTAGTAGATACACAATACATGCCAGTATAATTCTATTGCCTCTAGTAAAATAGACTGAAAAAAAGTCACAAAAGCTGTGAGCAGCTGAAGGAACATATTTGGCAAGACCAAGACAATTGATAATGTTTTTGCTCTGCTCCATTTCCAATTTTTGTTAGACATTTCTCATTATATGGGTTTACACAACTTGAGGTAAGTTTATTTTAAGTTCTAAGGAGATTTCTCCACTGGATAACACTCCAGAGAAACTTTGTGTGTTGTTCATCACATGAACACAAGCGTTAAGGAGCGTAGCTGGATATAAGTATATTAATAAATTCATTTCTGAGTTAATTCTTTCATATTTAATGGATTAATGTACCATTGAAGTTAGCAGCAGTGATGACAATGACATTCTTGTACATTCCTCTAAAGATGTGGAGTATCTCAGATAAGTGTTGCAGAAATAACTCATTTTTCAGCTCCCTGGCAGTTCCAGATAATGATTTCAGATCAATTCAAATTAATGGCAGCTCTTGGACTATTTTCAATGTTTAACATGCACACATATTGTTTTACCAGACAGAGATATGCACAAACTTGATGTTTTCAGATGTCTTCTCCAAGTCTAGGAAGCTACTACATATATGTCCTGTTGTCTTTAACAGTTCAAAAAAGTGATGATCCTCATCACTCCACAAAAATTAAGTAATTGTTAATAAAGCCTAACTGACTTCAGTTAATTTGTTTCTATAAAAAGAATAACAAAAACTTTTTAAAAAGCACTAATAATTCCCCCCCACCCCCAAGTCCCCAAAGTATCAGGCTCCACCCCTAATGTCCCTTTGCAAGAAAATGTGACAAACTAGGCATACCAAAAGTTTATGTGAAAAGACTAATTTCAGAGAAAGAGTCTTCAATAAAAAATGGAAATTACATTATTTCTCAAGTGATGATTTTGATTTACACATACTTTGCATCTATAATGAATATACACACAGCAGAATGACTAGAGTCCAAAAATGTCTCTACACCATCACTATATTTTCCTGAATCTGATACTGGCAGCATGATGAATCACTCTCTCATAAATGTTAAAAAAGGAGAGAGAAGTGTTAGAAAAAGGGTTAGCTTTCTTGGGGTGGTAGTATCAAATTGGGATTAACATTTTCCACTTAGCCCCTTCTGCTTCTGGAGAGGCTGACATAATTTAGTGACTATGAAAGTAACACCTTTGCCATTTTCATTGTACTTCATTTCACCTTCTCATTTGTGTCTTTTTAAAATAAGATGTCTAACTGAATACAGTAATCAATGTGCCATCGATTTATATAATGCAATTGTAATCTTCTCTTTTCTATTCTCTCTTCCCTTCTTAACACAATTTAACATCTTATTTGCTTTTTTAATCACCACTGAACAAGTCTCTTCATTGAGCTGTCTACAGTAATGCCTGGATCTTTTTTTTCCTGAGAGGTTACAACTAATTCAGAAGACATCATTATGTATAAATACTTTAGACCATTTCAAATAATGTGTTTTTAGGGGGGGTCTTATCTGTGTTGAGGCTTATCTGCTGCTCAGTTGTTCAACCAGATTTTTTTGCAGAATTCAACTAAAGCTCATCATAGTTCCTTAATTTAAATGATGCAAATGAATTTACAATTTCAGCTGCTTTATCACATTTAGTCTTTATCCTGTTTTCAAATTCAACATACAGAGTGAGCAGTACTTTTGCCAAAACTGTTTTATGTAGTTAACTCTGTATTCATCATGCTGGAAACAAGAATTTTGTTGCTGTTCTGTTAGTCTATGATTATATAGCTGCAATACCAACAATGACTAAAGAGGATAAACACCCAAGAAACACCTGAAAAACACCCACTGTAAAACTATAAACCTGGGGTACATAACAGTCTAGCCATAGCTACATGTCACAGCATTGATTTATCTTCCTAAACCAATCTTAATCATAGGACACTTCCCTCCTATATTATGCCTGTATTTTTGTATCATCAAATTTTTAATAGTTCAGTAATTTACTGACTTCTCCTTTACTATAGAGATTTTTGCTGATTTCCATATGAATTAGTTTACAATTAAGTCACCCATGTGAAAACTACAATTTAGTAACTAAAATTGTAGTGATGGTACAGAATATATTGAAATTAGTTTTTATATTTCTGGCAAGCAATGCTTTGCCTCATTGTTTTCTTGCAGAGAACTGGACATCACTGGAAAATTTAAAATACTTATAATATTTACAAAATTATGTTCTATGATATCTCTTATCAAAACAAAAAAATAATACTGCATGAGAGGGTTCTGATATTTTCCATTTTCACTGCCATTTTTTTGTATTTGTCCAGAGCATATTGAGGTAAGAGTCTTATGCCTCTTTGTTGCAATCACATTACCATTAGTAGACAATAAACACAGGAGATACATCTCCTATTATACCACTTTTAGGTTGCATTATATTTCTCTGTTTAAGTGTGTTAAATATTACTGCAAGACAGCTCACTGTTAAATGATTTCCAGGAAAACATAACTACCTGCTAATATGTGTAGCAATAGTTTCAATTGTTTTAATTTTCTGTTTCTTCATAATTTAGAGACTGACGTAGTTACATCTACATATGTAACTACATTACGTTGCTGGATTTCCTAGAATTTCCCTCATTAAGTTTTATTTTTTTTAAATAAATCTCTCCATTCAGCCTTTGTGTAATAGCTAAGGGTAAAGAATCTTCTCAAAAGACGAATTTTCTGCTATAAACAGCGTGCCGTTGCAACTCAACTGATTGCAAAGAATTTGGATTGCAGTGTGATTCAAGTCTTTCATTGAACTGATATTATCCACTCAACCTCAGCAATACCTTAGAGAAATACAAAGCAGAGTAACTGTCTTTTATATTGTACTCTCTCAGTGCAAGAATAATAGAGATGCCATGAACATTGCAGAGGTGTCACATTAGCTGCTGAACTAAATAGTGTGAAGGAAAGGGAACTCATTGTTAATTTTTTTACAAGGATGGAATAGATGAACATTGCTTACAAATGAGCTTTATTTAGTTTTAAACACATTTCATGAAGTAAATAGTATATTTCCCTAATTTTCATGTCTTTTGGTATGCTTCCAAAAACTTGGAAGTGAATTAGTGTGCAATTTGCATCCAAATCTCAGCCAAGGGGATGTGGTTTATTATAATACATGGCCCTCCTAATTATTGAACAGCCCGAGAAAACTAGGCACAGTGTGCATCTGTTATTGCTTGACCACACTGCCAAACATAATTTGGCAAGCACAGAAATGTACATTGAGCAGACCTACAGTCTAATTTGCATTAGTTTGTAGTAATTATATGAAAGCTATAACTGAACCAAGCTTGTCCTCTTTTTAGAGCACATCATTCTTTTTGAAAAGAAATCTCAACCAAAAATACAAAACAATTAAATAGCACACACATACACAACCCTGAGAAACTCCTTGTTTGCATAGTAGACTTTCACAGTATTATTTAATGATTATCCAAATGTTATTTCTGTGTATTCTGTAAAATATCAAACAAGGATTTTTTTTCCTGCAGTTTATATAGGCCTTTCTGTGTTTTCTTTCATCCCCATTCAGAAATTTTTTATCTCTTCTGATGAATTCTAAAACCCTATATGGTTTAATACCATGTAACTGATGATCAAAGTTACTGGTGTTTTTAAATTTAATTGCTAAGGAGTAACAGGAGGAAAGTCCTGCCTTTCATAATTTGCCTTTGGCCCTTTCCATAGTCATTTAATTCAAACTCTATTCTGACTAAAAGAAAAAGCCTTAGTATAAGCCACCTCATGCCACAGTAATCTGGAAAGTAGTCACCTAAGCTCAGGGAGGCTGGGATGCTATCGTAAAAATACAATTAGGTTTTGGCCTACAGAACTTTCAAGGAAAAAAATCTTGTTTCCCCTCTTATTTTTCTAGTTAGATCATATATTCAAATAGACAGACGTCATGGCTCTGTATTAAAGATGATTGGAATCCTAAACTAAATCAGTAGATGAGGAAATAAAGAAGAATCTCATCTGCAGAAAGTATTATTGTGTAATATTTTCTAGAAATGCAGAGGCATAAAAAGATGAGAGAGTCAAATTCAATCCCCGTTGAAATCAATGACAAAGGATAATCATTCAAACAGCCACAGGATCAAGCATAGAGGAAGGGCAGGTCCTTTTCTCCCCTTCTTTAAGTAAACACTGGCATTTTCAGCTTCTCTGCAGGGGCTGGGAAGCAGAGGCACAGTCTTTTTTGTTGGTAAACAGCTTGACATTTTGTAGCATTGGACTAGTCAAAGGGCTTTCAATCTAGAGTTTGAGTATTAAGAAATAACTGTGTATTCTCTATGTACTTGGGTATTCTCAGATAGCTTAGGGTAATTATTAGCCAGCACACCCAGTCAGAAACATTTACTGTGAAATGACCATACGGAGACTATGTAAATGAGTTTCCAAGAGTGAAAATGCAATGAAGTATAAAAATGAATAAAACCTGCTGAATATTGCTGAATGAGTGAACACTACCTCTATACTCTGAATAGCTGATCAAACCTATTTTCATAAAATAAACCAAACTTGCAATAAGTTAGAGGGGAAAGAAATCCCAATGAAGCATTTACAAATGGCATTTTACAGTTGACCAAAAAACATTCAATTTCCTTTCCCACAGTATGTGGAAAATAAAGATATCCTTGCTTATACGATAGCCCCTGCAAAACTGCTTTATTTTCTATTTTAGTTGTTTAGTTTATTTCTACAATAAGATAATAGTTGCATAAGAAAACAGCTTTTTATTGAACCAGTCTCTTTCCACATATATATCCTGTCACTTCAGGGGCTGAAATTACGCAATGGAGCAAAGAAGCTGGGGAAAAGGATTGTCAAGTAAAATCACACTGGTTTACTTTTTTTTAGCACCAAAACCTTCCTTATTTAGTTTGTTGTTATTTGTGTTGGGGTTTTTGTTTGTTTGGTTGGTTGGTTGGTTTGGTTTGGGGTTTTGGGGGGGGGGGTTTGTTTGTTTTTTGTGGGTTTTAAATTTTTTTATTGTTGTTTTCTTTTGTTTAGCAATAACTAACTAAAACCCATTAGTTAGTTACTAATTAGTTACTAATTGCTTAGTTACTGCTGATGATGAAATACAAGAAGTAGATTTGGTTAACAGTGCAGAGTTGTTTTCTCTTTGTTTTATCTTTTGGGGCTTCACGGATCTGAGAATACAACTCATCTTTGCACAGGCAGGCCCAGGAATAAAACATCTTTTCTCACAGATCCCTTCTATTAGAATAATATTTTCACAGAGATATTAGTTTGATTATAGTTTGTGCATCTCACAAAAAGGCATTTTAACACTTTGCATAGTCATTCTTTAATACACATAATGCAAAGTTTTCTGTGCTGCAGGTTCCTTATGAAAAGGGATTTGGCATGTCTGGTTTTAAGATCCTTTTTTTGTCTAAAAGTCATTCTCATGAGCATGACCAAATGAAAAACACTTTTTTTTCAGAGTGTATTATTATGTAATTAATAATTTCAAAATGAGATTATTTTTCTCCCTTTGTCTTAATTGATTTTCCACTTTATTTTTTGACTCAGAGAGCCACATTCATCCAACTTGTGACGTGACCATAAATATGAAATCTTTCAGAGAGTGTAAGTTAGGTTTCCCCTCTGAACTACAAGAATAGCCACTGTACTGCATCCCATTCTTACATTGTAGTTAAACACCTTAAGGTATTGTGCTAAAACCATAGTTTTAGAGATACTTAAACAAACCACTTTCTGTTAGTGAAAGTCTGCACAGAAGATCTGTGTCCTACAGTATAGGTAAATGCATTTCCTTTCAAGAAACTGATGGGCTTGTAATGGTGCATGAATTGTGTCTGTGAATGTCTTGGAAACAGATGTCATGCAAACTTCATGCAAAGTGACTTCCCAGGAAGTAATTTTCAACTGATGTTCAACTTTTGCAAGTTACTGCAGCATAGTTTGATCTCCAGTCATTTCCAGCTGCACAATTAGAACTGGGGTCACTACTTGGAGCCTTTTGAATGAACTGATGGGCTTAAAGCCATACAGAGGACAACTTGAAGCCTCCCAAGAAGGGATAAGCCTAGACTTAGTTAAGGTACTCAGCTTTAAAAGGAAGGATTTGGCATGAGTGAAGGTTTTCTGTCTGTGGAGCTGTTTAAGTCTCCAAACAGCTCACTGCAACAAGAGAGTGGCATAGAGTGGTAAGAAAGACGAGGAGGAGGGGCTTGCATTTCTTTTTTTTTTTCCAGGATAACTCCTCTTTTCTTTCATTCCTTCCTCTTCAAATAATTTCTTACTGGATTCCCAAGCAAAAGAAAATTTTCTCCTTAAAAAATGTCTCTAATAGAGCTTGTAGTCAGTAGCCAAACTTTAATTTTTTTTCACTGAAGGTTTCCACTGAAAAATGTGTTTAAGTGCTTGTTCTTATCTTTGTGTCTGTATTTAACTTGTCCTGTTTACAGGCTCAGCTTCAATCCCCTTAGTTATCTACGAATAAATCTTGCCTTGATTTTTTAATGCCATCTTTTTTCTATCCATGCCATGTACAGTCTTTTTTCCCCTCAGCCATAAAGATTGCCTGCATCAATGAGGCTTTCAGTATACCTGCTCATCCCAGTCTTCTTCAGAATGTGTTTAGCAGCACCAACTCTACTGAGCTGTGAAAGGAGTAGCAGGGTGAATTTACCAGGCTGAAGCAAGATAAATGGAATAAAAAATATGTTACAGAGGGACTTGGCTGTGTAGAATATAAGTAAACAAACTGTGGTGTCTGGAAGTAAAAAGAATGCAGTTAACATTATTTTTGCTACAATGCTGCAGAAAAGACTGACTATGTCAAGGGGCTAAAGATCTAAATTACCACTTCTGGAATTCCCACTTGAAGAATATTTTCACTCCTGTGGGATTTCATTCTGTTCCTTGTGTGTATTTATAGGTCCTACAGGTTCTAATAAAAACTTTACCGAAATTCCTAGGTTATCCTGACTGTTAGAACTACATAAAACTCAAGCCCAAAATTGTATCTAATATCTTTTTCCCTGAGCCACAAAGTGAAGGCACCACTCAGGAACCATCTATCTAAACCATCCAAATCCTACTGGCAAGGAAGTGCTAGGCCAAGCTACACATTTAATATGAATTTTCAGAGAAGGGAAGTTCCCACATTTTATCTCGGGCAACAAATTTTGTATCAGCTTTGGATCAGTCAATAGGTCTTTCAGGGGCAAAAAAACCCCATTTCTGTTTCAGATAATACAGGCACTGTACAGCGTACATTGCTGAGTTAATTTGTTCCAGGAGTTAATACCCTCAGTGTCAGAGAAACAATATAAAACTAAAATCTTGATTTCTTGTTCTATCTTTATCTTTTACTGACTTGCTCATTTTTTTTTTATTAGATGAAACAGCTGTTTCATATCTGGTAGTTACGCATCCAAATCAGTTGTCATTTATGAACTAAGCAGTTCCTAAATCTACTACTTGAGAACAGTTTTCCATTTTAATGGCACCAATTGTCGGGTAGAAAATATCAACATGAAAATTTTTTGTCATATAAATGTTCAATAACCAGACTAGAAATTTGAAATATTCACCTTTCTCACTCTAAGATAACTTATGAATGTTTTCCACAATGACTATTTGCTCTTGATATAGCATACAAAGGAAAGAGTGATTAAGTGCAAAAAAAAATTGGCTGTAACTTATATAAACAATACATTGTAATTTGTACTAAGAAAATTTATTTCTTAATATATTTCTTTTTAATATCATGCATAAGTTTAGACACTGAGCCTATTTAATTTGGTTCTCCCTTTTTCAGAAAGATTTCAAATAAAAACTATTACTTTTCACATAGATTAAAGGATATACAAAACTAAAATGCAAGATGCTTTCAGATTTTGTGAGTGTAGAACTCACTGTAGTGTAGTGGAGAGAATATCCCAATCTGAACAGCTGGTGATCAGTACAATGGAAATAATACTGAAATAAAATGGAAATAATTAGTAATTGGAAATAATATATTTTCATGTTAATATCATGTGATTTCTCCTTACATTTTGTCAATAAAATGGCACATGTGGGCCTGAGGTTTACCTTGACTAGCAACATTAAAGTGAAATTTGTTTTGTTTTCAGTAATTTATAAAAGTTTACATTGCTTGATATAAAATACATCATTTCTCAGCAGTGAAAGACATAGCCTGAGTCTTCAGACAGTGTGAAACAATAGCTCTAAGGAAAATGTAAATTCACTTCTGTGGTGTTATAATTCTGACACTGAATTCTGAAAGGTAACATTTTAAATGTTTTAACAAAATTTGGTAGCAACGAATTTCTTCAGTCTTCACTAACTGATTTCCTGTTTACTTTTCTCACAACAAAATTATCCATGAGAACAATTACAGCCTGAAATAAAGTAAAATCCACTTGTCAAAGGGTTTCTTATGCTGTCTGCACTATAGTGTGCAATTTATCATAATTAATTGCCATCAGTGGAGGACTTCCCAGTGACTACTAAACCTGTGTGTATTTGACACAGAGCAATCCCACTTCTGCACACAGAAGTCTACTGTGCTAGGATAGATACAGCCTTGAATCTCTAGGTGCTATCACTGAGTGAATTTTGAAGCTTGTAATTTTTTCCAGTTAGCTTATAATTTTCTTAAGTACGACAAAAAAACCTCTAAATCATGATTTACAATGCAAAGCTAACACAGCAGGAATTGTATCTTCATACATAATTAATAACCAATGTACACTGTCTTCATATGGCGCAGAGTACAATACTTAAACATAATGTTAGATTTTGAATTATAGTAAAACATTTTGACCTACTAATCTATTTATTGTGGTGGGTGGTCATGCTTATAAACTCACAGATTGTCATTTACAGAAAACAGAATGGAAGGTTCACACACACACTCATACCCTCACACCCCAAAAAGTTAAACTGATTTTTGTTTTCAATGTGAGTGAAAGAAAATGTTTCATTTACTTACTTAGTTCAACTGACATGTATCTTTCTCTCTTAATTTTTTTTGTCTACACTTGTGCCATCCACTATAAATTTGGTCACCCTGATAGTGCTTTTTTGAGTCATAATGAGCCACACTAGATACTATATGTGAAATGTGATTCATGACTTACTAATTTGAGATCACTGTCTATTTGTACTTCAGTGAGTCATTAAAGAATTGCAACTCAGGAGGATGAAATTTCTGATTTTTTTGCCCAAAAAGAAACAGATTTTCTAGTGAAATCTAAACAGAAACATTAGTATCAGAATTTAATATCAATATTGTGATATCTAGATTGAGATCATAGCTAGAAGGCAGAAAGAGAGAGACTGCTTTCCACACATATAATTTCCTGTACAAGTCTATACTATCTCACATTTTTTTGAAGGCTTATTTAATTCATGTTGGCATTCACCAACATTTGATAAACATGTCACTCCTCACCAGGTGTTCTAACTGAAAACAGAGATGGACGAAATATATTCTGCAGTCTGCTTGTAATAGAGGTCCACTACTTTAGTTAAAATGTAAAAAAATATTGTATTTGTAAAAATATTTGCAAAGTAATCAATGAAAATAAATATGATGAAAGGGTGCCTACATTAATTGACATGATTTTGTGAAAATTTCTTTTTCATAAAGAGATTAACTTTTGTTTACTGGAAGCTGTTTTTGCATGTTAGGTAATTTTTTCTCTTCTGTGTTTTTTTCTTGAGGGTCGTTTGATGATCAGTACACGTCATAGGATAAATATTGTGTCTGTGTCTGTCTAGGAGAAATCAAACAAGAATTCTAACAATATTCCAAATACTATTCTCAAAGATACAATCTGCAGAGAGCATCTACTTTATCTGACAAACATGATTTCAATTCAGGAAATAGCTCACAATCACTCTAGTGCATTTGACATCAGTGCTATCCACACAGCCATTCTGTGCAAACTCCCTGCTTTAAAGGTCTTCCCATCACTGTTACTGGTCTCACAGATGATGAAGTATGACACTCCATAAACAATGAGCTGGGCCTTTTGTAGGCTGCTTTGCTTTTTTTGGCTTCAAACTGCCACTGAATGTCAAATCAATTTGGCTTTCATTAGAACAGCTTTATATGTGCAAATGTATTTGTGTCTGGTAGCTACATTTTTCTATTTTTGCTTTCCTTTCCTTTTGCTTTTTTTCTCCTTTCCCTTGAATGATGTAATTTTTCTCTAATCAAAGCCAACACCTGTTTCTCTAAAATAAGGCCCTCTGTGTAAAGCTCTTTATCACAATCTGGGTACACTCTAGATGGGTTCATTATGAATCAAGTTCTCTGCGAACAAAGAGGAAGTGCTCTGCTACAGTGACATTGTACATCATAGAGACTGGATAAAGTCAAGAGCTGATGTAACCTTGACTTTTGACATGCCAACAGACTGTTGTCTAGATAATGCAACGTGTGTAAGCCACTGTCTTTGATAAGTAATAAAACAAATAATAAATCTGATGCTTTGTTTAAGAACAGCTCAACTGTTACACAGTGCTGTATTGGGTTTGATGGGGTAATGTTTTTTCTTAACCAATTTAAAAGGAACACAAAATTGCAATTTTGAGGATTTCTGGTTTTGTAAACCACAAGCCTGCTTAGACAAGCCAAATGAAGAATGCCATACCATGAGAGGAATAAAACAAAATAGGGGTTACAGAACTCCCAGTTATCAGTCAGCGAAGATCTGCTCCAACAGAGTGCATTACAAGTAGTTTGAATTGGCTGAAGTTTAGGAATGGGAAATTAGAAGGGGAAAGGCTGTATATGTCCTAAAAGGCTACCATAAACTCGGTGTTGTGACACATTTGAAAGAAACACAGGCTCACTTTTCATGCACCTAAAATCCCTTGCGTCTATGAGACTTTTCTCATGGGAATAGCTATTGAAGTGTACTCTGCCTGGAATGGTTTAGGATTGTGGTGGAAAAGAGCATAAAATTCCTTTTCTTCCTCCAGATATATCTTGTTTTCTAATTTTCATCACAAAACCATTCTCCCTCTTTTCCATCCATTTTATACAAGCTGAAAGTCAGGACATATTTCCATTTACTTCATAGATTCATAAAATCACTAAGGTTGGAAAAAACCTGTAAGATCAGGGATCATAATTAACCCAGCACTGTGTCTTCACCACTAAACCATTTTCCTAAGTGCCAAATCCACATCTTTTTCTGAACACTTCCAGGGACGGAACACTTTCCAGAGAAATGTATGTTTTGAAATAGCTACCTAACGATAACCAGGTCAGATCCATGTTTTCTCCCAAGTAACAAGGCATTTATAAGTAGCCAAGCTACATGCCGTGTCCTCTTGCTAGCGTTGATCCTTTTGCAAAGAACCAGAAATGTATTTTACTTCTTTAAATGGAAAGACATACATTTTAGAATCTGGGGAACCTACAGACAGACAGTAGGAGTGAGACAGAAAAAAAATGGTGACAACTTTATCCCTACTCCATCTAAACATGAACATTTGACACTTATGAAGGAAGATTTCTCTGGACATTGCAGAATAGAAATAAGATGAGAGAACCAGCCTTTGCTCACCACTTTCAATAATGGGCTAAAATGTCTTCAGAGGACCTCAGGCTGTCCAAGAAGGGTCCTTGCTCAGTTTATGAGTGGATGAACTCACTCCTCTATGATGGGATCCTGTGTCAGACACTCACAAGGAAAGTGCCTATTTTCAGAGCTGAAGAAAAGGTTCAAATTGAGTATTGGCTCAAATACTCAGTGATTTCAAATCCAGTGCTAACTCTAACTGAAATATATTGGTAATCTGCCATCTGTGGTTTTCTTGAGAAGAGATTTTGACTGAAGTCCAGGTCCTAGTAGATATGAGGCCATGTTACCAAATCCATCCTCCTACTCGACATCATCCTTCATACTGTCTTACTGTGTCACTGCCTTTGGATTAAGGACCACAGCAAAGTATGGAAAATGCAGATACTTCAGTTGCCAAGTCATTTCTTGGTCTCTCTGTTGAATCTATCTATAGTGAAGGTTTCATTGCTGACATCTATTCTAGCCTCAGTATTGTCAAAGCATTTTTTTATGTGTAATAAATTTGCATAAACACTTCACCCGAAATATAATGAAACATAGGATAAGAAAGACCTAAATTATATTTTAAAAAAATGCTAAAAGACTTCTTGATTGATTTGCAGAGGCATAGCAAAATTCCTTCATATAGTGGCCTCATGAATGAGATGATAATATGCAAGTAAGGCATAATGATTGGCATATTAAATGCAAGATCTTTGTCACCATCTGTTTCCTGATTGTGTCAGCAAGTTGGGTTTTTTTTCATGGAAGTGTGAGAATACACCATGGCCTCGAAGTATCAAAATGTCAATTATACATCACATTTTAAAGTTGGAAGCCCAAATCACAATTGTCCCTGAATTCTGCTTGAAACACTGACAAATTATTACCTATCCGTCACATTTAGCCTTACTGCACAGTAGCACAGTTATTGTGCTGGAAAATAAAACAGAGCAGGAACACTATCAAGGCCAGGTTTACAATTTTGTGATGAATACTTAAAAAAATTGATACAGAAGGAGACAGGGAGAGAACTAAGAATTCAAAACAAATTGAATAATTGCAGAACAGCCCTATCAAATACTTGTTATTTCAAGCTCAAGTACTTTGAAAACAGTTTGCATTTCTGGTATTTTTCATTACAAATAATGCTCATTCACAAGAAAAACAGTATTCCTTTTTCTATATTTTCACTTGCACTGCCAGAAGAAAATTGTATCCTGGTTAATGCAATGAATCAGTACCAAGTGCAGAAGGAGAAAACCAACATGAAACCTAACCAAAATGAAGGAATTTCCACTAATACCACAGGCCCTGCATTATACCCTCAGTGGCCTTTTATCACAGTTGGTGGGAGATATTTTAATGTCCCACAGAGGATGACATATACTAACGCCATCAGCTACCGGAACAAACAACCAAGAGGAGAGGGCACACAAAAAGGCTGCTGATTGTGGTTCTGAAGTATGAATGCAAGACTCTTCCAAAACTGAAAAGTCCACTAATATCTCAAGGCATTATTTATGGTAGGAGGAGGAAACGGAAGAAATGGGTATTTTGTAGAGTGATTCTTCCTTCACTGAGGACCATGGTAAGACCACCAAAAATGCAATGACCTTTTGATTTGCTCCTAGACCAATTACTACACCTGTGGAAAGGAGATATCTAGATTTTTGTAAAATGAGATAAAAAACTAGATTTTTGTAAAATGAGATAAAAAGCATAATCATGTCCAAGAATCTAACATGAACTAATTTGGAAGAAGATTATGAAGAGGTTAAAGGAAAAAAGTGACCCTACAACCTTGTACTTTATTTGACTTTTCATGAAGCATAATTTCTTCTATCTAATAATTTTTGATTATAGTAGTATTTATACATGATAAGGTATACAATCCACTACATAAACAGACTGCTTGTATGATATTTGCAGATGAATAATAAATTTTTTCTGTAATAAGATAGCAATTTATGAGTTGCAAAATTTATTCCAAATGAGACTGATTCCAAAATCAGGAGATTGTAAGTAGCATGATTTATATTACATGTTTGGGGTCAATTTCTGTGCATGTGCAACAGGGTTGCTAATACTAATAAATATAAAGTACATTGGTTCTAATTAATAATTAATATTTAGTATGGCTTTGTATTTTAAGCATGTGTGTACATGCATGTTAAATCAAAATGTTTGGGAAAATTCAGTCTGGGACTTCTGATTTAAGCAGTTGTCCATGAGCAGTTGTGTATAGACATGTCTTCTTTACTAAAAAAATAATTTTTCCTTCTTCAAAAGGTTATGTAAATGACCTGTAAAGCAGAGGTTTGTATATTTCTGGTGGTGCAGCTTGCTCTGCCAGAAAGTTAGCAGTCCTTCCATTTATCAGCAAGTGGTGAATCATAAGCTGTTGGAAAGCAGAAAAGAATAAGAAAAGGCACAGTTGAAACTTTGCAGCTGTAGTTTGATAGATAAAGTTTGTAGCCTGAACATACATATAGATATGAACCAACAATGAGAGAAAAAAAAAAGAATATGTGAGAAAAAAATCTCTTCTAAGAACTTTCATGTGTGTCTATTGCCAAGGTAATGACTGTATTTATGTCTTCTAAAAGGTACCTTTCGGGGGCCTGACTCCCAGCTTGTGCCCCTCCACCAAGATGTCAACTGAACACAGGCAGTAGAAACACACTGTGGAAAATATTAGTGTGTTACGTAGAGATATGGTTTTCTGTGTGTGCATACTACTGGTATCACTGTCTTCTCTGGAAGTGAGGTCTGGATGTGAATGTGGTAAATAAATATTTTTGAACCTGGTGAAATGTGGACATCAGTCCATCTCTCAGATTCTTATAGCAGGGACTGAAGGAAAATGTCCTTAATGTCTCTTTAACATTTTCTTTTTCCTTTCTGTAAGTGCATCATACAATTTCTTACTTCACCCTTTATTAGGTCCATTGTGAAATCACTCTTGTTTACTAACAGAGAAATCATTGTGGTTTTTTTTTTGCTGCCATTTTTTTCCTTCTTGAGTGCTCTGTCAGGCATCCAAATGAAACAAAGAATTCTCACTTTTTAATTAAAACATTGCTGTTTAGGACATGATCATGAAACAAGTGAGTTTAAGGGAAGTTTTGTCACTGATATCCATAGATTTTTGTTCTTTCTCACATCAGGAATATGTCACAGAAAATAATATGGTTTCTCTCATGTATTCACCTGGACTTTCGAAACAATGCTTTGAGGTTTTCTTTCATACTATGCTTAATAATCTTAGTGATTTCAGAATTTTTATAGATTTTTTATAATTTTTACAAAATTATTAAAGTATGTATATTATATCTTATTCTGTATTTCTTTTTGCATTCTGTATAAAAATATATTTTACAGTTAATTAAATGTATGTTATTATAGAAGCACAGAATGTCCTGGGTTTAAAGGGAACACCAGCTCTCCTGCTGTGGACAGGGATACCTTTCATGAAGCTCAGAACTCCTTCCAGCCTTGCCAGGAGCATTTCCAGGGATGGGGCATCCACAGCTTCTCTGGGCAACCTGTTCCAGTGACTCACCACACTTACAGTGAAGAATTTCTTCCTAGTATCTAATCTGAACCCACTGTCTTTCAGTTTGAAGCCATTCACCCTTGTCCAGTCACTACATGCCCTTATAAAAAGTCCCTCTCCATCTTTCTTGCAGCTTCCCTTCAGCTACGGAAAGGCTGCAATTAGGTCGCCCCAAAGCCTTCTCTTCTGCAGGCTGAATACACCTGATTGTCTGGCCTTTCCTTGTAGGAGAGGTTCTCCATCCCTCTGATCATCCTCAAGGCCCTCCTCTGGAGTCACTGCAGCAGCTCCATGTCCCTCCTGTGCTGGCAGCCAGAGCTGGTGCAGCCCTGCAGTGGCTCTCAGCAGAGCAGGGCAGAGGGGCAGAATCCCCTCCCTGGCCCTGCTGCCCACGCTGCTCTGGGTGCAGCCCAGGACACGTTTGGCTCTCTGGGCTGGCAGTGCCCATGGTGCCTCATGTGCAGCCTCTCAGGCAGCACGCCCCCAAGTCCCTCTGGGCAGGGCTGCCCTGGGGCTGTTCATGCACAGCCTGTGCTGAGACTGGGGCTTGCCCCAACCCAGGTTCACAACCAACATCTGGTCTTGTTAAACCTCAGGAGATTCCCATGGGCCCACTCCTCAAGGTTGTCCAGGTCCCTCTGGATGGATCCCATCTTTCAGGTGTGTCAACCGCACCACTCAGCTTGGTTTCATCTGCAGACATGCTGAGGTTGTCTTTGATGGCTTTGTCTGTGTCATTAATGAAGAAATGAAATAACAGTGGTCCATAACAGACCCCTTGAGGGACACCACTTGTCACTGATGGACATCAATACACTGAGCCATTGACCACTACCCTCTGGATGCGACCATCCAACCAATTCCTTATCCATCCAACAGTCCACCCAATGAAACCATGTCTCTTCAGTTTAGTGAGAAGGATGCTGTGGGGGACTGTGTCCAAGGCTTTTCAGAAGTCCAGAATAGATGTATGATAAAATACAAAGGAAACAGAACAGAAACAAATTTTCAAACAGAAAACAAATCAACCTTCTTAATTTTTTGATTGAAAATTAATAATCTTCACTAATTTTTTCCTTTAGAAAAATCTAAAACTAGATGTTGAACTGTTCCAGAACCACAAATGCAAGGTTCAGTCTTGCAAGTGCTTGTTTGTGCACAGCGTTACTTGGAAGGATAGTCCTGAGTTCAAAATGAAGTCTGTTCAATTATCTGTCTGAGTCAGTACTCAGGTCTTTAAAGTGTTTAACTGGGATTTCAAACTATAAGCTATGTTTCTTGAGGCTGTAAGTCTGTAACCATTCATCAGTTCTTATTGAGAAAAAAAAAATCATAATATTTAGAGTTGATCAGGGGTACAAAAAGCTGTCTCTACTTTCATCGTGCTAGAGTTAAAATGAGCTGGATTCAGAAATCTTCACAGTTCCTTTGTTTTCATTTCTGCAGATACTGAGGCAATCTAGCTTCGCTGGCATTAATGTTTGCTGAAACTAAAAATAAAATTCAGAGAAGTATAATGTGCTAACAGTTTTAATCTATTAGAATATTTGTCACTGAAACAATGCCTTGTCGCTTAGTGAACCAACAGCAATTAGACATCACAATTCAATTCATTCACATGGAGTAAGAAAATGTCCAAGAGAATGATTTTGCAGCATTGCAAAAATGTGTCAAAGTAAAATCAGAATTTCTAATTGGTCCTAATGCTAGATTTTTGGTTTAACTTCCATTGCTTTCAATCAAATTTAATATGTTCTCTCTTCCTGGAGTAAAGTCAGGATAACTTACTGGTTGGAAATTATTTACAATGGTAAGTAAGATAATTGGAATAACTAATTAAAGAAGCATCATGATAAAAACAAGCATGTAAATATAAAATAAATTTAAACAGAGGTTTCAAAATCCAAAATAGAAATTAATTACAACTTTTTTACCCTATCTCATAATTGTGCAGAAACAGTTGAAATATTCAGATCAATATTGTGGTCTTTACAAGAAACTGCAGCATCACAGCAGGAAATCTCTGAAAATTGAGATCTCATAAAGAACACTCTAAAGATCACTTTGAGGGAAGAGCAATGATGGAAGTACACCATCACCTAGCAGGAAATACCATGCATGACACACAGAAACCATATACATAGATTATGTTTCTTTTATAACAATAAAAAAAGTTAAAGTAGGTAAGGAAAGCTTTAGTCTTTTATTTAGATGGTGGTTTTTTTGTAAAGAATAGTTACTTTTCAAGGACTAGCAAGAATTCTTAATGAAAATTTTACTAAAACTTCTGAGACCAGGTTAGAGTTAGAACTAGGTTTAGGTTAGGGAGAGGGAGAAAGCTGGTGACTGCTACAAGATGCCTTCCCAACTCAGAATTTCCCCCGGGGCTTCAGTACATCCTGTGGCAGAATTTTCCTCCAAGACTTAGGATCAGTTAGGAGAACTATCCTCTTACCTCTTGGGAGGATATCTCTGGCAGGTGAGATCTGCTCAAGAAGCCTCCACTGACCTTGCAGCTCTTTGAGGAAGAGCTGGAAGAAGCTGCAGGAGGGGTTTCCACCTCCCTGGCTGGCAGCTGCATTAAACAGTGGCTCTCACGTTTGCCTCAATCTCTCACAATTGGCTCAATCCAAGTCTGCTTTGAGCTACTCTGCAGCCATGCCAGTGACTGTGAATGTGCCTTGCTGATGTGGACTGTGACCCTGACTCATGGGATGACTTCCTGGCTTCCTGACAAGACTGAGCCCTTTTGTTGGTGGGGCCACAGCTTCGGTCATATTGTCATTATTTTCTTCCAAATTCTCTTTTGCCTAACTGCCTTTATTGTTCCCTGAGAGACATGTGAGACCCATAGGAAGGGTGAAAAGATTGTGGAAGTAAAGTGGGGGCTTCTGTGAGAATTCTCCCAACTGCCTTTTTCACAAGGGGCTTCTGCATGTCCCACTACAGAAGTGTCCACCCATGCTTAGGGTTAGGCTATAGGAAGAGCAAAAGATATGAGACCCATGAGAACAGTGGGGTTGCAAAGAGTTGGACAAGCCATAGCAGCACTCTGGCTTATCTGGGAACTCTCTCCCACCTACTATTTCCAGCAATGGCTTCAGCATGTCACTCGGCAGAAATCTCTGCCCAGATTTTTTTAGCACAAGGGCTAGATTTATGGACAGAGAGTCAGATATTTGTTTTTTAGACAAGTGTCTTAAGGTTTAACTACACAGTGGTAGCTGCTTCCCACACTTCTTAAAATTGTCAGAATACATCCAGGGGAGGTTTTCAGTTTAAATTAATAGAAATTGTTCATTGAAAGGCTTAAGTGATGTGAGAGTTTCCAATTTGAAATAAATATTGAATTTTCTATATGAGTTAGAAAAATGCTCTTGAGGACCATTCTTATGATAATTATAATACTTCTGTAATATTCTAGTATTTTTATAGTATTTATGACATTTATATATTGATAGCTTTTATGAAAAATTGAAGATTGCCATTTTGGCTTGGAAGAAAGTTCTTGTAGCAGTCATATGCTACTGTTCAAAATGCTTACTATTTACCCTTAAATATAATTATGTGATTAAATCAACAGAACTGATTGAGAATTACATGAATATAATATAAGTAAGGTATGAATTTGTCTTCTCAGAGGGGAAAAAAAAAGAGTAAGCTACTGTGCATCGAAGAACATTGGAGTTCTTGGAGATGGGAAAATACATTGTACTGTTCTCCAATAATGATTGAAATATTTTCATGAGAAAGATACCGCTGAGATATATAGGGTTACATATAATACTACTGCACAGATAAATTGATATCCAGTACAGTATTGACACTATAATTTGATAAAACTGTTCAATAGTAACTTCAAGATTGAATGCATGTCTTCCCTGCTCTTCTTTTTTTTGCTGTGTTTATTTGTTTGGTTTAATTTGGTTTGTCTAGTTGGAATCTCTAGAATGACAGTGATATGAGGTCTAAACTGAATGCAGGCATTAGGCAAGAAACCTTGCAGGATATTTCAGCATTTCATTGTTTATTTTAATTTGAACTTAATTAATGTGAGATCTCAGGCGCTATAAAGACAATGAGTGCCATCTATAAATGCTAATATAAATCAATAAAGAGGAAGAGGTTACATGATTTATGTTGGAACTGCGCCACCATGTAATAACTGATGCTCGTTACGGCCTCAACAATGAATGGGAAATCAAAACATTAAATAGTGCAAGCAAGAAAACATCCTATTTTGCAGTGAGCTTAAGATAGTCTACTCGTAATTCATTTTTATCGTATTAAAAGGTAGGTTAAATCTTTCATTTAAATAGACATCTTGCCTAAGAAAGGGGCTGCTGGAGTTTGCCCAATGTTTCCATGCCTTTGAGCTGTTGCCAGCTTTGCTTGAAAAATAACAAATGCAGTTGCCAAAAGCTACATGCAATAATATTACTGTTAAAAGAGTACTATAGGTACAAGTTTTAGGTATGCACTGCTTTTCATATCTATAGTACAGTTTACTATGTTTATAATATTTTATTTTCATTACCTTATATTAGTAAAGTACAACTTCAGAATTGTTTTGCATATCTCTCTTGAAGAATAAAAACAAATAGTTCTACTTTTGAGCATTGATTGGCACATTATGAAAACATTGAAAGAGTCTCTATGAGCAGGGCTGCATTGACACACTGAAAGCAGGTCTAACATTTCTTCAGAGATTTTATTTATTCTCCTAGTTTCTTCTAATTTTATTTATTCTCCTAACGTCAGCACACATTTTCAGGTGAGAATTTTGCTCTTCCTATCATTTTCTTAATTACTGCATTTTAATTAATTTTGAAGAGAAAAGATTTAAAGTCTTTTTTCTCCATACATATGTTAGCTGAAAAAGAAGAAAAAAGGCAACTGGTGGAACTTCACTGAAAATGTTGTCTTAGGAAGTGTCCCTGTGTCAGGTGAACCATTTCTCTTTTCTATTATTTGAGTGCATTAAAATGAGATGCCCAAGTGCTCTGCAGATTCTGGAGTGACTGCAATTTAAGCTGTTTTGCATTCCAGAAGGCATTGTCATGGAGATTTATGAGCATGGGATCAAAGCGGACAAGAATGACGGCTGTGGTAGAACTATAACTTTGTAGGTGAGGGTGTTTTACATCACTGCCCATTCTTCTTACCAAATTTGACCCTTTTGAGTAAGAAAAAAATAATAATCACAGGCTGTTTCAGAATAAAGGCAGGAGAGCTGTAGATTCCTAGGAGAGAGGATATGTAGGTCAGTTTTTGTGTTCGTACCTACCAGTCTGTCCACTTGCTGAGGAAGCTCCCAGGGAGTCAGGGAGCTGCCATTTTAATAGTCCAGGAGAACTGAGGTTAAAGATTGTGCAAGCCACCAGAATGACTAACAGTGTATGCCATTAAATTGAGATAGAGGTCATGGAAATTTACCTATATCAATACCCAATTCTTAACAAGGGTCAAAGATATTAACAGGCTCCCCAGGGAAGTGATCAGAGCACCAGCCTGATAGAGTTCAATAAGCACTTGTACAGTGCTCTCAGGTACATGGTGTGATTCTTGTGACTGTCCTGTTCAGGTGCGGAGTTGGACTTTGATGACCCTTGTGGATGCCCTTCAACTCAGAATATTCCGTGATTCTGTAGTCTTGCAATTTATGAAAGCTGTGTGAGTAACTTTTTTCATAAAAGATTCTAATAATGGAAATTTGCCAAGAGCTTGCTTGCAGATACCTTGTCCTCAGAGTAAGCTCACATGATAGTTGAAATGTTTTTTGCTTTTTTAAGATTTCATTTTTTGTCACAGTGTACTAAAGGTTATAATATCATTCTAGATATAGCAACTTTTTGGTTTTGAGGACTGTTTCAACCTATACTGTAGATGAAAAAAATACACTTTTTAATCTTTTCATTGGGTCAAATTTTCAAAGTTTTGTGGTCTTATATCAATTTATTTTTGCTTAACACAGTTTGGAGATATTTAGTTTCCTCTTGAGAGAATTTTCCTCCATGATTAGTGTTCGGACTTATTTTGATATTCTTTTGGGAAAAATGATTCTCTTTATTTAGACATGAGTGGAACTAACTCTTGACTCAGCTAAAATAAACTTTCCAAGGACAATAACCTCAATGCCACAAATTCAGTCCTACTTGTCTTTAGGTGGACATAGAAGCTGCTTGCCAGCTTTGTTGCATTTGTTCAGTAATGTCTAGTGAGAGTTTCAGAAAATTATCATCACATCTATGGAACTTCATTTCTTTACCAATTTCTGTGATTCTTCTGCTAATGTTGACTGCCTTCATCCAAGGGTTGATATGATGATAGGTTTCATAACTGCATTTTGGGCTGCAGTGGAATCAGCCCTTGAAACAATAATGTTGAAGATATATACAAAGGGTCAGACAATTCTTTTCATTAGCCTAAGACTAATAGCTCAAGTCTGAGGTAAGATTTGAACTACCAGCTCTGAACAAACACTCCCACTCTCCCACCTATCAGTCTTCAAACTGCCTGCATAGATCCTGACCTTTGAGGGGTGTGTTGACTAATAGTGCTTTATACAAATGACCTTTCATATGAAGGAGTTTAACAGGCTGTTGCCCTTCTAGAAATGCTTTTCTGCCTCTTTTAGCTTTTATTTTCCAGCATTCTTTCCTTTGCATGAATGAAAGGATAGCTGTTTGGATATATGAAATGATGATTTATTGTCAGGATCATTATAGTAGTGTTAAAAACAAATAACTCACCAACTGTCTGTTCTCTTAAACATGTGGTATCTGAGTGCTTCAGTGTTCTGTTCAAAGCAGAGACTTTATCTTTGTTCATACAATAAAAAGAGCCCCTTTACATTATTTACTTTAGTTTAGATTACTGTGTTTCCAACTGTCATAAGTATGTCAGAAACACAAGATTAAAACATTATATTTTACTTGCCAAAACAAGTAATAAAAGAATGAACGGGAAATATTCTAGGAATTAAAAATATTTGACTGTTTGAATGTAGCTTTTTTAAAGCAACAAAAAGACAAAAAAAAAAAAAAAAGTGGAAGAATTAAGGGCAGCCTGTTCTCCCTTAGCAGAAAATGATACAATATTTGTATTTCTGGCAGACTAATTGTTGTTTGCTCAGGCTTTCTAACCTCCTTTTTTTTCTCTTGATCTGTGTGGGATGCTTTTTGTAGAATGTCCTGAGTTGGAAGGATGTGGGAAAGGATCACTGAAGCCTATTCCTGATCCTGCACAGAAAACCCCAGGAATCACACCATGTGCCATGTTCCAGGTTTTGGCTGATTGTGTTCAAAGGGTTTGTTTTCCTGCTATGTATTATGAACAACTTTGGAAGAAACACCTGGAAATGCTAATATTGTGTGGTGACAGCAAAATGCTAGAATAAAAGAGGGAAGAAGCTGGATATCCTGGCAGTTCTGCAGTTCACCAAGTCTGTTATTTCTGTTCTGTCTTTATAATGGCCATAAAATATGAGCTGGGAGTATGATGTCAATGCATCCACTTTCAATAATTGATATGATGAATAATCTCAACCTTCTGACACTTTCTGTATCTTCTCACATCTCAGGAAACTTCATTCATCAACCACATTTGAAATGTTTAAGTAATCTCAGTGATGTATGGAGCACTGAATCTCCCTTGTTAGAAATCTATGCTACTAACATTCTATCAAATTAAAAAGCCACTGAGCTCTTGTGCATAAAATTATCATAAATTATCTCTGAAGGTTCATTGCTGTTTGGAATGTTTAATTGCTCACTCAGCTGAACTTCAGCAGCTCAAGATTATTAATCAATTTGTCAGAAGGTTTCTCATAATGTCATCTTTTACACTGTGGTTATATGCAAGAAAAACCCATGTGCATGACAGTTTTGTGCAGCAAGTCAAAAGTATCCATGCATGCCTTTCACAATATTAATTTCATATATTTATGACAGTATTTTTCAGTTGTTGATTTCTCACAGAACATAGGAAAATTGTAATTACCTCAGTCTAATTTATCTGGATGGAAAACTAGATTCTCAAAAAGATATTTAAAAGTAAAATGGAGACAGATAATAAAATGGAACTTTTGAATCATTTAATCCTGGCCGACTGTTGATTGTCTTTGCGAGAGCAAACATTTTGCTAACTGCAGTAAAGGTGTTTTGAAGATGCCATACCTTAAATGTATATGAACAACATCTTCAGCCATTTTTCTTACCACAGAATCCATTTTTGCTTTAAATTAATTTTGCAGGACAGAATTTGTCTTTGATGTACTAAACCAATTTATTTCATCTTAATTGAAGCACATGTTCCATTATTTGCTTTCAATTTTTTATTTATTTTAAAGGTTATAATTCATCTGTTCTATACAGTTTTCTTTTTTTTACAAATGCAACTATGTATGAGACTTTATGAGTGTGTTGATGGTAATGTTTATATTTGTAAATTTTTTTGTCCATCAATTCTTTTAGGGGCAGCATAGAAGTAGAGGATTCTGCATTTCCTGTTCTAAAGAATTCAAAAGGGTTTTTGAGAAACATGTTTAAGACTCTTGAAATTTTAAGATGAAAAAGTTTCAAAATATAAAGACTGGAAAGATCATGGACATTATCCACTCTTGCTACTCCCTGAATGATCATCATATTATTTCCTATGCATGTGGAAAGATAGAGGGTGAAAGCTAACATATAGTTAATAAGTGTCAAGTGTCTGTTTGATACTGAGTATTTTTGTAGTGTATCACACCAAGGTATTTCTACCAAAAACTGAAAATGAAAGAAAATATCAGGTTAGGTTTTATTTGTCAAACTTCCTGCATAAAATTAATATATTGGAATGATAAATATTCTTGTGTGTCTAAAAAATGATTCAGTTATCAGAAATTTGCTGTGAACTGGCATTAGTATGTTTTTCTTCATGTATTTTTACTGTATTCCTTCAAAGCCTTTCCTAAAATGTATTATGTCCTTTAGCTGATGATAAAATGGGAAACAAAACAGAAGTAACAAATACATCACATACACTTTCTGACATCTGGGGTTATGAAAGCACATCATAACAAATGTAAAACAAATCCTTGGTACAATTTCATCACGATTACCCATCTCCATTACAACAAAATTTCTAACACCAAGAAATAAAGATTGTCATGATGTTTGGCTTTGATTCAACCCCAAAATGATATGCTGAAGATTGAGCAAAAAATCTTCTGAAGAAATAGGAAGAGAAGCCAGATCTTCAGATTCCCAATAATATGTCTTAACACATGAATCCTTCCTTCATCACCCTGCTCAACAGTGATGCCTTACAGATGAACAACTGAGCTGTGATTAAATAGCTTATAGACTTTTCAGCGTTTGTATCTTTTTTTTTGATCTTTTCATTATACAAGTCTGCCATAGCATATATTAGCACTAGGAAAATATAGGAATTAGAAATGCAGAGACGAACATGTTTAAAATGCACTATGTATGCAGCAGATCACAATTTCTGGAAATGTTCTGTTCTGTAAGGTCTTTATAGTTCTTCCTTTATCCAAGATCAATTTATCCTGTCATTGATTATCCTGTCATTGGATGTGAACATACTATTATGCATGATCCCAAACCTGCACATACTTGGCTTAAAATACCTCAGAACCGCTGAAAACAAACTTGTCACTGAGAATTGAGGCTGTTACTCTTTCAATGAAAAAAGAAATTGAGGACCAGACAGGAGTTTTGTATATTACAAAGAAGGTTATGCATTTCTGGCCATGTAGAGAGAAAATGAAAGTGGTGCTGTAATTAGCTCATCGATAAATCAATAGGACTGAATGAGAACTAGCATAGTTTGGATGTCAAGAATCCAGAAGCTTATTATGTGTGTAATAAAATAAAGACCAAGACACATAAGTTAGTGTTCACAGCTTTACAGATGTCTGCCATTTTCTTCTGCTTTCACAGTATCATCCCTCTTCTCATTTAATCATGAAGGCTAGATTAACTTCTTTTGTCATTCAACCATTTAGAAAAACTCCTTGGTGATTGAATTTCTTTATCATTTATATCAACTTTGACCCTGAACCAGAAATTCTGGTGATGTAGTTTTTAGTTACCCCTTGCCCAGAGACAGGTATGTTACAAGTAAAGATTGTTAGTGCAGATTTTGTCCTTCCATGTGCCAGAACTCCCAAAGTAACACAGGAATGCATGCTTGCATATCAGAAAGTGTGGTAGCCTTTGATGTACTTCTTCCTCAGTATGACTCATTAATTTAATAGCTCGGAACACTCCATTATGTTAGTCCAGCTATGATATGTTCTGTAGTGTATCTACAAAAGGTTTTTATGTAATGTTGACTTGAAAAAAAAAAAAAGCTGTATTTAAACATAAGAAGAATTAGAAATAGCATTCTGCTATCTTTTAACATGTACAAATTTTATGGGTCATGAATTTGTGTACATTTTTTGACATAAAAGAGATTATTTTTTCTTGAAATGTAAATGCTGAATATCAAATTTTTATTTAGTCATTTATTTCACTGTCCATTTGAGTCAGTTATTATGGATTTGTCCCCAAGTATGTCAAGAAGTAATGACTTTAATTGAGAAAGAATAAACACTGATCACACAAAAATCAGTTTCAAACAACTCACTTCTCAGTGTCTTTTGAAAAACTGTGAATCAATGCATTCTCAGAAGATTCAGAAGAAATTAACTGTGCAGTTGATTTCTAAAGCTTGAACTTCTGTGATCCCAGTGACCATTCCAGGCCCTCTTGGAAACTCAGTTTCCAGCAGTAGTTATTTTAGATGCCTAGATTTAACCGAGTTAGCAAATGATGTCTCCTATCATGCTCAAAGTCGCTTGATGTAATAGTGAGTAGGCCTCTCAGATGAATAAATAATACTGGTTTTTTTCCTCTACTGAGAGCCACTGCCCTGTTCTGTCCAGGACAGGACTAATTTTTGCAGTCCCAGCAGGGTCATGGCCAGGACCTGGAATTACTCTTTATCACCTCATGTCATTTCCAGGGGTGGCAGGAACAGTCTCTCCTGTGAAAGAGGTTCCTGCTGGTGAGTGAGTGGTGCCAGTCCCAGGGTGGCAGGAGTGGCTGGGTAACACCAGCCCCCAGCTGGAGGGAGCAGTGAGGAAGGCGTGGAGGTCCAGTACTCTGTTGTTGGGGGTTTCCAGAATGGGCAAATGTTTATTGTCTCATACCCTCTGTCATTAATATTGCTGCTGGGTTTTTTTCTTATCACTATTTCCAGTCAATTGTTCTTATCGCCACCCCTGACCTTTACTTTTTGTGCTTCCAGTTCTTGAGGAGAAAGGTAAAGGCAAGAGAGAGGAGTAGAGGGATCTGAGTAGTGAGCGAGCTTCTGTGTGGTTTGAAATTTCACCGGGAACACTAAACTGAGGAGTACCATTCTTAAACCTTGACTGGCACTAAAGAAGTACACCTTTTAAATTTAATTCCTAGTGCTTTTACACTATTGATTTTTCAAGCTTTTCCTGGAAACCTCTGACATACTAAGCTAAAATTTTTTACTTTATAATGCATTAAAGGTACTCACAAAGAAACAAACTGCGAGAGTAAGTTGCTTAAACACACTGCATGGTAAGGATGAAATAACATATCTTGAATACAAAAGACCAGATTCATTCAAATCTCCCTGGGTGACATAGGTTACCCAAAAAATGACACAAACATTTCTTCTCTTTTTGGGACAGGCATCAGTCAAACATTACCCTTCTAAAAGCTGCAGGGACATTACTTCAGCCATTTCCCATTGACATATCTTTTCTCTTTCATTCCTTTGAAATGCTTTTAGCAGGTTAAAATGGTTATTACTTCATCAGATGTCCTTGGGAGGGAGGGTAGTTGAAAGAATTCTTTGCATATAGACGACTCCTACTGGGTAATAAATCTCATGCCTGAAAGTGTGGTTCTTCTGAAGAATGCCCCTAATGATTTGCAAACCTCCTTCAGGAAGATGGTAATGTGAAGGGCGAGCAGACGTAGGTAGTTTTATTGCCAACTGCACTCTACCCTGTCTAAAAACATTACAAACAGCAATGTTCATTTACATTATTAAAACCACAGGATTTATCTTTGTGTACTTCTATAATGGCTGTGCAGGCTACCCATACTTGTCTTGATAGCAGGTAGAATAGTAGTCAGTCATCAATCATTAGCATCAGGCTTCTTAGGCAGTTGGAGACATTTCCATTTTAAAAAATAAATATATTGAGTGGACAAGGTTCCTTCCAGAGTCTATGTTTCTTTTGAATAAGATGTCCCAACAGGCAGGAATGAAGTGACAGATGGAAGTGCAGAGTTTCTCTATGCTGATCAGGTTCCATTTTGTTTATACCATCTAATTAGCAGGAACAGCATAGATGAGTGATTGATTATGTCACCTTCATGGCTTCTGAAACTTCTCTCTTACTTATCTGATAATAGTTCACACAAAGGTGGTTCATACCACCAGTAGTGGTGGTAATTATATCCGTTGAGATCCCAAATCATCAGAAAGTATAAGTAAACAACAGTGAACTTCATGCAAAACTAATTCTGATAAGAGTCCAACCAGTTGGAATTCATACCATAAAGCTGACGATAGCTGTCGAAATTGAATTAACATGATGGTTAAACAAAAAGACAGAGAGTCTGTGCATTTGAATTCCAGCTTCTACAGCTAGAAAGAAAGAGTATGATACCATTTTATGCACAGCTACCAGTGGCAGGCCTTCACCCTTGAACGCTTTCTGATATAACCTACAGGTCTGCTGTTCTTTTCTCGCAGTTCGATGTGTTGCACCACTATAAAACTCTATTAGTAATGACCATATGGAATTTTTTGTGATCTCTGATATGCTCTACAAGCTCTTTAAACTCTACAGTGAATAAGAGACTAGATCCTATAAAGTGCAGAATTTCCTTAAATATTTTTTTCAGTTACATTTCAATATTTTTGAGAGCAGAAAATTGGCCAGAAGCACTAGTTGGGCAAGTGCTCTGTTGAGTTGTTGACATTGTTCCACATGATCAGAAATTAGTATGGAAAGACTCCAAGCTTTCCTCTGCTACTATGCCATTTCTGTGGTACTTTCTTTGATTTTCCCAAGAAATGTTTTCTTTCAGTTAATGTTTATGATTGACTTCACGACCTAAGCAGTACAGATAATGTATTGAAATGTATTCTCCTTGGTTTTGGGTGTTGAGTCTAATTATGTCACCCATGAAAATAAACAATTTTGCTCATGTGGCAGAAATCAATTTTTTCTCACTGCAATTCATAACTCCATTTCTTTCAGTTCAAGTTCATTAGGAACCAAATCAAAACAGAAATTCATGTTCATCAGGTTTCAGTTAGCTAAATTTTAAAAACATTGTATTTATCACAGAAATGTATCTGTGTGCCAATGAGAACTTCACAAAATACTACTTGTTTTATTACTTAAGGCATCATTTTGTTATTATTTTTGAACACTGCTGGAAAATTATGCTGTGTGAATCATTCACTCTTTCACTGTGAGTGCATGTTGGTGGGTTTAGAAGAGAAGTTTATTACAGACACAATAGGTTTTATAATTTTAGGGAAAAAATTACTGATTGTTGCTCAAATATTACACACAAGAACTCCTGTCAGTTTTATATGTCCATGTATAATGTACATATTTTAATATTATAAGAATTTTGTTTCTACTACCCTTTTCCCCAAAAAGGGGAACATTTGAAAGTGATTAGATTAATGTGTCTAGTAAAAGAAATTATTCCTTTACTTATGTACAGAGCAGAAATGGGCAAACTTCTCTTACACATAAGTGCTCATGCTTGATATCTCAGTCACTTTGGGAGAGACTTCTTTTTATGTTGGTACAGATAGAGCTGTCTGTCTTGATTGTCTCAGTCTAATTATAAACTACAGAGCTGATGTAATTTGACACCCTGGATTTCAAATTTATATTTTTTAGTTTATTTTTTAACAAAAAAAAAGAAGAGGAGAATGGGAAGCTCAATCACTGATGTGCTTGATCACTGGCACACTGGAATAATATGGAGCAAAATAAAGTTGTAAAACTGTAAAAATAGCTATCTTCACCTTTAAGTAATTAATTTTTAAGTGATCTGAAGTTATGATCATATTTATAAGCCTTGACATTTCTTACAGCTGGTTTTTATAGCACTTTATATACCCAAGAAAGATATCCAAGTGAAGATGACTCTCAAACAAAGATGAGGAAAAGGGAAATAATTATATTCAGTTTAAATTTCTTCTACTATTAGCTAAAGAAATAATTTCTTTAAGACAATTTTAGACTTTCTTTATTTTCAACTTCTAATCAGACTGTCTATATCACATGGCTAATTTCTTAAATTTGTATCAAGAAAAACAAGTCCTTGGGAAGGAACTGCAGAAGTGCAGTAACAGTCCAAGGCATCTGCAGTGGGTAGATGGAGAGAGATGTTGAAACATGAAAGTCCTTAAAAATAAAACTTTCAGTTTAATACAAGATAATGTGGCAGCCCATAGATATATTGAACTTTATGAGGTAACCAGAATAAGTAAAATGATGAAGATCAGTGTTCTCTATTAACACATGAGACAAGCATAGTGTGAAAAAGGCCAGAAAGAAGAAATGGTTTAAGAATGAATTAAGAAATGTGTTTTTTCAAAATGTATAGGTAATATGTAAATAAGGGTAGAATTATGATGATAACTGCTGCTGGATCAAACCTCTCTAAATGCACTATCCTGACTTGGAGCAATTGCCAATGAAAAGCATATTGCAGCCAATGACAATCATAGTGCCAGAAAAAAAAGCTACATGCTAATCATCAGTTCTAGGAAAGTTACAGAGAATTTTAGTTTTAATTTTTTTTTTAATTTTTTTATTTTGAGTCAACAATTTGTTTTATTAATATTTTCACTTGTAGATTGAATCCATCTTTGTATAAGATTTAATGATTTACAATTTTGTTTTCAAATATCATGATAGCACTGTAAGAATTACAAGATAATTTAGATTACAGAAAAGAAGACTTCTGACATCTCTCCTCCCCCATTATATTATATTTATTTAACACATAGATGTAGTGAAGTTGTAGGTGAAGTTTTAGGTCTAAATTAGGAAACGGGGCTTCTTCTTTGATCTTTTTTCCTCAACAGAAATTTTAAAAATCACAAATTTTTCTCCTGGGCACAATTAAATTCAAAGTATGCTGCCTTTTGACAACTGTGAGTAAACTTTTAAGCTTGACAGAAAAAGTAATTGCTCCATCCATTTTAGTGCTTTACTTTATAAATAGTAAAGCGCATGTTAATTCTGGTTTTTTTTAGTATCACAAAGTGCATAGAGATGTAATGAAAACAAAGGACTTCTGAATGTTGTTTGAGCTGCACCCCGAGTTACAGCTATGTACTTACTATCTATATTATTTTACTGTTGCCTTCATCTGACTGATTCCTCCAGGCACAGCCTCAACATAAATATTAACTGCATTAACAGGTTATTTTTTTAAGGGATAAAATTTTTTTAAGGGATTATTGTTTTTAAGGGATAAAGTGATAGTGATGAGAAGTAATAGATGTCTAGGCACAATACATTCTGCTGGGAAATCTGACATTTAATGGTGAAATTCAGCTACCTCAATGCTGAAAGTCAACAGCTGAAAACACTTTAAACAGGAATTGAAGATTAGACATAACTGAAAGAATGGACAGAACTATAGGCCAAACAATTGCACTGTTCTTCTGTTCTACCAAAATAATGCCGCCTATTAGATTGTATTGCTATTGTGGTATTCAAGGTATTCCCTTTGTGGGCCTGAAAGATATAAGGCTTCTGGCAATTAAGTCTCTTTTTATCAATTTGATATAACATTTCTTAATAGTGATATGCTATTGATTGATTACACTTTATATATAGTCTCCCTATAAAAATTACAAAAATTCCATAACTTAAAAATTTGACTTTTACATATATTTGGGTAAGAAGGTGGAGGTTTTTTGTTTCTTGCTATCGGTTTTTGAAAAAGACTTTAACAAATGTCAGTCTGAATTCCTCCTGAAAATACTTTCATTTTGTAGCTTGCACAAGCAGAAGAAAAACAGGAAGTTTCACGTGTATAGATATAACTGCTAAAAAATTAATACAGGCTAAGAGTAAACTAATTATTTTTAAAGTGAAAAGTAGTTATGGGACTGAGGCAGAATTTCTTAAGAACTTAATTACTGACTTCTGAGGTTTTCCATCAGCACAGATTGGCAAACCTGTGTAGAGGTTTCCCAGATAATTGAAGAGTGGGAATAAGACAGAAAATGGCCTGGGCTTTCCTTTTGTGTTTTGAAATCAAGTTTTCACTCAAAGTATCAATAACTTTGGTAAACCCAGAAAAAAATTAAGCCCTATGAAATTGGTTCTCTGCTATCAACTGTCAGCTGAGTGTTGGCTGGTTGGTTGTTTTGTTATCTGATCAGTAACTTCATGACAGGAGGTAAAACCTCTATTCTTCACCACGAGAAAAAGGCTTCTACTTTCTAGTCGCTGTGGAAAGGCACAGTAGGATTTATCTTACCTAAGTTTAGCCTTCACAAAATGTCAGAATTGCAAAATATATCTTCATTAAGCTAAGGTCATACATACCAGTAAATGCTTTGTATGAGTTCTTGGCACAAAGCATTTAGTGACTCAGCTGCAGCAACACTGTAGTTAAAAGAAGCAGAGAATTATCTACTCTGAATTTGGGCCTGGCTGCCCTAAGTATCCAGCTGCTAGATGAAGTTTACATTAATAAAATATTTGTCCCTACCCAAGGGCATTCTGAGTGGTCTGTGCAAAGAACTCCGGAAAAATGAAAAGTAGATTTGTTCCTAGCAGGCAGGAAGGAAGTTGTCAGGCGGGAAGAGGATATGGACCTGTTTGCATGCAAGGGTCAGTATTTGGTTGCTGGATATTTCCTCCCTGTCCACACGACAAGAAAACCCTCAGTTTCCTGCGCTGGACAAATGGCAGGAAAGGGTGTGAGAGTTATTGAATGACATTATCATCTTATAGCTTCATCAGTGAGGAAGGCTGCTTACCAAAACTGAGAGCAAAGAACTCAATTTCTAGACCAGATATAAGCAACTGAAATTGTTGAAGTGTTCCTACTTAATTTCCTTAAATGAATTTTGTTAACATGCTGTGCCATTCTTTTCCATAAGTTCATTAGTATTTTCCATCTTTTTATTCATCAAATGACTTAAACTGTGTATGGAACATACCTGAAGAATTAGAAATATCTACAGAAACAAACTTTAATGACTCTATTTCAAGGAGGACTTGAAAGACTTCAAAAGTTAGCATTTTTAAGGAGCAGCTTCTTTGGTACTCATTTGTTTGTTGCTTTTGGCTTTTTTAAACTAAAACTGGTAAGACATTGAAGACTGGCAAACATCTGCTCCATCAGATTATGTACAGGGCAGAAATGCTTGTGTGATCATAGAGCTCACCAGCCAATAAATAAACCCTGGAAATATTCAATCCCATGTTAAATACAAACTCGACTCATTCTGCTCATGCCAGAGAGGTTATTTGGGCAAGACAATTTTTCCCTGTGCTTGCAGGAAAGGTCATATGACTAAACCTGTTAAGTTTAGTGATTAAGCTATCCCTCACTGTTAATTTATTTGTGAAAATTTTTTTTTTCCAGAATTTGGTTCACAGTCCTTTTGCTTACCCTTTTCTGAAACCTTATCCTTTTTCACATACTTACTAGAAGAACACATTCAGCTCTAGACACAAACTCAAAATTGTACAGAATAGGTTTGTAGAACAAATCAGCAGAGCTCCAAAATAGTCCAGATCTATTACTTTATTCTAGGTTTTCTAAACACACCATATATGTGTGGTGGGAATATATATGGATCATGAAGTTATACATCTGATTTGAATTGCTGCATGCAAAAGACTGTGCAAGCTAATATCTATTTTATAACATTTAAGTAAAAAAATATATAACTTAATAGAACAATTTCTGTGTGCTACTGGAGAGACCTTTGTGCTTACTGAGTGCTAGATTTGAAATTCTGTATGGATTGGCTGTGGGACACAGCACAGTAAATTCCACAAATGCATTTGTTTCACACACACATGTGCACACATATGTGTATTTATTGCATTAATCTACATAATGGCAAACAGACTTCAGAAAATTATAGGAGGGATCGTTCATCTATAGCAGATGAGGCACAGCAAAAACATGATGAATTGGTTTGTAGGCCCTGAACTGCAGGGACATAAATAAAGTATCCTCTGGGCTACACTGGGGATCCACTTCAAAAAGTGGAAAAAAAAGAGAAAAAGATGATGGAACAAAATTTATTCCTTTCTTTGTTGTTTGGTGCAGAGTTTTCTTTGACACGTACCATTTAACTGAGAAATGTTCCTGTGCAGTCATAACTTTTAATGTGTACAGTATGATAAACATTGCATTTGCACCACTTCATCACTTCCACCACTACTGCAATAATAAACAAGTTTTCTTCAGTTATTTTATAGTAATTAGTCTAATGTCACGTGCAGTTTACTTTTACATATAGGGGAAATATAATTTATATTCCTAGAGAATCTTAAATATTGATAACATGATGTATGATGGAGTTATTTCACTGGATAATATTAAGAAGATATCTGTGTCCTATTTTATTATCAATGCCATTGTACGATATCATGGCCCTTTATGCCACGAGCACACTAGGCAAGCCAGTTAATAAGAATTTAATTTATGGCACAAGTCTTTCACAGCATAGAAATTCCCTCAACCTCATCACACTTAACTGCTATATTCAGGATAAATTAACTGTGTCCTTAGATTAATAAACAGAAAACTCTATGTAAATTAGATATATATTACTATCTATGAGAGTGCAATAGCACAGGTGTTCTTCCTTTCAGGTGTAAATCCCCATGGAGAGAATTAATCCTGAAGTCCTTCAGAGAAAAGAGAGAACCTGAGAATGGAGGGAGAACTCTCTTCCTCTTTTACTTACCATCTTAAGTCATATCACAGCCATATTTCCTCCCCACCCTCACAAATCCAGTGGATAAACAGAAGATCTGGTATATCAAAGAGGCAGTAGCTGAACACAATCATTGCAGCTTTAAACTTGCACATGCTTCCTTTTTATGCTGATAGCCTTCAAAGCTTCAGAGAGAGGCACAATGTTATCTTGGCTGCTACTCTGAAAATTTAATCTGGCTTTTTCATACTGGCTTGGTAGGAAAGAGTATAGCAGGTATGAAAAAGAATCTTCCCAATCAAAATCAAGGTAATCCCTGCAGCGAGCCCCGAATCTTTGGAAACCAGCATAATTCACATCAATTTTGTGTTCTGACTCAAGTAGGGAGGTAGCTGTGTCTTCTCAGACTAAGCTGTGATTGCAGTGATTATGTGAACTCTTCCTGGGGCCTAAGGACAATGACTAAGAAGGAAAAGCATACAAACAAGCAAACCAAAACATCTTTAAAGCAGAAAAGATTGGCATGTAATGACATAGTCTGAAGAGAACAATACCAGCACAGCAACTAGAAAGAGAAGAGAGTCAACCACATTACAGGACATATTTGCCGACCAGAAGAGGAAAAACTTGGCCTTCTGGAAAAAAAAATGTAAAACTCCCCAGGAAATGAGTAATTCATGGCTTCTTTTTTCCAGGGTAGTACCTTGAACTTTATGAACCTCATATTGTTGGAGCTGTGAGCAAAATCTTGAGCTTATTAAGTGTATCATAACATGTTAATACTGATTACTGAAAAAAAAAATGGTACAGCAGTGAAAAAGCCCTGTTTTCTTCATAATGCCACCACTCAGTTAAGTAAAATGTTTTGTGCTTTCAATTTGCTTCCCCACAAAAACTAAGGTCTCCTCATTTACTCTGTCCTTTTCATCATAAAGCATCTAAATATTTCTATTCTGATAATGAAGAACCTGGGAAACAGAGACTTCTTTTACAGAAGTACAGTCATTTTGAATGTAGCAAACTAGGCTGAGAGCCCACACTCCCTCATTTCTAGTAAAACAGTGTATCCAGTGGACCACACTTCTTCCTATAGCTGGCACTGCGCACAGCTGCTATACAATGTCAGTTGGGGTTTTATTTTTCATTCGTTTGCACGCCATCTGTCCTGTGAGTGAAAAACAAGAAGTTATTTAAACATTCCTCTCCACTGATCTCTTTCCTTCCTTCCGTCCGCCAATAGGCTGGGGAGCAGAATGGTTTTGTAAATTACAGCTTACATAGATACATGGAGATACATATAGCTGAAGACAATGCCACCTAAGAGTCCCACAACAACTTTAAAAAGAATGCCTTTTTCACCTTTTCCCAGAAAAATACTTTCAGGTTAGGAAAACAATCATGACATTCCTAATCTCCTGAGTAGGGAAGTTATTGAAGCCATTACATAATATCACATTGTTGTATATGTACTCATGGAATATGTTCCTTTCTTTTTCTTCCCATACCCTCTCCTCCTCTTTTTCCTCCCTCTCTCCCTCTTTATGTGTGTGTCTCTCTCTCCATTATTGTTCCTCTCCCTCTTGGTAACCACATTTACTTTTTTGAATCAATGAACTGCACAGAATATTTGCAAAACAGCTATTAAATCACAGATATCTGTCCCATTGCCACTGCAGCATATACCTGTAATCCCCAGGTAGCAAATATATCTGGTATTATACAGAAGCTGAGCTTAAACTTGGGCCTTAGTCAGACAAGCTCTGACCATTCTTATTATGACAATTTGTATATTATCACACCTGTCTGCATGTCTTCTCTTCCTGAAGAAGATTTAGGAATTAAGATGTTGATAAAGGAGATATATGCCCCATGACTTAGCATAGCCATCAGAGAAAATAGTTAAGATGACACAGGCTCAGATGTGGACACATGCTGCTTTTTGCTAAATCTTCCACAGGGATGTAAGTTAAAGCAAAAAACAGAGCAGTCATCTGTGGGTAAAATCTTACAGTAGTGCAGAAAGATCTGCCAAAGCCCATCTGTTGAAGCTCTTCATCATATGCTTTGGGTTTATGCTTCCTCCTGCTGTGCACAGGCAGCTCTCAGTAGATTGAGGGAAAGCCAAGGACAACACCAGGCAGGTGCAAGGTACGAATCTGGGTGAACAGTAAATGTGGATAGGGCACAGCCCAGTGTATTGCAGGAGCAGGGCTTTCACAATTTTCGGGTACGGTAAAGAGTAGGGGTAGATGGGTGCAGCCAAAAGGAAAATGGTTACAGTTGAGCCTTCCTAGAGAGACTATGAGGGTGCTCTAATCTATCGATCCTGGACATCTCTTGGGACCTATTGACATAGGAGATTTCCCGTTGTTTTAGCAAGATAATAGGTTTTCAGTACATCCTTGTCCAAAAACTGTCTTCTACTTTTTAACTTGATCCCTGCTTTTTGTTGAAAATATGCAGCTTTTGCTGGATACCTGGAAAAAACTGGTTTTCTACAAGAATTTAGGTTTAAAATGTGTTTGTGCTTATATTTAAAGGGGAGGAAAAGGTTTCTACATGTGTTGAGTATGTTTAAATTTGTAATCTTCTAAAAGACATTTATGTTTTATGCTCAAAAAACCTGTTATCGATCTATGTTTGATAGAGGTTTACATTACCAGTGACTGATTTTCAGGAAGCAGAACCCCTGCAGCTTCTATTGACTTTAACTGTCTCTCTGAGTAGTCAGAAGTCCTGTAAACTCTACTCCTATTAAATATTAGACCAGTGTATTTATAAAATTGGTCTTGTGATAAGCAGGGAAATAATAAGTCATGCTCCTTGCTACATATCAAACTCTCATGACTCTTGATTTCCCTTAGGAATCATGTAATTCATGTTAACAGTCCTCACATATTCTTTGGCAGTGGGAATATGGAGTACCTCTTTAGTCTTCTGAGTTCTAGCTTTTTTCTTCATTAAGGTGAAAGAGACCATCTGGCTTTCTTCAAATATAGCATGATGTACATCAAACATATCTTTCAGCTATTGGTGTAAAACCCCCAGTACTGACAGGCAATGTAATTAATATTGCTGTGAATTATCAGAAGATATTGCTTATTCCAGTTTATCACATTCACTTTTAACTGAATGTGTGATGTGCTGAATCTAAGAGAAATACCTGTTGTTAGTTGTTATGCAAACACTTTTTTTACCTTTTGAACACACATTTTACTGTAATGTCCAAAATATAGGTTCAGATTTCTTCTGGCAAGCAGCTCCAATTTATTAAAATAGAAACATTGCATATGATGAGAACTTTTCACAACTTATAAAACATTTTGTATTTTTTTTCTGGCTTTTACAAATACTCTTAGTTGTGAACAGCAACCACCATGAACATTTAAAGGAAAGTTTTTTGGTTTTTTGGATATTTTTCACAGTACATTCTCCAACAACTTTATCTTCACGGAGTTATGTCAATACTTTCAGCCAAAACATAAGGCTTTCATCCAATTTGTATGCTGATCTCCAAAGAGAAAATTTTGGCTGACAAGGAAGAGGATTTAGACTCTCCAAACTTTGCTTGTCTGGAAAATTGTACTATAGGGAAACAGTCTAGACATGCAAAGCCTTCTTGCCAGGACTGATTTTTCTTCCCAGGCTCTACATGTGGTCTTTTCTCTACTTCCCATTTTTGAGTATTTAATCTTTCTTTCATGTCAAGTGACTACGTGTAATTTTTTTTGTCCATCTCCATCTTGCTCTGAGTATGGCATCTAGGAGACCATGCCTTGTGCTATCAATCTCACTTTTTGAGAGCTTTTTACAAAAAAATCTTGATCCTCTTCTTTCATTTCTAAATTAAATGGGCAAATTTATGTGTCTTCTTCATCTCCTTCAAGGGTGAATATACTGCAGAGGAAATGTCCCAAGATAAATTACAACTGAATCATTTCAGCTTAGCTGCTAGAGGTTTGGGTGGTCCTGTGGTTTGCAGGTCAAGATATTAGCACATCCTCAGTATGATAAGAGATGCACAAACAGCTACACCCATTCTGTCCAGGGATGATTCATTTTTCAGAGGGGAGGGGATGTTTCCGCAGATGTCCTGCTGAGGGGATGTACAACAGAAAAGCCCATTTAATCACTCACCACGGGCACTTCCATGGAAGTCCTAAGAGTAGAAGTTTCAGGAGGGACATCTGAATCAGTGTGTCCCCTGGCTGCCCTGCCTACATCCCTTTGCACTTGATGCTCTTTGGGGCCTGTGCTAGCACTTTCTAGTCTCTGAGGGTTATGGGCTGTAAGGGATTTCTGCTGCTGAAGGCCTTCTCAGGGAAAGCTTCTTTCACTTCCAGCTCTCAGATGTTTGGCACAATCCCAAAAAGAGTATGGTTCCCCTGCTAATTAGTAGATGTTCAGATATTACAAGTCCTGTTTACTGTGTGCCCAATTCTTGATGAACCAATGAATACAAATGATGGCAAAAATACAGTGGAGATGTGGCAGGGATAATTCCCTTGACAGATATGTAAAGAACTTAAAACCATGAAATTTAAAATAATTAGGCTCTTTGATTAAACAAACAATCAATCAAATTGCTCTTTTATTTTGTTCTTCTTATTTTTTCAAAAACAGCACTTTTGAAACAGCAGCTTGTTCGGGGTGTCGTAGCCCTACCAATAGCATACACCGAAGAGTGTTTCAATAGGGCTAGTTAGTGCAATATTGCAATTGAAAGGCCAGAAATTTTAAAGACTGACAAAGAAATTATCATTAAAAAGCACAATGACACTTAGGCTACCAACAAATTTCAAGGTGACAGTGCCAAATCTTTACCTTCTTCCAGCTCTTTGTTTTTCTGTTCATTCCACATCACAGACCCACTATAGCAATATTGAATGAGTTAAGCCAGAGCTCATACAGAAGTGAATGAACTACAGTCTACAGCTTGTGGGTCATCTGCCCTCTAAATCCCATGATCTGCTTTTAAGCATAGATAAATAGAGGAGAGAAAAACTGAGGACTATTCACTTGTAACAGCATTCCTTCCATTACAAGGGCAAACGTAGAGATAGAATCAACATTGCTTTTAGAAAGCATGGAATGTTAATAACTTTTATTGCTAACTTTTGGGTCACCGCTGGAAAAAGTAGTGACTAGGTGATTAATTTATAATTTTGGCAGAGATTTCTGGGGCTATTGTCTATGTTAACTGTGACCTGTGGCTTCTCTTCACAGTGAGTCTCCTACAAAAGGAAAGTTGTGACTGTGAGGAATCTGCCTAGGAGCCATGAGTCTTTAGAGGTAAGTCTTCCTTTGTATACTTTTATGAGGAAAGCTGAAAATCTGGTCCCTTAACAAAAGCTCCATCCTGTTCTAAAGCAATTTCTTAGGCACACAGACTGTGTGTGAAGCTGACTCGAGTTTCAGTGATTTTTTTTTCCTTGCTGAAAAATAAACAAACTTTAGGATCAGATTGCTGATCTTAAAGCAACTATTCATTTTCATTTTGAAAATTCTCTATTTTACTTTGTTAAATTTTATACTTGAAATGTTTGTGAAACTGATCTCTAAAATGAAAAAGGAAATCACAGCCTCTCTGATCACAGAAAGTGTGGAGGGTTCAGAGAAAAAATACGGTATGAAATGAGAGAAGTACTTTGATTCAGAGAGCCATTTCACCAACTCCATAGTGCTCAAAAAAGACAAACCTATCAATGGGAAACTAGACATGCTAGGAGCCATGAACTTTCACATTTAGCACAAAAACAAGGTGTGTCACTTTTTCATGCTGTGTGAACAGCATAGAAAAAGGTGGGGAAGGGCGACAACTACTACCATAATGATGTTTACAGCAGAAAACCTTTGCAACTTTATGATCAGACACACAGGTAACAATGATAATTCAGTCAGCTCTTTAGCTGTGAACTTTAACCAAGTCTTGTGTGATCAGAGCTAGGATTTGAATCACGCCACTGAGAGAGTGCAGACAAGATACAATCTGTCTCTAGTGTTAGTGATTTCTGACTAGGTCACATTATTGTGATCCCTGCAGGACCAAGTTTTCACACCTGACTGGATCTGACAGTCTTCCAGGCAGACCATATATCCCTCAAGAGAAAGAGGCAGCCTTGTGGCTATGACAAAGTAGTGCTGCCCTAGGGGAGTTCTGCAGATCCAGATCCAGAGAAAGTTATGTGTTCAGCCAGGGATATACTAGTTCCTGGGATGGGATGAAACTGCATATTGCTTTAGTGCCAAGTCCATTGAAAATATTGTAAAAGTTAGTATAATTGGAGAAACAGCACTCTTCTGATGTGTTCCCTCCTTCCCTGAGCCATTTTTTATTTTGGAAGATCATTTGCTTCCCATTTTGGCTTTCTACTGTCTTTGCACTGCCTGCATGGGTAGTGACTAGAGCATGTCCTCCCTGTTTTCTTATGCCCATGCCAGCTTTTATAGCCACTAGTTGAAAAACTGCAACGAAGTCTTACAAAATTGATTAAACATAAGAGGAAATCCTTATTCCTGTGAATGAACAGGGAGGGTGAAAAACTGATCTCTCCACCATGACCATTTTCCCCATTGGAATCTTCTGAGATTTCTTCAGAGACCTGTGGTTTTTGGAAGCACAAATCTTTCTTGGTCAGCTTGGATTGACAAAATTCTATGTGAAAAAATCCCAGATAATTATAAAAATGTGACTGTGCTGTAGCACTAAGCATTTCTAAAACAAAGTTCACTAGTTCTGACAGTGTTTTCATCTCTAAATGCTGGGCGTGCTTTCAGGGCAAAGTAGAGTAAGCAAGGCTATAGCCTGCAGGGGCTGCTGTCATGCAAGAATAATTATACTAGGATGGAACAAACAATCAAACTGTAAGGACAGATGTTGTTTGGTTTTGTTTTATGTTAAGGGCTAAGTTTATGTTCCACATTAACAGAAACAGTATCTTTTTGTGGAAGTCTTGGGATACTTTCCAGAACTGATTAAGAATGAAGGCATATACTTTTCAACATGCTGGGATCTCCTATCTGAGAGGATGTCCTGTTTACATTTTGTGCTTTAGCTAAGTAAGTATGCTGCATAAGTGCTCCAGAAATTAGGTGAAATATAAGAGGGAAAGATGGCTCGAAATGGATTTTCACACAAGTTTGAAAAATGACACTTGCATGACCTCTGTCATCAAACCATTTGGGATTAGTCCTACAAAGGTATATTTTTAATGAGAATAGGCACTCAGAAGGCATAGACCTTGACATGCATGGAATGTATTTCGGGGGGTTTAAAACTTTTTTCTTTTTCTTTTTGGAAAGAAAATATGGAGCAGCTGATAATGTGGCTCATAGCCAGTCTCATTTTATGAAATGACCTGTGTAGGTAACCAAACACTGATAAATCTAAAACTAGCATAAAGCAGCATTTAGGAATTACAAAACTAATACAGCAAAAGCAATAGCTGCTCATTTTTATCAGCCCTTTATCACTTAAAGTCTTTATGAGAATGGCAGTATACTACATAGTACTTACACTATATTACATGAAAGGCAACAGAAAATCAAAGTCACTTTTTTAAGGTTTTTTAAGGAATTAATTTTTTTTTTTTTGCATGGGACTGGTTTTTTTGTTTCTTTGGTGGAGGACTGACACTTGAAATTGGAAGACAAAGTGGCAAATTCCAAAACCAAAATAATTTCAATTTTAAACACAGGCAAAGCATAGCAGACTAATGGGAAACTACCTAAAGGAATATAATAGTAAATATCATATGTAGTGCTTCTGCACACCCACAGCTTAACTGCTGTCAAGTTTTGGTACAATTCCAGGAAAAAGAAAAAATTTAAGGCACAGTTTGATAAAGTGTTAATTTTTAAATGTGTATAGGGAGATTTTCAACCCTGTCCAAAGGATACTGATGGGCACACTTCTGTTCTCACTGTGACCTCCTGAAGCTAACTAAAATTAACAAATCTTCATTTCACCATCCGGGACTAACCCTCTCTCTCTGTATATAGATAGATATATAGATGCAAATCTGTTTAGAATTCTTTATATTAGGAATGATATCCAGGGCCAAAGGCTGAAATCATTATCTATCTGGGTTTCCACTTGACCTGATGCTTCTTGCATTCACTTTAGTAGTGTAGTATCTTAAAAGTCCTTGTGTACAATTGCATGCAAAATGAAGTCCATTGACATGAAACAGTTTGAGGTCTGAATAATATGAAAAAAAGACTTTTCCTGGGAATTTGACCAAAAGAAGAGGTGATGGAACTGCTTCAAATAATAACTTCAGTGTATCTATGATAGACAAAGAACCTTTCTGACATGAAATTCACATTTATTTCTAATAAAAAATTTTAGAAATCTTGATCTCTCTCTCTGAGCCTTTATGTGGAACTTATCATCCCTGCTTCTGAGAAAATGAGCATAGTTCATTGTATGTACTACGAGGTCTGCCAGTGTTATCTCTGAAATATGGGAACTAGTGGTATAATAAAATGTACTGCAGAACTCTGAAAGCCCTTGATTCTATATTTACATCTCTGAACAAGCTCACTTTGACTCATAGCTCCTTAATTAGAGGCATAGTCGTTTTTCTTTTCTGTAGGGCATTTTTTTACCCTCACAATACAAGCATACATTTGGTAACTAATACCAGCAATTAGCCTCATCTGCTATGTAAATGAGTGTAATTGCAATTAAATACTTTAGTGGGCCCGAAGGGAAAACATGCAATCATTACAAAGTAAGTAGGAGTACATGGTAAAAGGACTTTTAGGAATGCTAGAAGTGTTTTTTTCCCTGTGGTGCCTATGGTCCTTTACATTATTATTTATTTCTTCAGGAGTTTAGAACCTGGTACAAAGGATAATTTTTCTCTCTTTCATTGAGAGCTGTGAAAACCACAGAACAAAGAATGACATATTTTATGAAGAAAAGAGAAATTATCTCCAGGGTGTTCACAGGATTTTGTGGTGAACATCTGAGCATCGCAAAACAGGATACCAAAACAACACTGGAAAGTTCCTGGATTGGTTTTATTGTCAAAGATTTGTTGAAATCAATGACTGTGACAGTTTTACACTAACTAAATAACTGTGTCACTGAATATGTCTACATTATTCTCTGTCTTCCACAAGAGCTGTCACCAGCATACTGTAGGCAGCCTGTCTGGATGGTATTGGATGGTATACTAAACACAGCAGAGATATACCAGCATCATGCTGCTGAGCTTGGCCTCAGTGTTTGAACAAACTGCAAATCTAATTTTGAGCATGTCCTCCTCAAAGCTAATAGGGATGCATTGTCAGATATAACTCAATAGTATAATTATGATTCACAATTCTCATTTGCATAAGGTTCATATGTAATTTTTCTTCTTTGTCAATAAGTTTCCAGTGCAAAATCTGCCCTTTGAAATTTAATTATATTTCTCCAATTTCTTCCATTAGTTCATGGAAGGTAATGTAACTATCTGTTAAACCTGGGTTGCCTGAAATTTCTTAAAGACTTGTGGTGGAGCATATGTATTTATTGTGTGCAAATATCTGGAGAGTGGAGGAAGCCTGGCCAGAACATTATAGAAATGATTCATTTCTTAAGCAGTGTTTCACTGCCCTTTCTTATAGACCATCACTGAGTTTCTCATTCTGGCATTAGAAGTTCTAAGGGTACCCAGAGATATTTCCATGAGCTTTAATTTTATCACTGCATTTAAAAAAGAAAATTAAAATTTTGCTAATAAGACATTCTGAGCTGCTATTTTGTTAATAAATTATTTTATATGTTAAATTTTCACCAAATTTGAGTATTGTAGATGTTCATCCTTATGAGAAGTATCGGTAGAATAGTGGCAACACACCGACTGAAATCCAGGCTAAGCAAGACAGAAACAAGCTATCAAGAGCAGAAGCACCTTTCAATAGAAATAGGTGGTGCCTGAGTTTATCAGTTGTTGAGACATGTTGTGCACAGGAATGAAAGTTCTGTTGGATTATTTATCCACTACTTCACTGAGTTTTTTCTCTGTGATTTATGAATGAATTTATTTTTCTTTCAGACAAGGTAGTTGTTTGGGCCTATCCGTCTCTCAGGATGACTTCAAACACCAAGTGCAGTGCAAGTCTCATTGGTTGCACTTACCAGGAAAAAGAGATTAAAGAAAAATATTGTTTCTAAATTAGCGTTCCAAGTTCCCAGAAACGGCTTAGTGTGATTCAGGAATGCATGGGTAGTCTTTGAGTAATACTTTTCTTATGTAACTGAGGGCAGACACAATTGTTGACAAAAATACTGCTGTTGGTAAGTTTGCATAGTCGGTGGACAAATCTCTCTCCAGTAAAATATTATTTCTTAAATTCAAAAGTATTTTATTTGATAAACTTTGATGATGATAACCTATTTGCATATCAGATTTACACCAACCTTCACAAGAAATTGTGGATATTGTTCATTACCTAGAACTAAAGAAAAAATATTTAGGGGGCACTTGATGGTACAGACTTTCCAGAATCACTACTATAATAATTACAGTTAAATTGTTTATTTTATCTCTTCCACTTAGAAATCCATTTTATATCTTCTGATCATAGTGAAGTGATTGCTGAGATTTCTTCCATTGTTGTTGAATAGAAGTCAGTTTATGTTGATCGCAACTTAAGTGTAATTGTCCTGTCAAATAATGTGATTATTGCATGTTTTACAAAGATATCTGGACTTTGATCTTCGAGGGTGGCTGTCACTGTAGAAGCCGAGTTCAAGCTCATTTATTGATATCTCAGTCAAGAACTATTCTTTGTTGAGAACTAGTCTCCCAAGGAATCCTATATTCCACAAAAGAGATTTTGGTGCACTCCATAGCTTTTAAGGTGAACGTGCTGATTAAAGACAGACTTTCACAATTCAGTGTGCAACACTGCATACTATTCTAGATAGTAGGAGCAGAATGTGCTTAGCAGAGCAATATATACATTTTTAATAAGAAAATATTTTGTTAGAATCATAGCAGTGGTTTCAAGACACTAAAATGAAATGCAGGAAAGTAGCAGTCTGTTTTTAGGACTTGGAATTTAGAAGGCATTAAAGACAGGTCAAGGTTCACCATATTGCTTTGATGACTATCATTAGCAATTGTTTTCTATTCCAGGGACCTTTGAATTTAAGATCTTCCTCTCTTTAATGTTATGCTAATTGCAGGCACAACACATTTTATAATTGAACATTCTCTATGTTCTCTATGAAATTTTAGTTTTAGTAATGGTGAAGAAGTTAAAATTAAAATTGAGTGTTATTGGTTTGATTCTGTGGAACATAATTTAAAGGAACTGGAATTCAGGCCACAACTTAGGTTGTAAGTTCTAGGAAAGGATTTGCAGAGAAATGTCAGCTATAAGTCTAGTGCTTAACACGTGTCTGGTCTGTGTGAACTTGCATTCACCTTAGACCTACGGAGCACAAACTTTTTCTTCCAGCCAGCTGCAATAGTCAGCCTGTTTGTAACTTCCTTGTAAGTGGAATTGTTTCAGCCTTTCCCCTGCCGACAGCAAAACATAAACATGAGGGGCATTAAAATGGAAACAGGATCCTGGTCCTTTCTGTTTCTCAGTTTTACTTAGTAGTGGCCTTTAACCCTCATTAAGATACTTTAGAAAGTTTGGGACTCCTTTTTTTGTATAGCTCATTGTGGGAATATTTAGGTTTGTTATGTTGTTTTTGTCTTCAAAAATATTTAAATGCCTTTAGGCAGTTGTATAAAATATAAACCCACACATTAACTTATTCTAAAAAAGATATCTGTAGACAATATTTCACAGCAAATGCTCTGGTCATTAGAGCCATCCCATAGTTACAAGGGAAACACCGACACTCAAATTTTACTCAAGAGGAGTATCAAAGTTTTGTCCAGGGCAAAACATACATTTGTATACACACTAATGGATACTAGCCCTAAAGCACATAATAACGTTCAGAAAATATCAGATATAGTAGTTTTATCTATGAAAATATAACTTATCTTCATGAATACAAAATTGTGTGTTGGAATTTGTTTAATGGTTTTCAATGTGTGTCAATGCCTAGCTATGTTCTTTGATTTGTTTGGCTTAGAAGATTCCTGACCTCTTGACAAATATGTGCATGCCTTGGAAATACACAGAAATGCAGTAAACATAAGACTCAATTTTAAAAATTGTGCCCAAGGAAGTTTGAATATCTGAGGTCCTCAATTTCTAATGTTTCCATGGAGAATTCTTTCCCTTCAGTTAAAAAATTAACCATGCTTCCTCTGATTTAAATAGATTGAAGAGGAGCTATATTGACATATCTGTGACTTCTTCTCCCAGAAAAAATGAAAAGTGCCACTGAAAGATGTCCAAAAAATGAGGTTTTTAGTTGTTGATGGTACTTTCTGCCCCATTGGTCTATTTTTTGTATATAAAATGTAGCAAAATGATAGGCGTTACATGCATGTTTTCAGAGACTGCATTTAGGTACCCACTTATGAAGTGAAATTATCTTACCAGAAAGGAAAATATTAAAAAATTTCTTTGACTTTCAGAAAACACCTTCCACAGGGGATTATTTCTCCATCATATTTATTCTAGTAAAACAGCTAGGAAATTTGTTTCTCTTTGTCATTCTCTGGAATTCTGAATTATCACTCCATTTTTAAATCCAGCTAAAAGTCTAATTTTAAAAAATGTTGTATTTTATACTACATTTTCAGAAAAGCAATTGTATTAAAAATATTTCCCTGCAGTCTTTAATTTGATTTACTTTATTTCCCAGTATTTTTCCTTTCCTCTTTATTCTTGTTCTTTCTATTGCTAAAATGAACAAAAGAAGTAGTATAAAAAGAGAGAACTGTGAAAAAAAAGTGCAAAAAATTCAAAGCATCTTTGATTTTACTTTTATATATCAGATGGGGAGATTGTTCCATATTTCCTTTCAAAACAGGCTTTTATAAGGATTCTTTTATGTCAATGTAAAATACTTTATTTTCCTAATATCTAAGACTGTAGGGTACTTCCGACAGATGCTGTGCTTTTTCAGACGAAATTTGGTAATATTTTTTGAGGTGTTGAAAATTGTCCTCATCTTTGACAGTATGTTTGAACAGCTAAATGCTTTATTGTTAAAAATGCTTCCATTTCCATCTTGAGACCTTTTGGTTTCAGTACCTACTTATTAGCTCTTATATTTATCTTATTTAATGTGATTAAATGAAGGCAAAACACATTATGTCATATCTTTTATTCTGATATTCAAATTGCTTGGAGATTTTAATCTGATTCATTTCCTCTGCTTCTTTTAAGGATGTAAAACAACAGTCTAGATTCAACAATGATTACAGCGAAATCAGGGGTGAATTTGACCCTATCTCTCTAAATTTGCAAAATTAAACATTTACGTTTCAACTTAATTAATTAAACAATTAAGTATCCACTGAAAACTGATGTTCTTTGTCTGCAGTTACCTTTATTTTTTTACTAGTGAAGTACAGCCTTCCAGATTTAGTACAGATCATCATAATCCATAAATTTTATGTCAATTAATGGTAACATTTTCACTTTTGTCTTTACTAATATTTGATGGAAAAGATATAATTCTTCGTTAATGATTTTAGAGATTTTAGGTTGTTCAGAAAAGAAAAATCAAAAGTCTTGTGCAATGATACCTTTTAAAAATTGACCATGTCAAAGTGAGGCATTCTGACTTCAATTAAATTCAGAGTTAGTTGGTCCCACAGGTAATGCTGGAAAATATAATGTTAGCTATTATAAGAATACTTTGCAAAAGTAGTTTAAAAAACCCTAAAAAAACCCCAGTTTATGCTGTGCTGGTTTGTAAAACAAAAAAAAAAAAAGAAGACGACTTTACCTTTATATTAAGTAACCATTTATGAGGTCATTTTTGGAGTGTACTGTTACATAAAACATGAGATCAGCAAGTAAAAGTAATTAAATTTTAGTAGGAGCAAGAGTCACCAAAAGGTTTTTTCTTTCATCCTATCCAGTCTAAAATACCCATACAATACATCATTAATATCCTTGGAATTGTTAATTATTTCAACATGGATAAAAGTATCAGCGCTCCTTGCTTAATTTAATACCCTCCTGGAGATTCCTGAAGAATGTATTACCTCTTTTATTATTTTGTATATTCAGGAACAACAAAACATCAAGAAAATCAGCCTAAACATGGAAATACAGTTCAGAGGAAGCACCTGTTTTTATCCTGGATGAGAAATTTTCTCTGGAAATTTTCCATCAGAAAGTGCAATTCAACTCATTTCAACTAAGTTCAGAGGAACAAACCTCTTTCCCTTAAGTTTTCTTGCAAAGAAGCCAATATTTTTCTCTTTTGCTCTTTTACTTAAAACTGTTTATTTAAAAATTTAATCAATTTTCCTTGTATCAGAGAAAATAGTATTTAAAATTTAGCATTACACTCTTTTTGTATTAATGAGAAACCCCAATTTTATCATAATAAAATATTTTAATTATCCTGAATTTGCATTTTATTTCCCAATAAAAATTTTAAAATTTGGGATTTTGAGGAAAATTTGAAGCAGAAAAAAAAAGTCAAAACCCTGCATATGAAATCCTGGTGTTTTCCTTAAATCTTATTAATTATTTTTCTACCAGCATCATTCAGTATTTCACTACGCAGTATGGGACCATTTACGGTCTTAAAAAATAGGTGTTCTTGATTTACAGTAACACACAGCACATATGAGGCTTGTGAAACATTCTATTTTATGGAAGTGTTCATTGGCACTTCTAAAGTTCAAGTGAGCTGAAAATTAAGTTTATTTTTCAGTCTCTAATCCAGCTGTGTTTCTCAGAAAAGAATATTCTTCATTTTCTTCCTCAGAATAAACTTTAATGTTCAAGAGAAAATTCAATGTTGGCAATTATATCTTTGATGTATCTAAGTCTCTACCTGCTATCTCAGTGCAAAAAGATTTTCTCTCCAATGGACTTTTAACTTTCAAAGAAGTGATGTTTAAGGAGGCATCAAACCATATGCAAACCTGTTTTGACAACTAGATTTTAAAAACAATGGTGATTTAGCAGATGTACAGTGTGGTATCGTAGGATATTTTAAAAAGATATTTTAATGTATAGTGATTTTAATTTTTAATTAATGTGGTGACCAGTAAATGTTTCTTTATTCTGGTTTTACCATAGTAGATTAAACTCCATAAATTGAGAGCAAGCTCTGGGTTTGTTTCTGGTAGGTTGAGAATTGAACTGTGAAAAGAGAGTTTCATTTCTCTCTTTTGTTTGTGTTCTGATTTGAAAAACTTCAAGCAGCCAATGGTTTCGATAAAGATTTTTCCCCAGTCTGCAAGTAGAATTCCTGATAAGCATGATGAAGGATCTCATTGTAAGGATTTTATTTGTCCACATTTAATGTTCATATAAAAATAAACATCAGCTATGCTAGATTTCGGAAGAAATAACAGGATACCTTAATCATCTTCAGAAAAAGTGGCTACTTATCTAGTTTCTTTATATGCTCTCTGATAGCACGAATTTTTAAGCTGATGGATTTCCACTGTGGACTTGAAGCATGTTAAGTATTTATAGAAGAGATTTATTGAATTCCCAGGGTATCTCAGTAGGAAGAGAAGAAAGTGCTTTGAATTCTGGTTGCAACCCCTGATCTGATCCTTTTCCCTAATATTCCTCAGATCACTCCTTGCCACCCACACATACTGTGTGGCTTAGTAATTTCAGGTTGGTTGAAATTCCTATTGCTGTGACAAGCATACATGTCAGTCTAACAGGTATTACCTGCCCTGCTCCTGTGACTGGACTGGAGTTTAGTGTGGAGAGGTCAAGAGTGGAAGGAGATGTATCCCACTGCACACCCTTTCAGTGTGGCCTTTAAAAAAATGGCATAACATTCAATTTTCCTCTTTTTGGTAAAAATAGCTAATAATTCATCATCAGTGACTAGCAAGGTCATTGTTCCATAAAGCTGCTAATGTCAAGTGGAGAAAACAAAACAAATTAATTCTGCATCTTTTAAATAGAAAATGCAACTGAAGTTATGAAAATAACACTTTCAATATAAATTAGTGCAAGTAATCTCAATAGAAGACGGGTGTTGTTTGACCAGCTTCATCTTATTTGGCATATGGGAATACTTTTCAGTCATGAGAAACATGGGAGCATCCTTCTCCATAACTGTACAGTAAGCATGAAGAATTTCAGGTTACGGCACACATAATATGAGCAGCTAAACTGGTAACACATTTTCATGATTGTACATTGTGATGATGACTGGACAAGTATTTTGTGATTTGATACTGCTTCTGGCAAAGTGAATGAGTGCCAAGATTGCCAGAGCATCAAAGGAAACATTTTTAATTTAAGTATGCATGCTGAGATGCAGCTGTGCCAATACATGCATATTTATTGGATCTGGCCAGGAGGCAAATGCGCAGCTAATTAAACCATAGTAGTGCTGGCTAAGGTTTGATTCTAAAGGCCTGGGTTGTTGAAGGCTTAGCTGAGATGATTCTGGTGGATATAGAAGCAATTTAAAAATAAAATAACCCTAGGCAATGTTAAACTTGGACACTGATAACCTGGTAGTTAGTTTTCAATGGGATCAGGATACACTCTGGCAGTAGGCAAGCCTCAAGAATATCATATTTACACTATTTCCATTCAATCCCATGTTTTTGTTTGGGTAGCTACTAGTTGGTGCATCAGGATGCTATGAACAAGGTGTGCTTAAGAAATAGTTTAGCTCATACTTCGATGAGCCATGTTAGTTGAACTATAAACAGGACACCTACATCTTTCCAGGTGCTAATAAACCTCTTTACAAAAGAGTCTTCTCATTTACCAGCACATAACAGATAATCCAGTTTCAGAAAGTCCACTTCTATGGAAGTTTAGGTACAGTAGATTTTCTAACTATTCACTAATCTGTGAAAGTTTTGCAAGAAGATGTGCAGTATGATGTCTTTGGTTTCTGAAAGGAATGTCTGTGCACTAGAAACTGCACTGACACACTGCTTACCCCTGGCTAGCTCAATGGCTGACTCTCTGCCTGCATTGGACTTCCGGGCCAAATTTTAAACAAGTGAAAATTGCATTAAAATAATTTATTTCTTGTAATTTACATTAAGTTTGAATCTTTATTATTCGAGGTAAAAACATCATATTAAAAATGAGAATTTATAATACTTTCATAATCCCAGGTAGGCAGCATCACCAGCCTCAGGCTTTAAAAGAGTCTGTACTCATATTCTTCCTAATCACAAGACTGACTTAAAATTCCTGAAGTTTAAAAATAAATCCATAAAAATAAGGTTTTAGTATTATTATTGTGTTGGCATTTCAGCCTTAGGGTACACAGTTTTAAGGGCTTCCTCCATGACCATGGAGGCAAGCAATACATTAAAAAAAATTAGTGAATAAAAACTGAGTTTAGAAACTGACATAATGATATGACTGTAGAAGCAGGAGTTGTAAGAAATGTGTAAAATCTTTCAATACAGACAGTAAAATCCAGAGAACTGGAGCAGGTACCCATTTGATTGGGATATTTTACGCCTTCTCATGGGATCTTATTCTACCTCTTCTTCCATGAGTACAGTTAGTAAATTGGTCATCGAATTTTTATCCCCCTTGAGCTGGCTGTAAGGAAGTGTCCTATCTATTCCCTGACAGACTGTGTTCAGATCAACTTACTGCCTTGGAATGCAACTGAGAGAAGGAAGGGAGGAGACAGGAAGAAATAGCTGAACATAAATTAAATAAACAAATAAATTCTGCAGCCTACTATAACCAAACCAAGACTGAGCGTGATTTGTTCCTTCTGCTTGCCTATGTGAGTTGTGAGGGGATTTTAATTTTATTTTTTTTTTACCTTACAGCATAATATGTGTAGTCTAGCAAACAGCTACTTTTCACAATGAGTTATTCTGAAAAAATTGTTGATTAACCAGAGAAAATCAAACTCTGAGAACCAGTATCATTCCTTCTTAGTCACAGACTCCCAGCTTGTTTATTTAGTGTCACCCATGGTCTGTCATGGCTGACCTAAAACTATCAGAAACAACCACAATTGCAGCCAAGCATAAACAAAAATCTGAACTGAAGGTGCAAGGGGACTCCCATTCTAAAGATAAGATCTATTGCTGTAATAGCCCTTGATTATGATGACCAAATTAAAAAAAAAAGAAAAAAAAAAAAGAAAGATAAAAAGACCAAACAGCAAATACACAGACACATTTCTGTTTATTTATACATGGAGAGAGGGAAAGAAATCATTTACAGAGAGGAAGACATATAGGGAATAGGGTTTCATTACATGTCAGTGTTTCTCAACAGTTTATAAAACATGATTTTGTGAAACTAAAGGTTTGCTTGTGGTCGTCTCTGTTTGCTTAATGACATTTTGTAAAGTGCTAAAAATCACATGGAGATAGCAGAGAGAGAGAAAGGGAATCTGCCAGATGGTTATCTGTTGGTAGAGTGTTTTTCACCCTTCCTTCCACCTACAGCACAGAAGCCCTGGTTTTACACTGAAGACAGATTTGCATTAGAAGATACCACATATGAATAAAAATCTCATATATTATGCTTCAGGTGTGTGAAAGATTTGTAAATGCTGGTGACACAGGTAATGAAGGTGACTCATGTGTGACAAAAGCTGACTAGTTATTTAAAAGATGTGGTTTTCAGACAACTTTCGATTTTCATTGTAATCAGTTTCCCTGAATTCATAGGGGTTTCTTTAAAAATAGGGAAAATTAAAAAAGATTTAAACACAAACTTTGAACATCCTGATGTATAACCAAGGCTACTGTTGTGGGAAAAACTGCTTGCACTCCTCTGCAGTCACGCCAAGGGCTTGGTCACTTGGCCATTTTAAAGGTCAGTTCCTGTCTTTAGCTTAATGCTCAGTATGTTACAAGGTTTCATTCCTTATTGTTTCAGTAAATTAAATCATCAAACTCAGAACTTCAGTGTGGGTAGTTTTGGGAGTTTGTGCTTTAGAAGTAGTCTGCACTTTTATTAACATTTGCTGATCAGATTAAAGGAGGGAAGAATAATAATTAGATGACTCAACTAGTGTATTTTTTTTCAGAATGTGTAAATTCAAAGCTCTATTAGCAAATAGATGTCCTGAGAAATTTTATAAAAATGCATATTTCAGAAATGATTTGGATTTGACCCATATTTCTTAAAAACTGCTGAAAATTTAAGTCCTTATTTTTTTTGCAATTAACAAAACTTAGATATGTTATGGCTCAATTCTCCTGTATTTCCTCTCTGTCTTTCTTTATTAATTTCATAATTTTTTTTATCAAGCTGCATTGACTATTCAGTAGCATCAATGGTCTATTCAATAGCAGCTCTTAGACCCTTAGAAAGTACCCAAATGCTTGTCATGCATCATAGCTTCTCACATATTAGCAAAAAACCTGTTTGATAACTATAGAGCAACATGAACTTTCACTTGTAATCCAGCCTAAAAATTCTTACCTATTAGTTCAGTCTGTCACCACTTTGGCACAGGCAACAACTATCTATCTGACCTTTCTGTTTGACTGGAAAGAACTGTATTGTTCTGTGTTCTGTATAGGAGAAATGCACAAAGTATTGGGGGCTTAGACATATTGATTAAAAAGCAAACAAAAAACCAACCAACCCTCTCCCCCCTTATTTGGTTTTAAAATTAATAAAAATTCTGCTTGGAGCTCATGTGAGGTATGTCATATTTACTTGTTAATTATTCCTCTCTTTTCTTGCCCTGCAAAGGATATGTCTTGATTCAGGCCGTTACAACAAAATGCATTTGGGAGCCCTGGTCTTAAAAAACCCCCAATCAACCAAAAAACCAACACAAACAAGCAAACAAACAAACAAAAGTGGATATGGGGAAGACATCAAAGAGTAGTATTTCATGGAAATTTCAAATTCACGTTTTATAATTTCCTGGCCAAGAAGAACTCTCTGGAAAAGTCCCTTAGTGTAAAACCAGCATGCCTGTGCTGAATGTAAGCCCAGAAATACATTCCTAATGAAAGGGGCTTAGGAGGAATGTATTATGGAAGTGTTGTGCACTCATCTATTCTTATTTATTTCATTATAGGGCAAGATATAATTTTTATAAAAGCCATGTGGAATTTGTTGCTTAAATTTGTATACTCAAAATGAAACATTCTTTATAATTGTCATTGTAGACACTGTTATTTGGGTCTGCTGTGACTGTCCAATGTTTATCTGCTGACAAGGAAAATGTCTTCTTGAAACTGTGTGGATTTTATTGACCCAGAAATAGATCTAGACTACTTTTGGTGGGTTAAATAAGGAAAAAGGAATTCTCTCTGGTAAACAAATCTCTGTAAGTCTGATATGAAGATCTCTAAGTATCTGCAAGCTGGCTGAAGGAATACATTGCTTCCCCCAGGGTGACATTACACCTTAACTGGCAGCACTTTAGCCCAGACTAGCAGGTTTTTGCATCAATCTGTCTTCCTGGGTTACTGACCAGGGCCAGGTTTGGCTGTAGACTTGAGTATTCTATTGAAAGAAAAGGCTTAAGAAGAATTTAGATATCAAGGTACTTAGCATGAATACATGCACTTTAATAAGTCGGCTGCAGAGAGGCAAATGCTTTGTGAGGGTAAAATGTCACTTCTATGGTTTTCCATAGGAGGAAATGTTAACCTTTGCTCTTCTAGCGCTTGCTGCTTCTGGCACTTTTTCTCTATGAGGACATTTGTGAAGCTAGGAAAGATCCTGGAAGGAGAAGGAATTAGAACACATGCAAAGCTCAGTACAGAGGTAAAATAAAAGCTTTCAGCAGCGTAGAACCACAGCTCTGTACTGTGGCTGAAAGTTGTTCACCCTTGAAAGCTTTTCAGTGGTCAGGCTGAAATATGTATCTTGGTGAGTAACTAGTGAACAAGTGTCAGCAGCAGTAAAAATGCCAACACATTTCACAATTCTTTTGGCTTTCTTAACACAGACAAGCCTGTGTTTACTGAGGTTTATTTTGCCAAGGTACTAAATTGATAATGCTGTGAATACCACATAACTGTATGTTGGGTGCTGACTCTATACCATTATTTATTCCAAAGCTTCAGCATCAGTTCTTATTTACAAATAACTTGGGATAGCAAGCAGCTGATGAATAATTTGTCCTGCCATTTTTCAGCACGTATAGTATCCTCCAGCTTTTGTAAATATATTTAGAATTACTTTATTCTCTATTTAGTGATTTAATTCTCCTACTTACAAAGTAAGATTTCTTTTGGCCAGTCTAGTAGCCAGTGAATACACACGCTGAGTGAATTCTTTTACAATGTCAAAAAATCACTATTATCTATGATTTTCAAATGGTGATTTGCAAAGAATATGTTGTCCAAAAAGGCAGTGACTCCTCAGCTTTTGTTGCTACTTCTTCTTGTTTTCAGCTGCCCCATTGCAAAAAGGAGTAAAAGTACAGCATTCAAATGGCGCTCTTCTTTTAAGCAAGTAATTGTTGGAATTGCCATGGACATGTAAAACAATTGCAAATGAAAAAGGAAGGAGGCCACGATAGAGTTTTCTTCTTTAAGATAGATATTACAGAATATCACATCTGATTTCAACAACTTTTCTTTATAAAAGACTTTCTTGAAGTTATTCAAGAAATATTATACAACTGTGTAATATTATTTACCTTTATTCACTCATTAAAGTATGTAGAGAGTTTTGGTTCATAGTGTCTGGAAAAGTCTTAAAAACAGCAAAACTTTGTGTTAGTTCATCTGCATTTAGTTTTAGTTCAATCTGTGTTTAGTTTTTACTGTGGCAAACACAGTAAACATATGATTTTATTTCTCATTAGTTATTTGGGATTATTCTGATCAAACTAGAAGAAAAGATTTGTTGCCTTTGTTTTTAAAGGCACATTTTTAAGCTATATTTCCCTGGTTTTAGAATTTTTTTACTTGACAGGAAAAAGTGATTTTGGTTGAAATTGCAGACATGGTCTCAACTGCAAAAACACTTCACTCCAAATTTCAAAACACTGTGTCATGTTCAAATAATGCAACAAATCATGATGAAACCTAATTAGAATGAGATGCCTCTTAAAATGGACAAGTTTCTTCAGGAATTCAGCACCCTTTAAGATACAGGCTGTGTTAGATCAGGAAGTTGTCAGTGCCTGTGCCTCAGCAAAGCATTTCACCTCATGCTTACCTCAAATGTGCGACCTGTTCCTGGATCACGAATGCATTTCAGAGTACCTTGTAGAGCTGAAGATTTAAACCCTGTGGTTCGATAAGAAATCCACTCTTTTTGCAGTTTCTGATAGACTTAGACTTGGGACAATATGAATGCATACTAGAATCCAGCATTTTGTTAAACACTAATGTGATAATATTACTGATTTACGTGGAAGCAATTCCTGGTATATGACCATCTCTCATTATTCTCCTTTTCTTTATTAAATAGGCTTATTCATCTAGCCATATATGCAGACAAGGATGCTTCTATGAAGAGAGAATTTATGTTGCTTGACCTTCCTTTTATTCCATTAAAGTTGGATAAATAAGAAGGCTTAGATTAACCCAACAAGCCATATTCTAGTCTTGATAGACTAATGTCTCAGCAAGATATTCATCCACAACTGATGAGAAAAATTTTTGGAATGTGTTTGTTCCAGAAATAATGTTCTTTGTCCACACCAAAATCCTTCTTCCTTCCATAAAAAAAACCATTATAATAAACCAAAAAAATTTATTTCAACAACAAAATTGAAACTCTTTAGAAAGTAAATAAAACAGTTCATTTCTCAGTTTCCCTCCTCTTCCCTTGTAACTCGCTGCATAAACATACCTGCAAGCAGTCATAAAATAACATTCAACATCATGTGAAGTTCTTTCCTAATACATCAATATTTTGTTCAGGCTGCAACCATGGTAAATATTTCTCTCCCTTTCTGCTCCCTCCCTACTCCAAATCTTGGGTGTTTTCTATGATTCTGTGTCATTGTGAGTAAAATGTCAATATGTGTAATGACACAGCACAGTGAAAACACATATTTTCATATTCATGTAAACTCATGTAATTGTAAATTAGGCTGTGCCACCCGCTATCATAACATACTTCATGTGAAAAGATGCTAAATTTACTTGACCTACTTTCATCTTCATGTTTAGGAAACAGGGTATAAGAAGTAAACAAAGTAGTTGTGCCTCATGCAGGAGATGATTATTGTTTGAATTTATGATTCATGCCTTGAGCAAAATTTTGTTTGTGGTCTCATTTGCAACCATAATTTATATCTTTACTAGGGATATACTGTGTATTTGGGAGGTTATATATTAGGCATGCTTTGTACTGGAACAGTATTCTAGCTTTGGGTGTAGTATTTTCTATGTTTCTGGTAGGTATAAAATTTTTTGGCATAACATTTATTGTAGTAAATATGGAATTTTAATTTATTTTCTTTGGAATTGCAATTCCCCTTAGGAATGTCCTATTATATTTACATCGATGCACTTGTTACAGCTAAATCAAGCTAGTATTTAAAAGAGCTGCTAATCCTACAAACAATGAGTCATAAATGCAAGAATTTTCATTTTCAGTATTTCCTAGCCACAGTGTTCAGTTTCTAATAATGAGTGTTTCATTTAAGTTAATTTTATTTTATTTTTATTTTACCCAATCTAAACCAAATATAGTTAAATATTTCTGAAGTCCAATGAAGTCATCTTTTCAGAGAAGGATGCTGATTACAGATTTTTTCTAGTATCTGGTAAAGCAGACTGAATAAACTTAGACCTGTTAAATGAAAATCTATGAAGAATGTAAATTTGGAGAAAAAATAACATGGGGGAAAACAATAGATTTCCTAATATATAATAGTGCATTACCACAAAGAGTCATTACAAAATGGATTTTTCTATCTTTAATGTTTATGAATCTATTATTCTCTTTGGGTTGCTGTTCACTGTGACATTCCTGTAGGCTGTCAGATAAAGTCACAGCCCATAGAATCACAGATAATATGCCTGATCTTTTTTATTTTATTTTTTTTAATGCTTCTTTTCTTCCAAATGCAGATTCTTTCCAGATAAAATGTGGTTTTGAATTATAGAAACACAGTTACTAACCCTCAGGTAACAGGATTGCAATAATTTCACCTTTGTGTTTTGTCTTTCAGAAGGTAGAAAGTTCTAATTCTAATACCCTGAGGAGAGAGGGGGTTTTAATTAGCCATGGGACATCCATGGAAATCTCTACTCCGGGAAGACTGCACATGGATCCTGACACCTCCAGCAAAAAGACACAACGTCTGACCTTGTCTCAGAATTTCTGAGTTTCTCACTGTCTGCCACAATACCTAATTCCTAAAAGAGTGGTTTTCAGGAACTGTCACTGGTCCCGTTTTCTTTGCCTAAATCATAGTAGTAAAATTTAATGAAAGCCAGGTGTGTTGTATTCAGAATCTATCAGTTCTACAACTAGTCATGCAATTCTTTCTTTCACCTCCTAAATCTGTGGACTCCTGACTTCATTAAATGGTTAAGGAGACCTTAGACCTGACATGGTGCCCAAGAAGAATGTAGTGAAGAGCCCTACTTGTACCTTTAGTACTCTTTAAGCTCAGGAAGTAAACCAGAGCACCCAGTATCTAATGGGAAGTGAAAGACAAAATGTTTTGCCTTCTTGACTCTTTCCAACCTTCCACTCCACTACTGTGGAAAGAAAAAAGAGGGTTGCACAGGAGTGGTCAAGGTGGAGGTGGTGACCCATTTTTCCTCAAATGGGAATCTTGGATCCATCATTGTTCTGCTCCTAAAGAGAGCTGAGAAGCAGCAAGCCTCAGCAAACTCGTGTTACTCAAAGACATTGATACATGAGAGAGCAGAGTCTTACTGACTAGTCTAAAGGAGCATGCCAAATTACTTTTCAAAGACAGAATCATTTCACCTACTTGTGAGAGCTAAATTTCAAGAATATTAAAAGCAAGAAAATTACTGCATGATAGGGAGCTGCCATTGTAATATGTGCTGCTTAGTGCTTGAACATTGTAACTGTCAAGCTGATTCTATTATGAAAAAGGGAGTAATTTAACATTATTTAATATTCACAATATGCACATATTGAATGGAAGTGTATGTAGAATGTAAGGCCCTATTTCAGCATAAATGAAATTTTAATCACAGGAGTACTTCTATTGGTTTTAATAGAATAACTCTTATTCTCACTTTTATGCATGTGCATAATAAATAAGAAGTTACTAACGAATATGTTTAAAAATCACTGTGGTATTACTTTCAAGAAAATATAGAAGATATTCTAACTTCTCAAGTGCTTCTTACTCAGTTTATGGGATTGATTCTCCATTCCACATTGCCTACCAAGGCCAGTTTGATTCTGTTAGCTATATCAGGGCCGTCCTTTGGTTCATGGATAGCATGAAAACAAATGAGAAAAAAATTTAGTTTAATTGGGGTATTTCCCAAGTACTGAAGGTTGAATTGCCATCATAGCAAGTTAGTTGACTAGTGCTCAGATGGGAAACATGGAAAATGTAGGAGGATTCTACAGTGTGTAACTCCAGTCAGTACTTCAGTGTGTAACTGTACAACTGACTACTTTGCAGATTGATGCTTGAAATGTACAAGATGTGGCAAATAGCATAATGATTTACCTTAATATTCTGGTACAACACATTAGGAACATCAGTCGCTTTGGAAAGGTGCTCAAAAAAACCCTGTAGGTTCTCCAAGGATCTACAGATAGCCAATAATTTATAGAAATCCTATCTGGTTTGGAGCCTGTCTGCCAGCACCATTTTTGTCTACTTTGAGTCCTGTCAGGTTTCTGCTTCTGCATTTTGTTCAGTGATGGCAATGTGATATGCAGCGATATCTTTGGGAGTAGAAAGTGGCACCTAAGATTTGCTCACCCTCCTGTTGTCTCCAGCCCCTCCACGGCTGCATAGGTAAGAGCCTGCCAGCTTGTTCTCTACTGCACCTTTTTCACCTTGCTTTATTTAATGTATAATGGTAAAGCATTGGCAGATTAGTTGAGGAATATTTTTATTTTATTTTATTTTATTTTATTTTATTTTATTTTATTTTATTTTGTTGAGAAGTAAATCTGTTTAAGGGCTACTTTACTCCAGCTAGGTGAACTATCTTCTTAGGACAGTAATATTGAAAAGGGAGAGAACTTGCCAATAGTGACAATAAAATAGCAATGCTGATTTATTATATTAAATATATATAATTTAAAAATTGAAATACCATGAAAAGACCAAATTAAAGGTGTAAATACAGATTGTTATCCTCCAACAGATTTTAGAAGATTAGTTTTCTAGACTATCATGATATTTTAGTAGCAAGTGCTAATATTAGGAGAGTGACATGAAGAGATCTGAAGGCATTAGGTCTAATCACCCATGTTTCTTCCACAGAATAGGAAAATTGTGGCAATATCTCTTAAAGGACAGGCTTAAATATCTGCAATAGCAGTGTAAATTTTGGACTTCAGCAAGTATTTTTAATGTTACTGCCTTTACATAATTACCTTAATGTGAAGAAAGGCGTATCGTGCTCCATTGCTCCTTGTGTGTGCTTTAAGGAAAAAAAAAAAATCTTTCTATTAAAAGCTTCTTAGCTTTAATTGAGCAAAAGAGTTCATATGGGGCCTGGAGTTGCAGCTCATAATTTCTGTAGACAGGTTAGGCTGCTGCGTGATGATCCTAATTAAATTATATAAAAGCATTGAGCTAGACAAACCCAATAGCAGCTCCATCAGCGCAGCAGGTGAATGGAGCCCGCGCAGGAGCCGGAGTTCGCCCGCGCGGTTCCGCCGGGAGCCGCTCCCCGAGCTGGCGATGGCGCCGGCGGTCCTTAGGTGGCAGCATTGTCAGCGTTTGTGCGGCTCGGGATGCGCCGGGAGCCCTGCGCGCTCCAGACCTCCCCCACTCACCGCGCTCAGCGATTAGGGCAGAGTTAACATCGTTACATACAGGTGAAATAAAATGGGCTGGAGTGTTTGGGCCAAAAATTAGGCTGTGCTTCTTCGGAGTTGTATTCTTTCCTTTTCCTTTTCCTTTTCCTTTTCCTTTTCCTTTTCCTTTTCCTTTTCCTTTTCTTTTTCCTTTTCCTTTTCCTTTTCCTTTTCCTTTTCCTTTTCCTTTTCTCTTTCCTTTCCCTTTTCCCTTTTCCCTTTTAGCTTTGCTTTCTCCTCTCCTCTCCTCTCCTCTCCTCTCCTCTCCTCTCCTCTCCTCTCCTCTCCTCTCCTCTCCTCATACTGAGAGTTAAAGGTCATTTTCATGTGAATGCACCAAAGTCTCCACCTCATATAAGGAAAAGAAAAAACCCACAAGACTGAGTGAGACACTTACTGTCTGTACAAACTTGACATGGCATTCTTTGTTATGGAAACCAGAACCTTATTGTGAAATGATTTTCCCTAGTGGAGAAGTACATTCTGTGGGAGTCATTACTCTCTCAGGCTTAAAATTCATGACTTCCAGATTTCTTGTGTGGGTATTTATTTGGTTCAGGACAGAGATTTTTGGGAGAGATTGGGGTGGCAGGTGTGGGGGTTTGTTTTGGTTTTGGGTTTTGTGGGGTTTTTTTGGTTGGTTGGTTTTTGAGAGCTCTAGCAGTCCTGGTCACTGGATGAGTCCTGTTTCCACTGATCTTTTGGCTTGCTATCAAAAAGCAGAAAAAACCCCCTACATTTCAGATACTTGAAGATTTTTTTTCAAGATAACATGACATAGAGCATCAATTTCTCTTTTTAAAAATATTTCAGTTAGCTTTATTTATCACTTCTCAAAGTCAGCAGAACTATTGGAGCACTGGACATCAGAAAGACCAGGCAGTGATTCCTTTTGCATTACATATCTTTTTATGTACTATTTTCATTACATTTTTCTTCCTGTGCCATCTTCTTTGATGTTGTAATTAAAGACATCATGAGGTCATACTTTTTTACTCCTTATTCCCTTTTCCCATTCCTTTCATTTCCCCAGGGAAGGAAATTCTGAAGTAGAGGTTGAAAAAATGGTTTCAGTATTAGAGAAAATATAAGCCAAAGTTGTTTCCTTAATAAATATAATTAGATGTATATATTGCATTTTCAAGAGCTAGTACTGATGTTGGGACCAGCTCCTTAAATAAAATAGGACCTCTGTAGTCTCTGGAGAGAACATGCATAAAGCAAAGTAAATGATTTTCTGTCAACACTAAGTAGACAGGTGCTTACATTGAACAGCATTCTAATATGTCTCTGAATATTTATGTCTTCTTTTTCGAATGCATTGCCCATGAATGTCACAGCTGTCAAACGTCTGTATACAAGAAGATAAAAAATGAAATTAATAAAAGGCAGATCAACATTTCATTTGTTTAGGCCACTTTTTCATACAGCATTTTACAGAGGTTAGTGATGTTGAGATGCTTGGGTATACTGGCATTTTCTAAGGGCTGAGCGAAATGCAAAGCAGTTAGTTGTATTTTGTGCATGCCTAGGTATATTTCCTATTATTTAACCAAGACATTATCAGTGAAAATAATGACTCAAAGTTCTAAAAGGTTGTTCCTTTATCCTCTGTCCATTTCCTTCATGGAGGGGGATCCTGGAAAGTTTTGGCAGCTCACTACTGCCATAACTAGAAGCTTTTTTTGGTGGAACAAATTCTGAATCAAACTCTGCAACGTGCAGGGACAGGTGAGCCATCACTGCTGCCTGAAAACAGTTAACGGAGAATAAATTCAGTCTCAAAATAGTTCCAAAAATGAAAAGACTATGCATGTTGAAGTTAGCTTACCATACATGGCTAACTGTGAAAATGCATCAATGCATCTTTGCAAAAATTTTAACATCTTAATGATAACATGACTTTCATTTTATACAGAATGGCACAGAGAGAATAAGAGGAAAAACCCTAAATAGGCATAGATCAGCATTATTCACCTTGTATCCAAATAAAGTAGATTAACATGTTGAAACACTTTAAATGCTCCTTGGGTTTAGTGGTGCTTTCACTGCAGGCCAGTTGGCATTCACACACTCAAATGTAGATGTCAGAGGTTGGATACCTCCTTTTTGTCTATATTCCTTGCTAATTACTTTGTTGTAAGGTTTCAAGTTACCTTTGAAAAGCCTCAATACTTTCTTACCATCTCCCACATGAACTTAGTAGACAGACCACTTTCCAGTCAAAACAATTCAACGTATCATTCAAACTGAGTTATTCAAGCTATTGCAGTGCAAAGAACAATGGACAATGTTCTCAAAAAATTTAAATGATGCAAAGAGGTTTGTAGCATTACTGTGAAAACATCAGCTTGGAATCATATAATCACAGAATGCTTTGGGTCGGAAAGAACCTTAAAGTTCATCTAGTTACAACCACCCTGTCATGAGCAGTGATTAGCTTCAGAATTTTTTCTCAATGTAGCTGTTAAGGCTAATGTCCAGAGATTCTGTAATACATGGATATGCCACCTTCTGGAGCCTCTCCACAGGAGATAGTGCAGCTAGAATTTGTGCAGGCAGGCACGTGCTTGAAGCACAGCCATAGCGAAATGAAGCATGCAGCCATAACAAAAGTTATACTATGCTTTCATCATAAATTTTCTGTCAGACATACACTAAACTGCTCCTTGGCAGCTCTTATCCCTCTCAGAAAGTTTGTCCTAAGCAATCATCAGCAGAGGAGACAGCATGCAGAACGGAGTAAACCAGTACAGAATGACAGGACCGAGGACATCAGGGCCGATGAAGTGCTGCAGTTGGCCATGAGACGAACAGATGCTTGAGGGAAACTAGCAATAAGTCAAAAATGTTTCATAAAAGCATATCTCCCAACAGATTCCAGTAAAATATGGGACTGTTTTTCCTGCAAGCTGTATATGGAAATAGCTGGAAATCTTTAGATCTTGCATGCATTTTCCATAGAGACACAATTCTTGCTCTCCATTCCAGCTACAGATCCTAGAAGGAGATGATATTTGGAAACATCACAAACTAGTTTCCAAATTAGGCTAGCATTCTTACTGTTTTATTTCCAGAAAACAGGTAGAAGAGTCCTTTAATTGTCCTTAAATATTTCTTAGCTGATAACAGAATACATGTTTGTGATTTCAGGATATGACCAGCATTTGTTTCAGCTTTGAAAGATTCAGAAGATGGAGACTTTTAGGTTTAGCTATTTAACTAGAAATAATTTAGATGACACTATGGTCTTGCAGAGATAAGCATGGAAATACTGTACTGTTTGGCTCTTTCTGGCATAGCAACCCTTAAAATGTGTTGTTACTTTCACTGTTGGCAAATAAGGCCAATGCAGAAATGCATAAAACTGAGAACAGAAGATATATTAATTTGGTCAGAATCTGAGGTTTCTTTATCCAAATTAGTGTTATAATTTAGAAACTAAAAAGAATTGGTGTCATCATTAAGATAAATACAGAAACAAGAGGAAAAAATGTCCATTCTGAAAGTATATATGCCACAATAAACTTCTTCATCTGGAGTTCAAGAATATTTTTTAACAGGAGCTTCTTTAAAACTATCAATTTCACTTAGGGCTTGTTCAATCAAAATCTTTTCTTTAGTGATGTGTATTGGATGTACATGTCTCCTGTGGTTACATTTCAAGATATTTAGCATATTGTGTGAAGTCAGATTGTTATCATTTTGACTAAATGTATCACATTAGCAACATAACATAAAAACCCCATGTTTCACTGTTGAGAAATGGACTTTTCCAGGAACATTGGAATAACACATATAGTTTCAGAAATAGACCGCATTTGCTGCATTGCTATGTGAAACTGCTGTGTTTTTATCTTTGGGAATTGCTATGATTCTTGCCTGAAAAATAAGTATAGAGATCTGTGGGCTACTGAACTCAGACTCACAGGCATAACTGAGGGAAAAATATCTTGATAAGAAAGGATGAGCCTTGCAATTGAAAATGCTTTGAATAAAAATGCTGCTACCTTTCAAAGAAGATATTTCCAATAATATCTTGAGGTATTTGCCATAATTTGCCTCTTTCTCTGCAACTTATTCTATTGTACCTAGCAAATTTTTCATTGAGATCAGATCAGAGATAAGTGATGCCTTAGGTTGCAGAGAAAAAGTAAGTTTCAAATTTCTTTGTGTCTGATTTCCTCTGCTCTCAATACACATTGAAAATAGGTTCTGACATTTTAAATGCAAATTTCTTTTTGTTTTTAAAATGTTGATTTTCTGAGTATCACTTAAAGGGGAAAGAACTATTTACTGATTTGCTTTCCATATGTTTTAGGTGAAATCTGTTCTACCAAGGTAGTACTGTGACGAGTTGTTTCTCAATGCTGAGAACTCCCGTGTTAGCCTGGGCCTGGATTTCTCTAGAGTAGCAGTTTATTTTTCCTTCTGACCACAGTAATTCTGGGCCTCCAGAAGGGGAAATCCGGGGTTGTTGCACCTCCTTAGCATCCCCCTTACTCTCAGTGACATCAGGATGCTCTGCAGCAGCAACCACGTCCTGTATCTCAACATGATGGGGCAACTTTGTCTGCACTGGAGTGATACTTTGCTATTAACTCTAAAGGATTTTATATACTTAAGCCATGTGGGTAACTCCAGGTAACTGTTTAGGCTTTATTTAGATATTAGTGGGACTTAGGGGTTTCAGGCCTCCACTAGAACCAGTATAGGGGAAATTTTGCCACATTTCAACTGGGCTACAGCGCAAGCACTGTGTCGCCTCCCAGATTAGTTCTCAGTCCCTTCCAATAAATTGCCACTGACACCATAAAATACCAAATAATCAATTGAGAATATTTCTTTGTGTAATGAAATCATATCTAGGTTGAAATTCCATTAATTTCAATAATTGATTCATTGTTAATTCCAAATATGCTGGTCACAAAAGTTTCAGTGGACCATAAAATTGAAAAGGGATCATTTGGGTCAAACATGATGTTTAACTTAACAATAAAAGAATTGTTTAAATTATATTTCTTCTTAGACCAATTTTATTTTCCAAATAACTTGGGGAAAAAAGAGGCTCATTTTGTTCCCATGATTCTGTTCTTTAAACAACTATTATGGATTAAAAGTCCTTGTCACTAGCTCTATTTAGATCATAAGTCCTGTTAATAGAGAAACCTTTGGTAGTTCTGGACAGGATGTGAAAGAATGATGATGAAAGTAATTGAAACTTCAAGGAGGGAGAGAGTAAGTAACAATGTAATTACATGAATTGGAATTATTCCAGGTCCCTACAACTAGAAAATGCCAAAATGCTACTTAGCAAGATATTTCTATTAAAAAATTATAAAAGTTTCTGCAGTTGTGCAGCAGCAAATCTTTAATCTTTAGCATTCACTCTGACTGACCTTCCATTCCCACCTGGGCTAAGTAACTTCCCCCTTCTTCAAAGGAATGCTTTAAACTGGTCTATTCCCGAAAGAGAACAATGCCTTTTCCTGGAAATCTTCAGCCGTTTTCACCACCACATTGACTTTCCTGTTTAGAAACAGATCCCCAGTGAGCACAAATTCCTTCACATTAAAATCCCACCTAATTTCGTTTCCAGTTTTCAAGAAAAAATACATACATTCAATATATTTCTACTTATGGTGCTTTTATAGTAAAACTTTATTATGCAGTCTAAAGATATATTGGACCAATTACTATCACCGATTATATGATAATGTTACAATAATATTGCAACCTATTATATTATATTAATTACACAAATAACTCTCCACTGGCACAATCTCTTCCTTAATGGATTTTTCCCCACTAGTGTTTACCAAGTTCTAGAAGTTCAAAAATCTATTGCAAACTCTGGAGTAAATTACATCCATAATTATGTTTATAGTACAGTATATGAGACTTTTGTGTATAAATACTTAACACGTATTGTAACACATAAATTGAAATTCTTTTATTTTATCCAGTGTTCCATACTATATGGAAACTGTTGTGGTGGCACAGTGCATATTTCAAATCATAGAAAAGAGGATCTTCACTGATCTGAATATATTTTAAAAACTGTACCTCCTCAATCTCTACTGTTATAAAAGGAATTGTAATGATACCATGAAAATACATGGTTAAGACAGATTTGTAACACGATGCTTCAGCAAGTACGAAGAGACATAGAACATTTTTGTGTATGCTACTTTACACTCATTCTTCCTGGGAGAGTGACAATAACTTAATGTCAAAAATCCATTTACTGTGATTGGTACTTGGGTTGTTTTAGAGGAAAAACAAAGGTAATAAATCACATTGTCCAGGAATAACCTTATTTAATTTTCCAGTTAAAATCTAAATATTTGTAGTTATACATATTTGCTAACTCTGGTATGGGACTGGGCCTATTTCATTCCAAGCAGTAACAGTTAGTGTGTGTTTTAGAAATGTGTTTTAGAAAACACATTTATACACATTAAAATTCAAATATTCAAAATTTCAAGGCTGTTGGTCCTCCTGAAAGTGTACCATGGGATACTTTAAATTGCATTTGTTCTAAGCCTGAAGAACTACAGTCTTAATAGAAAGTATAAAAGATGAAAACTGCTGGTTTTGGCAACAACTACCTTGTGTTTGCACACATAATTTTATATATATATTTAAAATACATAGAAGAAAATCTATAATTCTTCTGAGAAATATTTCTTAAATTGTCCTTAACTTTTGCAGGTTAATCAAATAGAATACATTGTTTAGCCAAAGAAATGTTGAATATTCTAACCATCTGTCAATTCTAGTGTTAAGGGAAACAAAGAAAAAATAGGAAAACATGAGCAGCAGAAAAAAGAGTTAAGAGTTCTCTTTACTGATGGCCAGGTTTTAATTTTTCTGCCAGTATTTCAATTTGCAAATATGCAACCTCATAAAATTATTCATAAAATAATGCCTAGTTACTGACTATTAAGAAAGAGGAAGGATGGTTCTGATGAAACAAGCAGGTTGTTTGATGTTGGTGGCAAAAGAGCATTGTCAAGGCTTTCTTAGTGTTGGCTTGTATTTAACACTACTAAGCTGGTTCATACAGTACTTGGTTCATCAGAGAAAAAATTATATTTTGCAACATCATAATAAATGAAGAGAATGTGAAGAGTCATTTTTTTTAATTTCGTGTGATTGTGCTTTGTATAGATAGCCTGGTTACCTCATAGTTATTGCTCATTTTTGTGATCAAATAGGTATTTTTGCAATATTAAAACTGTTTTCCAGGTTGTACAGAAACTGCTGCATACTGCCAAAAAGTTAGAAAACTTTTTTTCCTAGAATTTCCTAAAAAAACCAAATTCTTTTTTGCTATTCTTTTGTTAATTGCAATTATTTTGGAATTGCATTTGTAATACCTTAATTCAGTTTTACACACTGCCTTTGCCATTGCACTCAGTGCATCCACTTTGGAAAAACAATGACCTGAGTTAACTTGGACAAGATCTAAATGTCTGGTTTCAGGAAAGCTAAATATCTAAATATTTGAATTTGCAGTTAGGAAACCACTATACCAACATGTCTGTGAAATATTGCAGTCAATGCACAGTAAAAGCTCACAGGTTTTAATTTTGAGGGAGGAGAAAGGAAGAAAATAATAAATTTTTTTTAAAGGGTAATGAAACATGAACACAAAGTTTATGCTCTCCTCTCACTAAAAATCCCAGATGTATTGAAGCAGGGTTTTTTTTCAGAAACTGTAATGTAATTAATTCACTTTTTTCCCAAGCTCTGAGTAGGACATTGCCGTATTTCATCTCTGCTTTTCTGAACGCTTCCCTTTCTTCCCCCAAACCAACTTTTATTTCTTAAGAAAAGACACTGGAACACAGTCTGTTGTAGTTCTGTAATATTTCAGCAAAGCTGTTTGGATTTTAATTGATTTATTGTAAGTGGTTTTGGGTTTATATTGTTGGAGCTTTAACATGCAAAATCTTCATGTAGGGGATGTTTTCATATGTTCATGCGACTGATTTCCCACTGCAGTTTTAAATTTTATGAGTTTTACAGAAACTTATTTACCCATATCCTGAGAACCTGTCATATAAATACTTTTATTGGTCTGAATTTTGGTACCCAATTAAAGATACTCTCAATGGATGGAGGAATTATCATCAAAGTCCATGGATAATGGCTTCTAAATGAGCTGCTGAAAAGACACTTGACCAATTTCACTGGTTTTAAGACATATTCACCACAGATTTTCTAGAAAGTATTCTACACTTTTAGGACAGGAGATATGTGCTGCACATTGAAGAAAAAAAGCATTTAATAAAATATAAGCTACATTTGATAATCACTGTGCAAGAAGAGATTGTTTTCTAATGAAAAAAGAAAAATCATGTAAGATGCTCTGAAAAATGGATGAATAACTAAGTTAGTGAAAATAGATTCTAGGATATCCCTACTTCAGATTACAACCCTTTTCAATGTTTTGCAGAAATAAAGACATCTGTATAATTAGAATGAGATCTGTTTTCTGACAAAGAGGAGTAATTTTGACTTAAAATCAGTGGAGTCTTTGTACATGAGGGAAATTTCTCTTCAGCTTAAAAATGGGAAAAGGATTATTTTTCCAAAATTGATGTTTGACTTAGAGGAAAAATGTTAGAAATTTGCTTTTGTACTTATTTGCTGTCAAATGTTGCATGTATTAGCTTGTTTTGCAGAGAGCAGTCATCCGAATGCCTATTCAAGCAACGAAAGGACTTGTCATAACTGTGTTTGTGCAGCATTTTTGGAAAAAGATTGACATTACACTGCTCTAAGTTAAATAAACTTCTAGGATTTGTCTCCATATATTACAAAGAGAAATAATTAATCTAAAGGGAGAATTCTTTAAGGATCTTTTTATAAAAGTAATGAGAGCAGCCAATAGTTACATGCACAAAGTACAAGAAAGCAAAGAGTATCTAAAGACATGATCAAAAGCACATCTGAGTCAGTAGACAGATAATTATTACCTTCAATAAATTAGAAATATGTCCCTAGTTGTATGTAATATAGATATCTTCCTGTTTCAAGCTCATTCAATAAACTGGCTTTATGAAAAGAAATGTAGCATCTTTAATACTGAACATTGTACTAGATGAAATTTTTCTTGTGATATCACAACTTTTCGAATACAGTTGGAAATGAAATAACATTTTGAAAACATAAAATTCTTAAAATGTCTTCACAAGTACAAAGGTTTTAATTCAGTGCTATTATTTCACAATTTACTTGTAATACACTTTCCATTTTTATATTTCCTTCTCTATAACGTTCATTTTTTCCAGAGTTCAGGAAATGTACTACCTTGTCTGTACTGCCTTGTGATTAGTGATCTTTCTTCCCATTAGGACTTTTTTATGTAAAGAAAGATGATCTATCCCTTTGTTTGTGTTTACCTAGAACACAGGGATATAGGCATCATTGGGGAATTTAATTAAAAAGAAATGGCTAAAGTGAACAGAATATTTTAAAAACAGTCCTGTTTTGAATTTTTGTCTGTTTACTAAACTTTTCTTCCCCATGGTATTGTCTTTCTGTTCTACCATCAGACATTGCCTAGAGTAAAATCATGGTAGTGATTTTTCTCTGGCAGCTTTCAGTCTTTTTATTTGCTAACAGCTATCACTGCTCAAATTGTTCAACACACACCATCTAGTTAGTACTATAACAATTATTTAATATTTGTAAATGAAATCTGACTTTCTATTATGCAGCTAATTATGTTTTATTCAATATCCTATAGAATATTATTTATTTTAATATTAGGTATTTTGAGTATTTGATGATATCTAGTGCATTATTTCCAATGATTATTTTTATGAAATTGGGATGTCTTCTCAGGCAACTTCTGTGATTCTTTAAATGCAGCATATTTACCATTTAAAAAAATTTACTTTGCAAGACCAAATCTTCTAATGTCATAAATGTGTGTTCATTATCCTTGTTACACTCCATGCTGTTTTCTCTCAATTTATTTTTGTGTGTATGTTCATCACAGTGTTACTACTTCCAAATAATTTTTATACTCTAAAGAGCACCCATCTGCCTTATATCCTGTAAGAAACTTAACAGTTGTGTCTTCAAAGATCTCTAATAAATTATTAAAGCAATTATTCATGCAAGTCAATAGACTCACTTATAAATATGTGTGGCCCACTTGCATTGTAAGTTTGAAGAAGTTGCTTTACAAATAATTTACATATATTCAAATTGGAATAAACAAGAACAAACATTATAAATGGGTTACCATGTTATATCTATACAACAAGCCAGGGTTTCCAGCCTCTAACTCCAAATTATTATTTTGTTTTTACTAATAATTATATACATAATGTAATTTCTCAGAGACCACTTCAGTTTATCTTAATCCAAAGGACTTTTTAAAAATTAAAGATTGATAGAATCGAAATGGAACATGGTTTACTAAGAATTTAAGGAGGACTCTACTAAAAACTAAGCACATTTTTGCTTATTATCACACCACCTGACATAAACAAGTGCTGTGAGTGTTTATGAACCATATACGGTTTTTTGATGGGTAGCAAAAAATTAAATAAAAGAAATACGTGTAACTTACCTAAGAAAAGCTACATAAAAGAAATATCAAAGTAGCAACTAGAACTCAGGATTTTGTCAATTTTATAATATTTAGTCCACTATAGCATAAAAGTATTTCAAGTATAATGAGCAGACTTACTTTTGGATGTTACCAAAACAAATTCTGTTTTGTTGTCCAATGTTTGGTAATAGAAATGAGGTATTACCTAAGAACTTATATTCTTCTGTTTGTTAAAGACTAGTATTCAGTTACTCAGCAGTTACTGTGAGATCAGTCACACCTCATGGTTCTCTGAGATCTGTTAGTTCCTTATCAAACCATGAAACTTTATACTAGCTTTGAATATTTTCCATTTCTTAGTTCTGATGGCAAAAGGACATCTAGTTATCATCTTTAAAAACAATTTTCCGAAATTATAGTGGTTAGTGAATTGGAGACTGATGACTCACCACCATTTTTTTATTCTTAGGATTCTAAAGTTGTAATTTTATTTAGTCAAAGAATAAGTTCTTTATGTCCAACTGGTTTTAATGGGATTTATGTCTTCTGGAAAAGTGGCCTCATGTACGTGACTTCCAAATATATGAATTACAGTCGTAGTAAAAACATCTCTGTAATGGAAGATAAATTCCAGAAAAAGATAGATTAAAAGGTTATAAAGAACTGCATTTGTTGAAGTCCTTAACAATATGAAGTCAAAGGAAAAAAATCAGCTTTTTAAAGTCACCACTTTTAGAAAGATAAATCCTGTTTCATCATGTAACATACCTTGCATTAAAAAAGGATTATGCAAGAGCAATAATCTAATTTGAAAATTCTGATGGAGTTGAGCATTAAACTTAAGAAACAACCCATTTCCTGCAAGATAGATACTGATGGTGACATCTACAGATAGCATTGAAACACTGGGTGCTGTTTCATCCTGGAGGACACAGGATGAAAACCCATTCAGGTCAAGTAACTAGCTGACTAAACTCTGCACTTTACAGTCTATAAAAAGTGTTTAATGTCATACAGACAAGGTCTTTCCATAAATAAGTTAATGAAAGCATTTTTTCTCTGCTTTGTTTAACCCAAAGGCTGTAAAGTTTCAGCTGAGCAGTGCAATCCTACTTAGAGGAGAGTTGCTTTGAGCTTCTGCTTGCCTCTCAACACAAGAAAGACCAGGACACTGTTTCTTTAGGAGTGCTGAGTGTCTTTTTTGGGTCATAGAAAAGACTTTCCCTTTGGAAAATAGTGAAGAGACAGGGAGACAGAGCATCCAGTAGAGACAAAGGCAGATTTACGCCTCACCGGCGGCAGCTGGCACCCAGAGCAGCTGCAGGACACATTAGCAAGACTCTATTTCCAGGCCTGGCAAGGGACACAGGGTTATGCCCACCAGGGGTGAATTACAGCCCTGGAGCCACTCTTCCTGGTCAGGGGAGGGCCATGGGGGATGCTGAGATAGCTCTGTGGTCTAACCGTACCTTGGTGGGCTTTCTAGACCTCCCTTCAAGGCAGGGTCCTTGCTTGATTTCAGATTTGGCTCGGGTTCCTCCAGGCAGAGACAAAAAGAGCAAGAGCCATCTCTGGAGTGCCATGGCTAAGCTTAAGCCATGTTTTTGATATAGTAGGTTTTGTCTTTGTTTGGGGTTTTTTTGGTGGTTTGTTGGTTTTTTTCCTTTGAACATATTTTTGCATATTTGATGTAGGTATACTACACCCTTCTATATTTCCTGCTAGAGATAAAATAGAGAAAAAAGTCTGGAAGTGTTTGGTACAGGGCAGAACTCTGTTTCCCTTGTGTTCTTTGGAGTGGATGAAGACAGAGGCTGGGATGATCTCTGTTTTACACTTGGGAGCCCTATGACCTCTGGGCACTAGAGTACGTTACAATATCCTGGCCATCAACCTTTAATGACACACACCATATTGGCCATGAGGTATGTAGAGTCAGGTGCAGTATACGTCACTCTCCAAAAATTTTTTCTTCTATTTAAAAAAAAAATTAAATGGGAGACATTCAGACACATAATTCAAATCTTCCTCCCTTATCCAGATCCAGTCTAGGCGGAACTGAAGCAAAATAACTGGCAGAAAATTTTGACGCATAGTTAGAGAGGGTGTGTATCACACGATTTGGATGGAAATTATGAGGCTCTGTCTTCCTGCAGGTACTCACAAAAGCCTCCCTGACCTTGTCTCAGTTTCCAATCCCTCTAAGCTGCCATGCAGGATTATGGCCATATGATCAGAGTCTCTCATCTTTCTCTTCTAGCTTGTGGCCAGGCCCATCCCAGGCTCAAAAATTATAGCTATATGTATTTTAACTCACTCATAGGAATTGCAATAAGTCCTTGGAAGGCTGTGTTCAAACCTTTAAGTAAATTTATATCTGGAGCATTTCTATAGAAACTTACCAAATAATGTTTCACAACCGTTGATCACACTATTATATGAATAGACCTCTCTTACAAGAAACAAGGCTGAAATTAGCAGAAACTACAGAGGAATAGCCACTGAGTAGCAGTATGTGTTTCCAATTAGTATTTTACTGCCTTTAAAAATGGATGTGCAGTGCTTACTATTTTCTGGCATCCTTCTTTCTAAGAGATAATATCAGTGTTCACTGCTCTTAGAATTTTGCTAGGTTAGATGAAAATCTTTTATCAGAGACATAAGTTACAGCATCATGTAGAGAGAAACATTAACATTACTGATTTTGTAGTTTCCATTATTCAGTGCAATTCATTTGAAGGTCTGTTGTACCTTGCCTGACTGTGGAAGGCCTGATAAGATAGGCCAGTATAAAATATATATATTGGCAGAAATCTGCATGGCTTAAAGGCTTTATCACATGAGTTACAGACTAGACAACTTGATGGTGTTTCCAGCTACTTTGGACCTCTCCACATGACCCGTGTTTGCAACTAACAATAACCCTCTTTCAGCAAAACACATTCACTCAAAATCTATGTACTTCCATAGAAGAATCTAAACAAAGTAGTGACTTCCTGCCTATTAAATCATTCTATGGAAGAATTCTTAATTAGAAAACATTTAAATTATTATACAGAAAACATTTCCTTGTTTTCTACAACATTTGTTGTTGGAAAATATATGCAGAAAGCCCTGATATTTATCTTTTGTTTGAGAATACTATATGGATGTTCATGGAGAAAAAATCCTCATCACTTACCTACTTTTCATTATAAAGCTAGATAACCAACCAAATACTATATTTTTTCTGGGATTTATATTGATTCACCCTGCTGTGAATACAAATTATAGGATATGACATCAAGATAATAAGACAAAAAAAGAAGAAAAAAGGGGGGAAATTTCTTTGTTTGCAAATCTGGAGCATTAATTGTGTTCCTGTGAGGCAATCTGGATGAAGCTTCTGCTAAGCAAATTAGATATAAACTGAAGGTGAGGGCAAAAGGGTCGCCACAGCAAGGGAGCATCGAGTGACAGGCACTGGGACCTCCGATGCATGGCTTGTAGAGCAGATGTTCACAAGGATGCAGTGATTATTGAACTGGTAATAAAAAAGCATCAGCTTACAGGCAGCCACGATGGATGCTGGTAATTATAAAGCATCCCCTGGGAGGAAAATGACACAAGTCAGCCGCATCTCTGCAATCACAGGGGCATAATTAAAGCTCTAGTAACAGTTGTTAATAGGGTGCAAATAAAACAGGGGGAAAATTTGAACACAGTCTTTTTCTTTCTTAAAGAGACGGCAAAGGACAATGTAATTACAGAGACTGCATGGTTTTTAATTTCATAATACAGTAAAACAAAGACCTTAAATGTATTTTATACACCCATATACACACCATACCAAACAAAGCAAAAGGGATGTCGACTTTGACTCTGTGGCATGATGAGTAGAACAGATTTTTTAACCAGAATGTTTATATTTTAATTTTCAAAATGGGTAAAGCACAAATATGTAAAGTAAATGTCATATGTATAAATATTTGGCCATTTCATCCTCACAGGAGAGGTACAATGACAGTATATATGTTTAGCTACTCCTATTGGCATTATTGTAGACACAATAATATTAAGATACTAGCAGAGCATGTCATAATGTCTTATATTAGACCCACAGGAAAAAGCAAACAAATTCCCAATTTTCATACTGTTCAGGTATTTTTCAGATATTTAAAACATACTTTTGGCATCCAAAATTATAACTGATATGTTCTGTTGGGTTTAATGATCCATGAATACTCTATGCTTTTCACATCAAGCACACTTAGGGCTCAGACATCAATTTCAGTAGAAATCCTTATGAAGTGCTAGCTGTATAAAAAATGTAAAATCTATGCTTCATGTACAATAAAGACTGGTCAATCACACTTTGGCAGAGTGTGATAAAAAATGTCTTTGGTCTAAATATTTCAAAATTCAAGATTTTTATCTAACACCATAATTAGTCAAAATACCATACAGCTGTATTTCTCAGAAATTGTTGAGTCTGCAAGTTTTTGGAGTCTCTCTAACCTGTTTTGCTTGAGTGGTTTCGAAACTATGTTTTCACATACCTGATGTCTTTAGTGGTGTACAAGTTTTTCAGAGTTTATTCTAGAAACAGATTCTTCTCAAGGAGTCTGGTATTACAAGACTTTAGTACAACACTTGATTACCTTTGTTTCACTCTTTGTGATGTTTCCCAGCAGACAATATTGCAGAGCTCTTACATTTTTTTCTAACAGACAACATACAGCAGCACATCTTGGTATGTTCTTCAAGTTCTATTAATTAGCTAATACTTAAGGGCTTTCAATTTTTTTCCTGCTTCCATCAGAAGGATACACTGATGAGGACTAGGGAGATATATATTTGGCTACAGGCTAATTTATTTGTTAAAAAATGTACAGGAAGTTTGTTTTTTGTGAACACAACATAAATAAACACTAAGAAAAATTTTCATTATTCTGAACCTTCTTTTATACCAAGACCAAGCTTGCCTGAAGGAAACTATCCTTTTGTCTGTTTTTTATGGGGGCCCACTCTGAACTTTGCACTCTTGCAATGTCAACTTTCTGTTTCACTGTTCCTTAAATACACATGTACCTACACTGGAAACCCAAATCCTAACCTATCCCTTGAACTTTAATCATTGAATCATTTAATTCATTACTACCAAAAGATTTGACATATTGGTTGATAATTGAAGTTTGTTTTTTCAATCATTAAACAGGAGAGAATTTAACTTTTTCCTATTAAGACTAAATGAACGGATTTCAGCCAGAACTGTGATTGATGTCTGCCATTAGTATCTGCGGCATAGCAGTATTAAGATAGCACTAGAAATCATTGATAACCACCAATAGATTCTATTGAACAAACAGCCAATACTAATTGCAGGAGACAATTAACAGGTTTAATGTAAAATACTCATGCAGTGTTTAATGAAAGAAACCTGAAGAGAATTCAATCAGATTTCAAGTGTTGAGCATGAAATTTAAGAAAAAAATTCTATGCAGAAGAAAAGATAAAATTACAATTGCTTTGCTAAGATGCTACTATTTAAATTGAAAAAATGTTGAAAATTATGATATAAATCATATTCCAATGAATAACCAAGGAAACTTCAGAAGAATAACATAATTAACTACTCATAATTTCCCATTGAGCTGAGTTTTGCTGTGATAATTTTCTTCACAGTAGCTAGCATGGGCGGTTTTCCATTTCTGTTGGAAAGGGTGCTGCTAATATGGGGATGTTTTTGTTACTGCTGAGCAGGGCTTGCGCAGAGCCAAGGCCTTCTCTGCTTCTCACTCCCCCAGCCAGAAGGCTGGGAATGCACAAGGAATGAGACACAGCCAGGCCAGCTGACCCCAGATTATCACAGGGATGTTCCAGATCATATGGCATCATGCTCAATGTGAAAAGCTGGGGGAAGATGGAGGAAGGGGGAGGTGTTCCAAGCTGTGTTGCTTGTCATCCTGCTCTTTTATTTCTCACATGTTAAAGAAGCAAAAATTTCATTACATTTGTAATTCTTTGCCAATTTGAAACAACACAGTAAAACTTCTAATAACATCAGCTGGAAAATTATTTTATAATGAGATATTATTGTTAATGTATGAGAATAGAATAGCCTGTCTCAAATTCCAAATTAATTTTCAAAACTATAAATAATTTTTTTGGGAAGGTTATATAAAAAGCCTCAAACTGGTAAATAATAAATACAAGAAACTACTGTGTAAAGAAAGACTAAAGATTTGTATCTTCTATATATTTACCACAGATGCAGAATACAGAATTGATTGCATTGTGAATCATGCTAACTATAATAAAGTACATTCTAGACAACTCTTTCCTGTCATCTTCCCCGTGTGGAAGAAATGCCCACACTCCATCACTGCATCTGACATGATACATAAACCTCTCTGTCTAAAGACTAAAAATGCAGGAAACTAAGCTCCTCTGTCTTTTATGAGCATGTTCAGTCCTACTCCAATAGTACAACTGTGGGACATAACTGATAACATATTTACTGCTGTATATATAGGCAGCAACCATTTCTTTAATTTCAGTAGTTTCACCAGTGCGAAAGTGGTCTTGATGACATCAAACTGAAGCCTGATGTTGGTAGCACAGCAAAGCTAAAATGTCATGAACTCTAAGAGGTTTTCAGTATGATTATTTTCAGGTATGATTGGACATTAATAAGGTCACAGCCCTATAGTTTTAATACTTGCAAGCAGCAAAATTGTCCCCTTCTAAAAGACTGTGCAATCACTAACAGCGAGATAATGGACTCTCTATGCAGGAAATTCAATGACTCTGAAAAGTCTCACGTAAATAAAACTACCTGCAGACCCAGAGAAAATTTATTTGTCCTACTCTTAGATGAAAGACTAGATATATGTCTTACAGATAAAATTTCTGCCACTGATTTCACAAATAGCTCAAGGTGCAGCAGTTAACCATACACTTTATGCACTTGAGCTGCAAACTGAGTCATTTTTTCATCATGTGTTTTAAAGCATTTTAACACTGTTGTGGTTTAGGAATGGTACTCCCCAATACAGTGTTTAGGGTCTTCTCTTCCATAGTTTGTGTTGTATTTCCACAGAGACCACCTGGCCAAGAGGTGTTTGTCTCCTATTGTCTACTTAAGCAGTAATTTCTCCTGTGTAGGGATAGCTGATGACTCTGCACACCACAAGTTTGCATTGTGTTATTGACTGCAGTTAAATCTGGACTCTGTCATAACTGGCCATGTGTTTAAGTATTTATTGATAGTCATTAAATTTTTACACCATTTGCTTATATTTTCAGCAGAAAAATGCACATCTATATTTATACTAACATACTTCCACTTGCATTCAGCTCTTTATGATATCTTTACTTTCAAATTAGCTATCAGTTATTTGAGTAACGTTATGGTATCTGTTAGTTCATTTGCTAGTTAGACAAATTCCTATTTAGTTTCATTTTTATTAGTAATACTATCAATAGCCTCACCTGGTATCTGCTATCTTCATAGAACAAATATGCCTTTTCCACTTAAAAATGTGCCTTTCTAATAAGTTCTTCTTTTGAAGAACCAATATATTATTAAATTTTTTGTTATTTTTTGTAATATCCTATATTTTTTCATTCTTTCACTGGAATTTCTACCAATAATCTATTATTTAGTTGTTTTGCCCCACAGTTTCTTTCCTCATCTCCAAGTCCTTTGCAGTAATACTTGTTAACAGTAAATGTTGCAGTTGTCACCTACAGTTCTGGAGTTTGGTTTCTTTAAGATAAAACAGTACTTTTGGTTTCATTTTAGCACAGACTTTCGTGACAAATTTGTGTATCATTTATAAGTAATATTGTACTGATAAGAAAATGATGTTGCTGTAGTTAGTTAGAAAATGTAAAGCTTACAACAGAATATTTTCCCTTAATGGTTAATAACCCATCATCAGTATAATAGCCAATCATCTATCATCAGTAATTTGTCTTACAATACTACTTTTCTTACTGTGTAGCCACCATTCAAGTAAGTTCACAGTAAGTTAAAAAAAATGTGGAGTACAGGTTAGTGAACATTACAAGACATTGAAGAAAGCTTATTTAACATTTCTGCAGCTTCATTATAGTGTTTTGTGTCTTTTGAAATGTTCTATGGCAGCTGGACTAAAACCCATTTGATTTTGACTACCACCGGTGAAGCAGCAGCACTCTTCTGGCCCTGTGGCTTGTTGTAAATAGCAGAGAGGGTCTGCAATGGATGATGATTCTAGGCATTATACACTGAGGAACATTTATATTTTTAAAATATTCCACCTGCTAATAGTTGAGTCAAACTATTTTTCTAATGAACTGGAAAAATAGGGCAAATTTGATTTCCAGAATTCCTTTTAACTAAAAATGATTGTAATTTTCAGGACTGCCTGTCAAAAAGCTTACTGGATATCCTCAATCAGTTTAAAGGGTAGCAATAATCTTTCTGGCATAATCTGCATGAATCTTATTGTTTTGCCAAGTGCTTAGTCACAGCAGAAGCCCTTTACAAATCCTACTACATAGGAATTCTTGATGTAATTTTTCCGATTTTAAAAACATCAAATTATCTCCAATTTGCTTCAGTTTATTTCCCTCTTGTGAATGGTTCTGTGCCTCACATATAGCTTCGTTTCTCTGTGTTCACCCACAGCAGGAGGGCAGATGTCACAGGGTGACTTTACTACCTGTGCTTTCTCCTCTCTGATAGAACTAGTTCACATGCCAGTTTTAAACAGCCTCCCCAAAATGTGTAATGGCCACCACCCACTGAGATCTAAGTCAGCCCCTGTTCAATTGGAGCTTGGCCAAAAGTGTGCTGCTGTGATGCAGAGCCTGTCACACTGCTTCTCCCTCTGATGTGGAAATGGAGCTAACAGTCAGCAAATCTCTTTAATTTGAGCCTCTTAGTTGGGAAATATCAGTAGGAATCTTTACTTAAAATACCAGCAGCCAACAATAATGGCAAAAAGCCCTTTTCTAGTTCTCTGTGTAATCTTTGTTTAAACTTCCAAAGGTGTGCAAAGCAAGGCTACAGAACTGTCAGTCTGCACAGGAAGAAAATGCATCACTCATTGTTAATTTTCAATGAACAAACAACTCCTTAAGTAACTTCTCTGACTCCTCAAGCCTCCAATGTACTAATCTGTATTTTTGAACCACTTATCTCCCTAGTTTTGCAAATGGCAAAAAAAAAATAAAAATCTAGTCTTTATGTTAATATCTTGCTAAAATCTAATATTATGAATCTTTGAATTCTTTAGATTTAACCAGATGCAGAATGTTCTTACTGCATATTTTGTTGTAACAAAAATGCACATTGCATTGATGTACAGTCATAAATGTTACATTAAATATGGGTAAAATTTGGACATGATCTTATAGAGATATAACAGACTTCAAAATTTTTAGTGAACCTGAAATAAAAAAATAAGGTGAGGTGTGATGAATTGTGGATGAAGAGAGACAAAGGGATGGATTAGGTGAGAGTTAGCAAGTTGGCGGTTGCAGTGTTATTACTGCTCATTTGCAGGTGTGGTGGGACAGAGAACATGTGAGGAATATTGATGGAGGCAAACAGAAAACTGATTCACCAGCTTCTTTCTTACCATAATTCCCTCAAAAGCTGCTTCTCTTCTCCGCTTTCCACTGGAAGCATGTGTGAAAGAAAACAGCAACAGAACATATGTTGATACTTTATAGCACATAAAAGAAATAAAAAGATTGTTTGCAAAAGTGGCTTGAAACTGGCGGCTTGCCGGAGCTGACATGGTGACTGATGCACCTCTTTGGACGTCCCCCATTCCAGCTGGACAGCAGGGCTGTGTGCAAGAGCACAGGGCAGAGCACAGCCCTGCCCAGATGTGCTGAGCCACTTCAAATATGCAGATGTGTGTAGGCAGATGACCACGAAGTGGAGACATAACTGGAGAGCAAGAGAGTCCATTTACTTTAGGGGTTTTCTTGCTCTAAGGCAGAGTTCCAGAAGAAGTAGCACTTGGGAATGCCTGTCACACTTTCAGAAGTCAACATGTACTCCTGAGAGAGTATTCCCCATCTGCTCTAGGACAGATTTTAAACAAGAGCTGCAGAGTCCTTAAGAGTATGTTTTGAAGCTACCTTGCGGTACTTGCTCTGATAGCTGCTTCTATCTGGCAGCTCTTATTGTGATCAGCTCTTCAACCCAGATTCCTGAGAAATAAGACTCCCTGGTTAAATGGCTCTGTGATACCTCCATGCTGGAGAGATGATTAATAAAGCAGTGATGTTCCTGAGATGGTATGTGGACAGTTCATGCCACTGCTATAATCAAAGACATGATTCTGCAGACACCTAACATTGACAGAAAATTACTCTGATATTGATGTGCCCTAAGGGAGAGGAAAAAGAAGCTAAATATTCAGGATTGAATACTTGCTACTGTGAAGGACAAAGTGCTTTCTGAGTCAATAGGAAACCAACCAGGAAACCAACCAGCAGATTACTAAAAGAAAACTTAATTTCACCCATCACTTTGCTCCTGACTGGTCATGTCATAAAACCATATGTAAGGCTTCACTTCAGTCAAGCACAAAACAGAGATATCATTAGAGCACATGGTTGGTTTTCTTTTTACATCAGTCATTGAAGTGAAAAAATAAAATAAGCTTTTACAACCATTAACTTCCATGTCATTTTTCTGATGAATAGGAATTCTCCAAATTAATTTAGTTTAAAATCAACAACAGTTTCTTTTAATTTTGTGTATTTTTCTTTAAATTCCAAATTTCTGAAAGCAGTCTCACAACAATTTTCCATAGACATACCGTTTCCAGCATGTGCAATTGAATCCACAAACTGTCAGTTTTCCTAAGTTTACATTTTTGGTGAATAAAATATTTGATAGAAAAGCTTTGAAAAGCTCTAATGATCATCTTTGTCCTTCTCAGAGAATTCTGGGGAGCTTGATTATGAACTTGTCTTGAGATAAGTTTATGAGCACATGACGAGAATATCTTGTTTTTGTTGCTGTATGAATGTAAGGACTTTTTGATATGCAGGTTGTGACAAAATCTCTTATATTCCTGAAATTTAACAATAGTCTGCCTCAGAGCATGAACTTTTCCTGCTGTAATTTAGTTATGCCAAATGGGAATACTCTCTGGAAAGTCCTTTTTTAATCCAAAGTTTTTAACAAGGCCAGTTTGCATAGCAAAAAGAAGGGTCTTGTTACTCCAGAGCAGAAACACATGGATGTTGCTTTCTGGTGGCTCATCACAATGCTTCAGGTATATTAATCTTTTCAAGGGAAAACTCAAGACAAAGTTTGATATATAATTTATATAGTTTTTATAATTTACAAAGTTTGACATATAATGTATATATCTGTAGACAAAAAATTTTGTAGTGATAAGTATTTCCACCAGAACTTTCTCATGCACAGTTTTTGAAATGATTTTATGTTGTTTTTACTGAGCTTTCCTGTCAAAAAACCAGCTTTCATCACCAGACTGGAGCCTTCTGTTCAGCATTTTTAGAGCAGTCAGGGGTGAGGGTATGAGACTCCCATGCCTGCATTAATAAATTGCCATTTGCCTCTGCTCTACTATCCCTTGCTCCCTCCGCAGCCACAGATCACATACTGATAGTAAATCAGCCCCAGTATGTTTTCCTAATTTTAGTTTTGGGCTAATCTATCTAATAGTAAAAAACATCTGGTCTAGTTTTGCTTTAAATCTGATCTATATAGCAGGAATCTGATCACCAAGGGACCAGTGGAGTCACACCAGGTCAAGTTCTTTACCTGAACAGAGTTAAAGCAGAATCTGTGTGAATAATAAGGTACTGCATTATATTATGTTATGTCATTTTTATAGGAGTAACACCAATAAAAAAACTTTGATATTACAGCAGATTTAGGCAATAAATTTCAGACAAGTAAAGAAACCCAGACTATGATACAGTCAAGATACAAGAAAGATGAGCAAAATCATTTTAGTATGAAATTGTCAGGCCCCTATATGAATTTGGCAGAGTTTATGTTATAAAACACAAAGATATTCTTTAAAAATGTAATCCTTGCAAGAATTTTGCTTGGTAGACTCCTGGTAAACCATGCATCATGAGTGTCCTTGTGACTACCATGAAAATTGTGGAAAAAAGTTATAACATTTATAATAGGAAGTTGCTTTTCATTCTGTACTTAATCTGCTTATATAAAAATATATAAAAAACAATTCTGGTCTCATAAAAAAAAAAAAACTTAAATGAAATTCCTCACTGAATGTTTCCATTTCTGCTCTCACTTGAATTTTACAGTTCTTCCACATATTTTTGGAAGAATATTTCAATGTTTTCAACTTGCTAGAAACTATATTTTTAAATTTTGTGTCTCTTTTTATGCTGTCAAAATAGCATACTACTTTGTTTCCTGTGTTTTATAAATCTGAGAGAATCTCAGGGTCATCCTGAGGCAACATGAGAGAATATAAAAAAATTTTTATAGCCTGGGGGTAAAAAAAAGCCTTTCCCAAATCAACAGTATGTTAGGGGATTTCTGCTCCCTAAAGTAACATTACTGCTTATGCACTCCTGGCTAAAAGTTCTTTTTTACTTGGCCTTAGGAAGAGTGCATAAACAGCTCCATTGCTTTAGTCAGAAGAAATTAATTATTGAAATCAATTATTGTTTCTTTCAGACTACTGCAATCAGTCCACAATGACTTGATGTAAAAAAAGTAGTTTTCTTGCTTGCTGTTTTTGTGAAGGTCAAATCAAATAAATCAAAAAAGCAGGTTTCTGGCATGGTACTTCTTCTATCCCCACAGATTTTTTTTGGCTTTTACTTTGCATAATGCTGCTTTGGCAGAGAGTGATAGTCACACTGGTAGTAGGTAGAAAACAGGTATTGTTTTGGTCAGCTGCATTATAGAATACAGTCTGTTTTTATCATACAAAACCTTATGAGATCAGATTTGCTTCTACATAGCATTTTTCCAGTATCCAAAGGCTTGAAATCTGCAATAAAATGCTCCACAGAGCTACAGCCAGGGTTACATGCAAACGCAGGGAGAGAGCTGGGTGCTGATCAAGCTCTCTCACACGACACAGGATGCCCCAGGGCAGGCATCTCACATCTGATTTATACCAGAGCAGAATCTGCCCCTTTGTTTCTTACTAAGGTCATTGTTTTTCTTTCTTTGTTGTGATTAAAGGTATTCCTATCTTATTTCTCTTGCCATAAAAACCCATTGAGTGGAAGAGAAAATTCTTTTTCCAGCTGTATTTTCTAACATATTCATGGCCACTGGGAAGACTATAAAGCACCATGATTTTCAAGTTTTCTCTTTAATGTAGGTGAAACTACTGTCTTCTTTGTAACTATCTTGCTTATTTTTTAGTTCCCTAGAGTCCATGCCTTTCTTATCTTATGCTTTTGGCCTTACACAAAACATTTCTAAATATCTAACTTTTTCTGGAAAAGGTGACTCTGCATTTAGAGGCTGCTCCCAGAATGGGTATTTCCTGACACCTGAACATTAACTGTCTGTGAGCAACACATGGCTTCTTCAAAGATGTGTCATAGAGGGCAACAGCCAGAACTTCCTGCAATTACCCAAATACCTCTGTGAGCAATATTGGTACAGGGTTTTCAGATCCCGCTAGAACTTGAACTTGCCACAGAGGACAAGAGGTAACAGTACACATGCTGCCTTCTTGTAAAATTCAGGAGATCTGACCTCTCCTAACTGCAGGATGCTGTGTGCTGATTTAAGTGCTTTGGCTTCATTCAACTTGCTGCAGGAAGCACACAAACACAGATACATGCTGACAACAATATGTATTTTTGTAATTATTGACAAAAGGGGCTATTCAGTTTAATATTATGGCCTGATGGGTTAAGGATTCTGAAATCTCTGAATTAACCACCCCTCTCTTGAGCAGTCTAATACATAAAATTTATATTTATGTGTAGCTATGCTAATATACGTATCAATGTGTTGACATGATACAGTAATTGTGGATCATATACTTTGATACTTCAAATTGTATAACTCCACTGGAGCCAGGGGTTCTATGTTTATTATGACTATAATTACAACAGAAGATGCAGTTCTCTGTACCTGAAATTGCAACTTTGACAGCTGTTATCATATATCTGCTTTTTATTTGATAGATTACTTGAAGCTTTCCTCAGCTGGCCACACCATGCTCCCTGCCAGGCATGCTGACTCTAAGGAATCCTACATCACGTTCTTCTGACTTCTGCACACTTGTTGTGTGCTTCTGGCCCACAACAAGAGATTTACCGTGTGGAAGCAAAGATTCTGCTCACACCCTTACAAAACTGGTTCAGTGTTGCTTGAACTGTATAAAACAACATTTTAGTATTGGTCTGTGGGGCTCCTGGATCTGATGATAGAGCAACTTCTGCCTCACTCCACAGGAGCTAGTGGCAGACTGGGAATATTTCCCATCTTAATATGAAGTTGTGGTTTAGTCACTCCTTAAATTGTGTGCTGCTTTCCTGGAGATATTGCTGTTATTAATGAACATTTCTAACTCTGAAGCCAGAGCTCTCTATGTTCCTAAGTCATGATGCTTTATTCTATAAGCTTTACTACAGCTGATAAAACTTGGAGGCATTTCTATGTCCCTTTAAAGAAAATTCAATAGATAACAAAAACTTGTTTAATTGCAAAGGGCGAATTTGCCTTCTTCAGCTGATAGAAAAGTATATTGGTTTTGTGGTCAGAGATTCTGTCAAAGAATACTGGTTCTCAAATTGATGGTCATTTTTTGCTTCATGCAGTGCATGAAATATGTTATTCATTTTATAATACAAGAGTTAGTTTAAAAATTCAGGATTGACTGAGTTCTGCTGAGTGAAAGCCGTCACATTCACGTATTCTCAAATAGTCTTACATATGACTTAGTGAAGAAAACTGCATATACTTATTCTGACTTTATGGATGTGTGGACCTAATTCTCTGGTGTGGCCTGCTGGTACTAGTAAGGGACAGAATTTTGGCTAGCCCTACACAAATACACCAATTATTGAGAACTCAAAAATATTGTACATGGAATACTTGAAAATTTGCGGAAAATATTATTTTCAGGTTTTTACATGTAGCCTTTTGTAACATGGAAAATATAATGAAATTAACTCAATGACAAAATATTTGTGGCCTCTTATAAAGAAATACAAATTCCAGAAGATCTTCAGTATACTTTGAGTTAGCAAGAAAGTGACTTAAACAGCAGTGATAAGAAGGAAGGTGAGGAATCAAAAAAGGGCACTATTCATTTCATCTCCGTTTCTAATAATCTTCGTTTACTTACCTTTCTTTGCTGCATTTTTCCTGCCTGATTTCCTTTTATCATATTTCTATTTTTAAAAAATCTGCTAGTCAAAAGTGAAAGAGAAGAATTTCTAGGACCATATTAGAAAGACTTCAGTAACTCTAGGTGAAAATTAATTTCATTTTATTTCCATTTTATAATTAATGTCATTAACCCTAAAATGTAAAAGTCTATAAAAAAAATCTCAATTTTTTTTTCTTACTTACCTCTTAAACTCTTATTTAAAAAATTAATTTATGATATCTTAATGAAGACTTCCATATTTTTGATGACTCTTGAGATTTGCCTTGTAATAAATAAAAAGAAATAATAATGGTGCTTAAAAAGTTTTACCTGGGAGTACATTCCCATCCAGAGAGCCCTGAATTTTACCTGGAAGGAGAGGGTTTAAATGCAAGGTCACTTTTTATTCTTCATATCATCGCTGTTATGATTTTAGTGTATTAATGGTCTTTGCCATTCGTGAAGTAACTGATCTCTTAAATCAATAAGAATGCTCAGCTGCTTGCCATTAAAATCAATCAGGGCTACCCTTCTGTCTGATGTCATACTCAACTGTAAATATTAAGTAAGCTGTCACCTGGTTTTTCATTGTGCTGCACCTTTCAGAAGATAGATTTCTTCTCTATCAGTTATATGTAGAAGTCTTCTTAATTATCTCTGCTATTTCCCTGTGGAATCAGGATCTCTTTAGGAACTGAAATGACTGTCCACTGAACTGAAAGGCATAATATAAGATAAATGGTTTGCAATTACTGATGTTTTAAAAATTAACATAACAGAAAAAATTGTGACATTATGAATAAAGACTGGAGAAATACATTTGGATATTACTACACTTTGTTTAGATATTTGCCAGTAGAATAACCTTCCATCTCCATGGTCGAGTTTGGAAAATATTCAGGTCAGTAATACCTAGATATGATTTTTTTTAAATTGGGATTCAATTTGGAAAAATCTCATAAATACACTTTCACTATCTTCTGATTATTGAGTGTATGAGACAAATGAGAGAAATTCTGTTTCATTTATTTCATGATAAATGCAGAGAAATTAAAATAATTTCAGAGGAATTGATTTTCAACTCTAATGCCCAGAGGAGCTCACAAAGAAGAAAAGAACAAAGATATTAAAATTAGCACATGTGGGACTTAATCTGCTCACTTTGACAAAGGGAAATGCAAATTATAAATGAGATAAAATAGACATATGAAAGCATGCTTTTCTTGGAGCCAGCAGAAGGTGATAGAGCTATTACTCTTGCTGGGGTGGGTGTAGTGGGTGGGATGATTTGGATTTCAGTGAGGCAAAACCTTGTGAAGAGAGAAGTCCATGCTTAGCCTTTCCTACTTCTTAGGTTGCATTAACCAGCTTTGGGATAAATGGGGTTATGCAGAATTCCTGCTTTATCTTGTGTCTAGTTAGTCTTTTTTCCACAATGTCCTTCTGCTGGACTAAATAAGACACAGATCTCCAAACTGAAGTTACTCTGCTTTGAACACATTCCTACTTAAGTATGATTTGCTGCACATTTGTATTTCAGCTTTGAGTCCTGTGGCCAAACATGCTTTTTAAGGACTATATATTCTGTGTGAAGTCTTTCTCATAAGATTCTTATAACTTTTAGTTGCAGAAAACTTGAGATTCAAATAGGATGTCAGAAAAAAATTAGACTTCCCAGTTAGCAAAAAAATAGTTAATCCATTTGTTATCTTTATCTTAATAATATGAGAGGATCTCAAAGAGATGAATTTGAATGACGTGGACATCTCAAACTCTAAAACACTTGTCTGTCTTTACAGACTGATTGCAAAACCTTTCTACCATGATCATTATGCAATCATAGAAAGGTTTCTGTTGGAAAGAGCCTCAAAGACCATCTTGGTCCAGCCCCCCTGCCATGGGCAGGGCCACCTTTCTCCACAGTGGGTTACTGAAAGCCCCATTCTACATGGCTGTGAACATGACCACAAATGGGGCATTCACCACTTCTCTAGGTAACCTGTTCCAGTGTCTCACCACACTCACCACCAAGAATTTTTTCCTAAAATTTAACGTAAATCCACCCTTTTTCAGTTTAAGGCCACTAGTCCTTGTCTTATTACTCCATGCCTTTGAAAAAGGTCCCTCTCCAGCTGTCTTGCACCCCCCTTTAAGTACTGAAAGGCTGCTAAAAGGTTTCTCTGGAGCCTCCTCTTCTCCAGGATGACCATCCCCAGCTCTGATCATCTCTGTACTATATTCTGAGCATTTCAGTTATCTCTGGAAATGAAGTATCAGTCAAAAAGTGGCTCACTTATAGCTCCAAACTGAAAATAAGTTACATGTCTGACTGAACTTTATTGGTGTCTTATATCACCTGAATGCAAATGTCCAGCTGGAATTTGTCTACAGGGAATCTTGATGAAATAGCCGTGGGGATTTTTTACTTACCTGCCATTTCAAGTCTCAGCAGATGAACTGAAATTTCTGAAAAGCACAGCACCCTATTGTACTTTAACAGAGGGCTGATACAGTGCAGACTTTACAGAGGTAGTGACATAAAACCAAATTCCTAAAAAGTCTGGGAAAAAAGCTGAGTGCTCATGCTACTGAGTTGTGAATTAACTGAAAATTTGAATGGAAAGGAGTTGGAGCTGTCACTTAACTATAACATTTATGTTCTCTCTGCTTGATGTTTCATTTTGGAATCTTCTAAATGTACTCTACCAAAGGCAGAAATACAGTCCAAAAGTTATACATTGCTAATGTATTTTTGCACTGCTGAGTAGGAGATGATGACTTCTGGCTTTCTTTGAAGCTCATAGAAAACAGTTCCCTGATTTCACAGAAGTTATTTAGGAGATTTTAGCCTGTTTCTTCAATGACACGTCCTTGCAGAGACTGCAGAACCTTCAATATTTTAAAGACATCAATGCTTAATTTTTTTTCTTAGCAGCTAATTTTGATGATCAAAACATATTCCCTAGATATCTGACAAAGTTTCTCATTTTGCTTCACCTTTCTGTTGCTCTAAAAACTAATCTTGACCAGCCCTTTCCATTTACTCTGATTTTCTCAAGAGGATTTCTTTTTATTTTTTCCAGCTAATTAAAATGAAACAAAAACTGAATTGTCTTTCTGAAATGGCCCTGTGATTTATTAATATCTTCAACTGGAGCTTCCTAGGCAATTCTATGGCAAACAGTAGGGCTTGCATGCAGAGATTGCTGTTACTAGGGAAACTTTAGGTAGATAAGACATCTTCCTTGAATTGTTTCTCTTCAGAGACTAAGGTACATGAAAAAATTCATTGCTTAGGTTATGTGGTGGGTCATATTAATGACTCCATTTCAGTTAAATCACCCCATAGACTATAACAAATTCCATTTCAGATGTAATTTTAAAAATTATTTCTCGTTGAGCCATCTTTAAGTTAGGTTACTACTTGCTCAAAAGCTCAATTCAATACACTGTAATACAGTTTACTCTATTAATTTCATCAACAGAGATTATCCTTCATGAAAAATGGGTACTTTTCTCTCAAAGCAGCGCATCTAGAACCATGCCAGGCCTCTCAAGTCCTGAGTGAGTTTGCTGCTAAGCCAACATGTATGAGAAATACAATAGCAGCAATTTTTATTATTAACCACACAGCTTTGAAGAATTAATGTATAGGATTTTAAGATATATTAAATATTTTTTGAATTTCATATTTTTCAGTTTTTTGTTAATTTTTTTTATTATATGTGTTGTAATAGTTTTGCTTTCTCAGCTTTTTCAATAACAATAGGTAATCTGTTTTGTTCTATAGTTTAATTTTCTCTGGTCTTGATGAATAGCTTAAACTGCTTCAAGTTTTTATTCAGTTTTGTAGTCTGTTGGAACTTTTTTGTTTAGTTTGTTTGGGTTTTTTTACTAATGTATCCTTTCTCGGTTGATTTGATGCACTTTCAATAAATTTATTAATTTATTATTAAATATTTTCTTTCTTTAGAGAGCAACTGCTTTGGAGGCATCACAACTTATCAACAGTGAATTGCCTTATATTATTAAAATCAATTTGCAGTCCTTATTATAGTTATCTGGACTAAAAACACTGTATCACTACTTAGGCATAATTTAGTTTCAGACATGAGAAAGAAATCTGTACTCTTTCTTTGCTATAGCTAGTAAACTTTGAAAAGAATAAACTTTATTTTCAGCATTACAATCCAAGGTTAAAATAAAATTATAAATTAGTCTGGAGTCATTGCAAAGAAGAAAAAAATAACATAGTTTGTAATGTTTGTGCAAAGGCCTGGTTTTGCTTCAATGAAAGGAATCTTTGAATGCAGTTGTCTCAGACCAGACACTAACATCCATCGACCATTATGCAAATGATATCACAATCCCAGATTTTTCAAGGTGATTCAAAACATACATATTCCACCAAAATGAGGAATTTTTAGATTTTTAAACTTAGTTTCATTTATTTTATTATAGCACATATTTTCTGCAGGAATTATGGTTTAACATGTTAAGAAGACACTGGGATATTTTTTGGCATGGCGTGTAAACCTTGTCAAGATATAGCCTCTTCTTATACTCAGGTTGCCTATTTGTATTGAATATGCAAGTTAAATGGCATGTGTAAAAACATACCTCTCATCAAGTGTGCTGATCTCTAATATCTGTTATTTTCTTCTAATAGAAATGTATTTCTCTTGATACTGGGGACCAGATCTGCTCACACTGTTCAAGAGCAGTAGGTGTTTAAATACTCTGAGGTTTTGGGCCGTAGCACGTATACACTTACTGATTGTGTATCAAGAAAACAAAATTGAGAGTTTAATGTTTTGCAGCAGTTTAAATTTATTAAGAACTTGAAGACAAAGGAGGATCTTATTGAAACCAAAAGCTATCAGGCCATGTCCTGATAAATGCTATATTCACTCAATGCTTTTACATGAATTAAGTCTAAAATGTTGACTTGAATGTTTAAAGTTAAGTTGAAAATAAGTGCTTTGTTGGACTGAGTCCCAGAAATCTGCCTCCTTGAAAGAGTCCACAGAGGTCCATCAGCAAAAGTTCACTGCTAGTACAGAAGTTGCCTATATTTTGCAGTGCAACTCTGCTTATTTTGTCCTTGACCTAGTATATTCTGCTTCACCATTTGGAAACTTTCCCAAATTTTTTTTTCAGCAATTTCTCAGATAATATTACCTTAAATGTCCTACCACTCTTATACCTTTTAATTGGAAACTCTAGCTAGTTATACATGACATCTTACTTTAGCTTTTTCAAGTTCTGAACCATTATTTCCTTTGTCATTTATTATAGTACTTTAAATAAATATTTTAAACGTTTTTTAAACGTCTTTTAATTTAGCGTTTAGCATTTAACATAATTTTCCTTCACACATATTCACTTTTACTTAAAACAATCCCTTCTGCATTGTGTATAATATCTTCACTCTCATTGTCTCTTTGGGAACAGTACATTTTTTTAATGTCTGATACCAAGATTTTTCCAGTCTAATCTTTAGGGTCAGAAACAGTGCAAAGTCCCTTGTTCTGGCAGATTTTATAGCACACCTGCCTGATAGAGTACAGAGTATTTCTCCCTACAGATCTAACTGATATATGTTAGGAGAAAACAGGGGCTAACCTAAAGATGTTCTTTCTCATCACTGCTGATACTTTTGGAACGACACAAGGAATAATGTGCCTGGTAAATCTAAAGACTAATATAGTTTGTGCTTTCAATGAGATATAGTGAAGTAACAAATCAACTTTTTAGGGTTAGAAGCCTCTTGAGCTTTCTTTTTTTAATCAGGCTATTGATTTTCTCGCAACATTCATTGTCTAAAACTTGATCACTGCCACTTTTCACCTTCATACAACAGGATGTACTGCAGCCTGAATAAAATATCTTGAAGTTCACAGAACTTCAGATAAAAATAGAAAGCTTAAACTTTTTTTTTTTTTGTCAGCAAAGCACCCCTCCTGTAAAAGAATTGGTACAAAATATTTGTTGCATTTTACCACTTCATCCTGTAAATACATTCATTAAGCTCTTTAGTCACTTTGTGACAGGTATGCAAATGTTACAAGGCACACTTTATCAAGGCTCAAGCTAGCAGTGATGAACAGAGCTATTATGGATGATATGCAAAAGTTGTCATGCATACCGTTTCCCCTATGAGAGTAGAAAATTTATGAAAAGTAATCAGTACCAACAAAGCCTTCTCTCCTCTGTAGAGCAACACAGTTTGAGTCCTTATGAAAGGATTTAATACAAAATACTTTAAAACAACAGTACATAATTTAGTGGCAAAATAAATATTTTTAAATAAATAAATCTATCTCTCACTCTCTGTCATTCTCTGCAATCAGACACTCCATAGTTTGGTCCAGTTTTCTATTTTGCCTTTGTTGGCTCATGAGATTTTTCTCATGTCCTGATATTAACCTGAATCATCTTGTTTACTATCATAAAAACAAAACTGCTTCTTTATTAAACCATGAGGATGAAAAAGCCAACTGTGCAAAAGCATTTTAAACCCAGTAGTGTATAGCTGTTTTTAGGGGGGTTTTATGGCTGTTATTCAGTTCCAAAGTCCCACAGGAAATGCTGCGTTTAGCTTTTCTTTAAAATCAAAAGATGCACCTAAAAATATTTAGAATCAATTTCAACTTAATGGAAAAAGGAAAGAAAAAAATACATTTATAAGAAACTCTCAATTCCTGCAATGTCTCTAGAAATTCCTAATCCTCCTTTCTATGCACTACGCCTTTTCTGGCAATTTTATTTTCTTCAGATCTGCTTTAATGGATAAAAGAGCAGTCATAAACAATGGTATGAAGCAGAGGATACTAGGGAGAAGAAAGGGATCTGTTTGTCCCTATGGAAGTCCTACACCAGCAGCTAATTTTCACTTGAAAAAATCATATCTCCCCAAGAAAGAAAGTAAAAAGAGCCTGAGGCAAACAGAAGGAACTATTCTTGTAAAATTTTAAAATATATATGCAATCAGAGGGAAGTTTGAGATTAAGCGGAAACATGCTATTGATGTGCTGCTTTAGCTGGGATTCGATTGTGCATTCACTTGGTCTGAATGAAAGTTGTTAGTGAAGCAATGAAACCGGAGGACTGAGATTTTCTAGAAATTAATGACTGATTGGTGTGATCCAATGACCATCAAAACAGTAAAAAGCAAATCCAGATAGTTATCAGGCCTCCAGATATTTCTTGCATTAGTGTTACCATATTCTAAGATGAAAGAAGAAATTATTTTCCTGTTGATGTTTCTCATATATTTTGTAAAAACACTCAGTGAAACTTGGTAATAATTCTGAGGGTCTGAAAAAAAATTTCATGTTTCAGATCAAGAAAAAAATATGTTTAAATGTCAGTTAGATTTTGAGGGTTTGTTTCTGGGAGTCTGATCTTATATGTATAGATGAAAACTGCTGAAGATGACTCAGAAAATGTAAGGACAGCAGTACATCCCAATACTCATATTTGTGGTTTGTTTGGAGGGGTTTTTTGACTTAGAGTTTCAGATTACATAATTCAGTTCTCTCAGGATCTTTTTTGATTAACTGCTGCTCCAGAAATTATTCAAATGTTACCTTTATGACCTTGGAGCATCTTAGTAACTGTATAGCACCAAAGAGTGTGAATGTAGAATGAAATTGAATTGAATAGATATCGTGAGTTAGGATAATTCAGGTAAGTACTGACTTGTTAAAGCCATTGTAACCATAAGTTTATGAGGAAAAAAAATCTTTGGTACATAAAAATAGATATTTACAGTTCTTTTGGTACATCAGTTGGGCACCTTTATTATGAAACAACGGAGAATTGGTGCATGGTAATGAGATTCCTAGAAGACAGAAAGTGCCAATTTATACAGGGAAAAGAGAAAGATGAAAGGGAGCTATAGTCTATTGAAAAAAATTCACATGTTTTAAAACAAAGAATGTAGAAGGACTGTCAGCCTGCAGTGATCAGCATAGACAGATAGAAATTAATTATATTTTTTTTCAGAAGCTGCCTCTGCAAACTTGGTCAATTTTAAAAAGCACATTAGAAGATTTTTCAAACTGGCTTTCCAATTACCTTGGATGGCAGGCCAAGTGCTTTGAAATGGAATTTGTTTTAAATGGGTAAATGCAACCAATTCTGACTGACATTATTTTCCTAATTCATAACATGGTGTTACTGGTCAATGTAATTCTAAGAGGTACACCAAAAGAAGCTTTATTTTCTTTCAAACACCAGCAAGATGAGGGTATCAGGGAAAAACTGCAAAATGTTATTATTTAAGGCAGACTGGATGAAGTAGAAAAGACGAAAGGACTTGCCCAAGAGGAAAACAACTTTGCTTGCAAAATTGTATATGAGCAACGGTATAGTGTGCCTGGAAAATATACCATTCTGACATTAGGAAATGTACCATCCTGATGTTGCTTATTGGATCTCATGGTGTGTGTGACGTTCAGGTAAGTGTAAATCATCTGTCAGAACTGCTAGGCAACAGTGTCCAGTCTCTGGGATGACTGTGCAAGGAACGCTTTCATCCTTTTTTCATTCCTGACTGGGTCATCTTTTTAAGCTTGCTGGAAAGCAATATAGGCACCCTTCTGAAATGAAGCAAAATATTTCCCCTTCAGCCATTTTGATAATTTTTTGACTGAATTTAATTCTTGGTAGGTTTATATTCTCAATACTCCCTAAATGCAACAACACTGACTCCTTGAAATTCATGGTATTCCCTGAGAATGGGTTCCATGGAAAAACTCATCAAATACAAGGAATCATGAAGAGAAATTTCTTCAAAAAGTTTGAAGACAACTGAAAAGTAACAGAGGAACAGATAGCAGACAGTTCTTTTTACTTGACAGATTTTAATTTATACTTTTTTAAAATATGCATGGTGTAATTTGTTGCTAAGTTGTGTTGCTATCATTGCCACCTCTTCCTCAGCCAAAAGGGCAATAGTATTTTGTGGGAGGAGGAAGTCTATAATATTTGTGTCATTTTTGATGCATATTCTACAAACTCTAGCTGCTAGAATAAACCATGCTATAATATAAATTTCAAAAGGTTATTTCTTAAGAAGCAAAAAAGTTGAAACAGATAATATCAGAGTATTGCACTCAATTAAGTAGTTGCCAATATGTTGCAACTTTTCCCATTTTGATAGCAAATAGGGGGTCCACATTGAAAAAAACAAAGTTAAGGGTTAGGGACTGTAATAAAAATGTTCTCTGCTGGCATCATGACCTATATTAATTCTAAATTGCTTTATTAGGCAAAAGAAAGGACCTCTCCAGATGGCATTTATCGACACCAATTTTTCTTCATTGTTAACAAGTGTGCAATTGCTACATAATTGAAGGCAAGAGCACATTAATTTAAAAAAAAAAAAAAAGCCAAAACCATATATTATGTCTTTTTGGTGATCCTTTGATAAACAAGATCAACAAGAACCTTATAAGAATGCTCCTTCATTCATTCCCTGAAAAAATAACATCCACCATCCAGACTCTGTGCTTACTTGGGTTGTAAAGAAAGCAGAGTCTGGGGTGATACTGCTAGTTTTGCTTCAATATTCCATATACTGATAAACAACAACTACCCATTCAAAGAGACACTATAGCAGGAAAAAAGTAGAGCACCACCAGTAACCTCAAGCTTTCAGAAATCATCAGTTAAAATTTCAAACTTTTGGAATTGCAAAATTTTATAAAAACCATGTAATGGTTTTAGGCTGATGTGTGTTATGCTTATATGCATTGAAAGTTCTCAGACATTGCAAGTTTTATGTAACGTGCACAATATTTATTCTGCTTGGTGTTTGCCCATTACCTCGTGGACTCCACTAGTTCTTTTTCTTTTTCTGGAGAAAGCAGTATACCTTTTGCACACTTCTCACAGGTATGCCTACATCTAGCAGTTACTCACAGTTTCCTTTCACTCACACTTTCTCTTGGGCACTCTGCTTTGTGCTTTGCTTGCCCTTGCCCTCAGCTCCCTACCCCTGTCACACATTGCACTTTCTGACTTTCACCCTGAAGTGGGCAACGTCATAACAGAATCCAATGTTTGCACCAGCCTCTTAATGTGTCATTACCAGTAGTAAAGTTCCTTATTTCAATACTTGAAAGAATCAAACTTTAATTAATGTATTTACTTAAATTAAATATAGAAACATGGAAGAATATCCGGTGAAAAAAGAATAGTGAGATTTAACAGGCCTTATTTCATGCATTATACATATAATTTCAGGAAAATGCAATCATTATTTCCCACGTCTCTGTCTTGTAATAATGGCCTTTAACACTAAATGTAGTTATATCGTCAACACTGATTTATGTTTATGAACTTAACGTTGTATAGCAAAAAATACAACTAAGGGACACACATTATGCAGTTCACTTAATCTTTAAGTATAGGAAAATCTAGATTTCAGTCTTGTCCACTATAATCTATAGATCCTTCCACAATGAGATAAAACAAGCCCCTTCATTTGTTGATTTTGTAACTTTTTGCAAGGTGGCAACTAATACCAAGTGAAAATTGAAACTAGTCAGAGTTGCTCAACCTTGGTTTTTTCACAGTACTCCAGGAATGAACAGAAAAATAATGACTCCTCTTTTCTCTGAATAGCAGCTAGCAAATATTCAAATTTCACAAAGAAAATGTAGTGGGTGTCTAGAAAACTAGATGCAGTTTATAATGGGGCTCGTCATGACTGTCCAGACAGCAGGTGCCACCAAATATACTAAGAAAAAAAGGGGCAAGAATAACTAACAGTGAGATAGTTCATTCTTATATACAGTTGTCTTTGCAGCTGACAAAGGAAATTTAAGAAATGTATCACACTGAATGTAATATAACAAATATATTTTTTAATTCAACCTAGGTAGTATTTTTCCAAATAAAAATAAAAAATAAATAGGTACAGAAATTTAACTTGCAAAAATTTGAAAGCACACAAATGTTTTAATAAATAAAGAAGTCTCATTAAAAGATTAATTCATAATACTAACTACAAGTTCAGAGCTAAATAAAAAAGGCACTTTGTGACAAGAAATTCAGGTTTAGATTTTCATCTTTTCACATTTAAACATAATAACTTTACATTTATACAGTAAATTAATGGGAGTTTTTTGATCTAGGGATTAGCAATCATGACTTTACCTAAAGAACATCACTATATTCCTCTAATATGACTGTTCTATTGTGCTTTGCAAGCATAATATGTCAGTATTCTGATAAAAATTGAAATTAGGTTTGCTTTTTGTCCTGTTCTGATTTCAGCTGGTACTACTTGCTCTTTGGAAGGCAGCCTAGCCTAATTCATAAAGAACCAGGCCAACCACAGACCAGAATCTTGATCAGTAATTTCATTTGTCTTATTATCTTCAAGTATGCAAGATGAAGAAATGCATATTTCCACTGCATTACAGTACAAGCAATAAAGATTATTAGAAATTCCAAGTGCAGTATTAGAAACTTTTTTTAGAATTAGAAATTACATTGTCTTGTACCTTATATAATTGGCTAACATAAAATGACTTGGGAACTCATTTAGAAAGAAAAAGTCATCCAAATCAGGGAATTGTTTTTCAAATGTCTAAGAGGAATCCTCATCAGAGAAAGTATTTCAGCCATGGTAAGATGTTTTTCTATATATTTCATCCTAATTTATGCAGTAATTAATTCAGGAAGGTCCTAAATCCCATATTATGCAGGAGGCAAAATCAGATGATCTTAATATCTCTCTCTGGCTTTCAGAATACATTATCTAATTAACAGTTATCCTGAAGCTGTGAAGAGTCTAAACACTTGTTTCCCTTAACAGCAGTTATACTAATTTCCCTTTTGAGCGCACATTTGGTTTTTCAAGTAGTTTTCATTGCAAGCATTGATATCTAAAATGCACACCAGGGTTAATCTGCTTGCATGCACACCCTCATGCTTGCAAAGGATTAGTTTGAGATTGCACAAGCCTAGGCAAAGCAATTGCTTCTTCTACAACAGATATAATGACAACAGCAATTGTAGTAGCTGCTAGGTGTATTTCAGAAAAAGCAAGAGAAGTTGGATGCATGAAAAAATAAATAACTTTTTCTGAGGCTAATATTATCTCCTTTAACACTGACATTATTCCAAGACATGTTTCACCTTTCCTAAATGAGTCGTCTTTGTTTTCATGAAATCATTCTTTTCTTGGTAGCCTTAGACTTTAAAAGAAAGTTGCACATGACAAAGTAATGAGGAAGGTTTTTTTATTTTTATTATTTATATTCTGATCATTTTAGTGACCTAATTCAGTCTCAATTGATTTCAACATATTTTTCTGATTGCTGGGCAGCATAATATTGTCCAAAGACTGCAGCCATTTAATGGGAGAACCTGCTCCACCATGAAGAAATGTTGGACTTAGATTCTCTTCTGTTTCTCATTTCTCAGTCTCTAGTTCTTTCTCACTTTCTAGTTCTTTCTGTCTTTAAATTTCAATAACTTCAATAATTGCAATTTCAATTTCAATCTCTTAATTGCTTTCTCTCCTCTTCTTTCTCTATGTGTCCCCTGATTCCCTCCCCCTTTGTGTTTCTGCAGTTTAAAAATAAGTTTTCACAGAGGCACCACAGATTCTGACTCAGCTTTGGTCTGCTGCTGAGTTGTCTGGAACTGGCTATCCAGCACTGGTGGAAGCCCCTTGGTGGAAAGGGAAAGGGAAAGGGAAAGGGAAAGGGAAAGGGAAAGGGAAGGGAAAGGAAAAGGAAAAGGAAAAGGAAAAGGAAAAGGAAAAGGAAAAGGAAAAGGAAAAGGAAAAGGAAAAGGAAAGGAATCTAACATTCATACGTTGTAAAGCCAAAAGACTGTAATCAATAAGGGAAGAATAGACCATAGGAAATTAATTGTAACAGAGACAGAAAAAGAGAAAAATTGTAAAGTTCTGTGTAAAGTTTGAACAGAGGATATTTTCTTGTTCTGAGGGATTCACCCTTTTCAAGGTTTAATAGCCTTATAGAGAGATATACTACAGGCTAGGCTTTGTGCATTGCAGAATCTTGAAAAGTAATTGATGCTCTGATAATGAAATTCCATTTCAAATATAATTTTAGAAATAATGACGCCTCCATTGAATTCCATGGGGCTAACTTTTTTTCCCAGCTGTTTTCATGCGAAATGTTTACCCTCCAAATTTCATGGGTGAGAAATGCAGTGGAAAGAGGTAGGATGCAAAAACAGATTCTGAAGTGATTTTCTTGTTTTTCCTGTGCATAAATTATGAAAAAAACCCCATTTTATACAGAGATATAAAATTTAAATTAAAATTGTTACTTGAAAATTTTCTGTGTTCTTTCTGCATTAAATGGCTTGCTCCTTTGCTCAATGTTCTTTTGGCAGTCAGACAGAAGGCACATTGCAGCCAATGAAGTGTTTTTCCATAAGTTTCAAATGATACTTCAGAAAAGAACTTCTTGAAAACCATTAGATACATAAAATGTAGTGAAAACGAAGGGGATGATGTGTGTTTAATTTGTGTGTGTTTAATTCATAAATATAAAATATATGTACCTAGAGAGAGAAAAAGAAACACTTGGCACCATTTTCATCAGCAGCATTTACACAGTTTTAATGTAGAAGATTGATTTTAAAGAAGCAATAAATTAACCCAGCCCTCATAAATGTTCAGTACTTTATCTCTGATACACCATCGCTGAAATAAAAATCAGACAGCATACAGAGTTGCATCTGTGACATTTTTGGACTTTATTTTCAGTGTTAAACAGGAGTTTGTCTATCAGAATTCAACTGTTCTTCAATGTAATTTTTCTGTTTGGAAGGTTGCTTTTGTGAAGGTTGGGTCTGGTTCTATAATCCTTGAGTGCGACAACAGGGCCTGGTTGCTGAAGGACAAGGAGTGAGAAAAGGTTGCAGTGCACAACTGAAGTCTGTATGTTATGGTGTTTCTAAACAGATATAAATCATAGACTGAAGTGTCACCAAATGAGTAACTCACATGCTTTTCATATCCAGTCAAACTTTAAGAGAATGAAATATGTTTGCTAGTATCAACTCGCCCCAGTAGACAGTAATCCACATCACAAGAAACACTTAATTGAGTCCATTTGGCAGTTGCTGCTCAGCAGGGGCCTTGTAATGAAATAACATGTAATAACATACCTCTCATCCCTAGAGAGAGTGTCCCTGCAGGTCAAGGTTGAGGTCATTTCAAGGGCAAGGTCAGGTAGCTTATGTTGTAGTTGCTATTGCCACATCAAATTACATCTCTTTTTTTTTTTTTTTTTATGGACAAAATTCATTTTATAGATTTTATTCTACGTTTTAACTCTGTTAAACATGTGTTTGCTATGTCTTTCAGCAAAATCTCTGTCAGATTAGAGCATATTATCACCCAAAATTAATACATCATACATGTTATTTACTAAATTAATCTCAATGGATGCGTCTATGATTTTTAGTAAATTACTGCACAAAATACTTTTCCAGTTAGCAAAGAGTATTGTTACAAACAAAGGCAACAGATACTAAATACCTTACCAGAATTGTTGAGCAACTCGAGGAGATACAGAGAAAAGACAGTGAAAGAAAATGAACCTTAACACTCCCATGGTATGATACTATTGTACAACAATAAAATATTGTTATATAACTATAATTAGGGATGCAAAAAGGTTTTATTATTGGCTTTAATGAAATGAAATGAAATGAAGTACATCAACAATTGATAATTTAAAGAAGGACCATATCATTATTTCTATTCAATATAACTTTTCTTAAAATCAGAGTTTAGAGTAAAGGACTCAATTCATGATCTCTTACTGAGCTACTTGGCAAAGTTATGACTTGCTTACTTGACTTGTGGGCTAGGGAAGAGTAGACAAGGAAAGTGTAGGTTTTGATTTAATAGTTTTGTTGATAGGTAGGTAGAAAATTAAAATTCTCATCTCCACTTCTGATTTTTTTTTTGTTTTCTTGTTTAATCCCATAATATAATGTAGAGCCTGTACACACTTTCAGAGACCTTGATCTACAAGTTTGCCCTTTTCCCAGACTACTCTTAAGCATAGGGAAAGAGTCAGGCTACCTTCTGGATCTTGTGCTGTGTGTTACTGACTGACCAAAACCACCAGATTACATCATAGAAATATGGAAATGCCTAAGTTTTCCTTTTGTCCATTTTGGGATGGTGTAATAGAGAACTAAACACCTCACCTATTGGTGGACTTGATTTTCTGATGAAATCCTTATCTTTCCAATGTGTACTGACAGGAAAGTAACTAAAGTCAGGCAGCCTTCAACTTTTCAGGATGTTCTTTCTTTTTCTCTTCATTGTCTGTAGAGAGCTTTGGCAGCTACACAAGGTGGTCTGGATCGTCTGCTGCTCTGAAAATGGCCTTCTAAATTAGTTGTGAAGACATGCCTCAAGGAGGTATTTCCAGTAAGCAAACTGCCTTCTACCCTTACTTTCCAGGCATAATATTCTAGTTCTAAAAGATATCCCCAAATTAATTACTTATTTTGAACACATAGCAGGGAGCTGATTTTATTAACCTCTAAACGAACTCAGACAGTGCAGCCAGAAGCCCTGAATTCTCCATCAGATTGCCTTGTTTGTTTCCAAAGCAAGAATCTGCACTCTGCTTCTCTGTCAGCAAAGATTTCAGAAATAAATTATTTTATGGTAAATGCGAGGAACAGTATATGTGTACACCAGCTGACTGAATGTGACAAGATTTTGGTGAGCAACAATGATAGTTCACTCAAGGAGAACTGCTCAAGGAAACTACACAAAGAAGGAACCAGCAGTTATTTCTAGAAGGTAAAAACTATTGCTAGTACAAAAAAATAGATCCAAGCCTAGGTTTTGTTACGGCAAAATTAAATAACTTAGCAAGGAGTTGTCCCTTTTTTCAGAATGCAATAAAAATGTAAATGGTTCACATTATATTGTACATGATTTAGAAGAGCAGATCTAAATGAAAAGATATCTTCAAAGAAAAAATGAATTTAAGTAAAAATTTAGTGCATCTGAACAAAAATGAAAAAGAGAGAAAATGTATACGGGGCTGTCAATAAGACACCTGGACTACATCAAATATTTTCTTGTGCTATTAACATTCAAGATGGATGCAAGGAGAAACATTAGTTTTATAAGGCATTTGGGAAAACCAATCTCTAAAAACACACCATTCCCCACCCGCAATGGACATTTTGAAAACACAGTTTCTTCTTCACCATTTGGGTTGCAGAACTGTGTCGATTTAAGTGGCCAGCAAGGTTAGGGTTAATAGGAGAGAACATCACTGTTCCCTCCATCTGAGTAAAAATGGGTAACCATAGCCTAATTCTACCTTAGGATATAACTCTGGTTACATCTCAATTTATAGAAATAATTAGATCAAATTAGATCATGGAAAGTTTAATTAGCCAGGCATAGTTTTGAATTAAAGTCCATTTTCTATGGAAATTGGAAAAGGCCTAACTAATTCAGTACTCATTATATCATGATTTAGCATCAAGCATCATGGGGGGCTGTAAGTCAGGGTATATGAAAAAAAGCAAAGAAGACACCAGCTCTCCTAGATTTTGGACAGTATTTGGATGTCTTGCCTCCGAAAAAAAAATAAACAGGTTTTGAATGTTGAAGAGAGTTTAGCAGGCTAGCTTTGAACAAGAAAAAAGTTCATTTGGACCATTAACTAGACTCAAAATTTCGTGTCATTGTTCTTTGACCTGCCTCCACCATAAAAAATGTTGAATGTAATTCTTGCTTTTATATATTTTTGAAATATGCACATAATCTACTACTAATGTGAAAGGGACCATTATGAAATATTTCACCCAGTGCAACAGTGTCTAATTATAATTAATTCTATTAACATTCATTATGACATATTAATTTGTATTAATGTGGATGTAATCTCATTATTTGATCAGAATTTGGAACTAATTAGTTTCCACCTAGTATAAAGAGTTATTTATTATACAAAGAACCTCCTTTGCTTTTGAGGTACTCTTGAATATAATTTACCACCCTGTGTATTATAGAATCTGTAAACTAGCAAAACTATTGTCTGTAATACAATTCCTGATCCAGCACTACCTCGATTATGCAAGTTCCAGTACTATGTAAGGCTCTGGGCTCCCTTACTACTGAGTCTGAGTAGACTTTTCACACAGGAATCCATTCAATATCAGTAACAAGAGTAAATTTATTTTTTTTAATCTTGTCCAAAATCTTTTTTGGTTTAGCCAGAAAACCTGAAGATGTAATCCATATATTTTAAATCTCTAGGTGTGGCGTTTCCATCAAAGATTTTTCATTGATCTACATGTGTTTAGAAGAACTGATTATAATGCAAACATATACATTAGAGATGTTAAGGATGAGGTTTTGTAATGTGTTTATGAAAACATGTTGAAAGGGATGAGGGACAGACTTTACCACTTTGGCTTTTGTTCAACAGTGCTCTAGGGATCAAAGAGTTTCACTGAAATCAATAGCACCTATTACAGATGAAGGCACAGCTCACCATGGGTAAGGGTCTGGCTACTAGGAAAGTAATATTGAGATTGCTTTCACTTTAATGATGGAGAAACTCTAAAACATCCATCCATGCTTTTGGGTGAAATAAGTAATGCCCACTAAAGTTACAAGATTTATGAGGGATGTCCAATTCAATTTCATTACAAAAAAAAATTAAAAATTGGTTCCCTGCCTTTAAAATGAAAACCATATGCAAGGAACAGTGTTTTTCCAAATTGATGCAGGTACTGAGAAAAAAAATCTTTAAATAAGAATTGTCATTTATTATTTGTGCATCATATGTATAGAATTAGTTAGCATATTCTGCTTTCATGATACTTGCTAGGGATTGTTTTAAGAAAGTTCTAGTCAGTATTTAATAAATGAAACAGCTTTTTGATCCTTCAGACACATAAGTGACCTTAGACAATTGTGCTAAAAATGCTCTAACTCAAGTCCCATATCACCCTCTCCATATCTAGAAGGACATGTCAGCTCCTTTCCCAGGACAAATCTTAGTTCTCAGCTAATACCTGAGAGATAACACACTGAAAACCTTTATTGCATAATTGCTGGATTGACCATGACATGACATTGTTCTCATAGCTTCAGGTATGTGAAGTGTGAAAAGTCCTTCCCAAATTTCTGACTGTTTTAAGATTAATTTAAAGCTCTATGTTCCCATCTCTACCCTAAATTGAGCAATCTGATGTGTAGTCAACCCAAAATGCACATCTACAGTTGAGTTCAAAATGCGGCTCTTTACTTCCTAAGGTATTGGAGTTTGAATGTACAACTCAGGTGGCACATTCAAGCAACTGAAAAGCTCGTATCTATCAGACATATAGTGGATAATACATATGCTAGATCTATACCACAAGCAGTGGTAAAAATATTTAACTAATAAATTATTCAGAAAGGCTTTTATCCACCTTTTCCTACTTAAAAGTTGAAAAAGAAAAGAGGTGCAAGAATCTGCTTTGAGTGAAATTATGCTTTTTTCATCACAAAAAATTCTGAATACTTTTTCTGGTTGTATGTTCCCAGAGCTCACAGAAGAGTGGAAAAATTTTCTAAAACACGGATTTTTCTTTTTTTCAGCATAGTAGATTGTATTTACAATGATCTAATAATATTGTCCCAAATTTCAATGATAAACATAAAAACTGAACATACATTAACATTAACCCTGACTAAAATAAATTTTTCAACTGCACTTGGCATATTTAAATTTCTTCTTCTGTTTAGAATAAATACTTCTTGGAATTTATATTCCAGTGTCTGCTATTTTTTGATTATATAAATTTCTGGCCTTTATTGTTCCAACAAATTGTCCCCTCAACAAATGGATTGATGAGTTTAACACAGCATCACTTCCATTTTTGTCATTCACTTCTTAATCACTTATCAAAATAGTCTGAAGATCATACCAGCCAAATCATCAAGTCAAAGAGATTTCCCCCAATGTGATTTGAAGCTACCTCTGAACTGTCAAGATAGGCATTTATCTTAAATTTGAAGACGTGTCCTTCATATTTGCCTGGCAATATCACCTGAAAGAAATATTTTGTAAACTTTTGTTGACAAAAAGATATTCTGGGATATTTTGCACATCTTGAAAGAACAATTCAGTGCAAGGGCACAAGTTTGAATAGAAGAATTTAACTAAGGTTTCTGTACTGTGTTGTCTAAAATCAATAGGTCTTTGGAGATCAAATAGAGGCCGAGTGCAAGATGATGTTTTAGAATGGCATATATCAGATTTTTGAAATAGCTGGTAGGTTTTGTATGGTTTAAATCCCTCAGTCATTCCCAGAATGTTTCAGCACATCTGCATTTTTTATCTCAGCACATGTGCATTTTTTATCTCAATGGATACAACTGCAGTTATGATCACAGACACATATCTTAGCAGAGGGGCCTCACTAAATCCCATAGTGGCAAAAAGAAACGTGCATGGTCCCATGGAAATGGTTTAAACTGATCCTGAATAATGCAACACTTACTGATTTGTACCAAAATTTTGCATCTACCTAATTATGTACAGATTATGGTATGCACTAAAAGGTAGAAATCATCTAAAAACTTTTTTCATTGAATGAAACATTTTTTTTTACATGACCTATATGACATTAGACAAATGTCAAAGGCTGAACTTCACAGAATTTAAATGAATGAATTGTAACTCATAGAAAGCAAAATGTAATTCTTCCATCCTGGATTTGACTCTTAAAATTGAAGCATTAATTTCAGAAACACCTAAGGGATCTAGGGAGAGAATTTCTATTATAGTTCAGTGGTCTTTGTGTCCATAACCTCTTTAGCCTCACTTAAAACCTCAGTCAAAGATTAATCTCAGAAATAAATGTATCTTTTGCATATCTGGACAGGTCACGACCTCTGTTGGAATGGAAGTCGAGCTCCCTTGTATGTCAGGCTTAGACCTATCTTTATGGAAGTAGTCAAAATATGAGCAAGATGCTAAACTACAACATAGCACTCATTAGTTAAAAAACCTTCAACAACCATTCTTTATAGATTGAAAACCAGAAGTAATTTCATTGTAAGTGTTTGGGGACATTTTTATAGGTTGCAATATACCGTCATCAATACAATAGAGACCTAAGTAGTTGTAATTTTCATTTGATTTTCCTATTATTTTTTATTTAATATTAAGGCACTACAAAAACTCAGAGCTGAATTTTGAAATTCAGCAAGCTGCTTCACACAGTGATTACTCTCCATTTTAACGTTCAGTGCCATTAAGAGTGGATTAGACAGAGCTGCCAGCCTGAGCTGTTTTAAACAAATGGAAAATCATTAACAGTAATCTTTTGAACCTTTGTGTACAGGACAGCAACTGCTGGAAGGAAACAAGACCAGAAGAGGACCTGTAGAGATCTGGGTAAGCAGACACTGCTAGATTAATGACTGGCATTGTCAGAAGTGAGTGATGGGGAACTACAGCGGCTTCATAGGCTCACCCCTACTAGTGGGTGTTGCCATGGGTACCAGCTCAGAGGTGTCACATAAAAAAAAAAAGGGGGAAAAGGGAGAGACAGATGAACAGCAAAAGGGAATAAAGAATACACACACCATGGCAATATAAAGAGACATTCTGTGTACACAACAAAAATGGGGTATGTCATGATGTAGTAGAATGTGGAAAAAAAGAAGGAAAAAAACAATAATGGTTGAATTCTCAATAAAACCCTCTGAATAGCATGACCTAATTTATATATCTATGATTGCACATTTTTATTTATTGTTTAAAGTCCAGGCAATGATAGAAAAGACTCCTATTAATCACACATTGTCTGACAGCAGAAAAGAGTTATTTGCGGTGCGCAATCACTATTCATAAATTTATTGTTATTTAGGGCCATGTGTAGTCTATAAAAATAAACCTAATAAATTATTGTCATTTAAAATCACAATTAGTTCCCAATTCAGCAAGTGACATCAACATCCCCAACCATCCCCAGCATGAGCAGTTGTCCTTTAAATTAGATGGACTGCTCAAACAGTTGGTGATTTGTGTCTTATCAAAAGTAATCTTCTGAGGTAGCACAGAGGCTTGTTTTTAATAACCTAGCCAGGGGGTGAATACCAACCATGAGGCATGAAACACTTTTGCCTAAAATGAATGGTCACAAGATAGAGAAGGAAAGGGAAAAAAGCCCAGCAAAAACTCCCACACAAATAAACAACCCCTCACTCTCGAGGCAGTTTGAGCAAGTGTGTCCCAAAGGGCAGATAATATTTTTGTCCCTTTACTGTTTACTTGTTTGGCTTGTCTTTCAGTCAGATAGATATAAATAAAGTCTTTATTCCTTCAGATCTGTTGAAAGTCTGCATAATGTCCATGTTCAGTGAAATAATTGTAGTGGGTTTTTGTATCAGGATGTTTCAGTACATGAAAAAACGTCGTTTACAGCTGCCGAGAAATAAACAGATATCAATGGTTACATTAAGTACAGAATATATTAATTCTATGATTATTAAGTTACATAATAAAATATACATAAAGTTGTGTGAATTCTGTTTTGACTAACTTCTGCAGCACTAAAATTTAATTAATTAAAAAAAAGTGAACATAGAAAATATTTGGTGTGATGGGAAATAAGGGAGTTTAGTCCTGATTTGTAGTGAGTTGGCTTATCTGTTTCTCATGCATAACAATTGTGGCAATGATGTAGAAAAAGCAAAATAATTAAAATATTTGCTTTATATATTTTATATATTTTATTTTTATATATTTATTAAACATGTCTACACATAGCTGAATAGGTTATGTGCTACATTACACTTTCCAGAAAACATGGTGCATCTTTTAACTATCCGATCGTCTAAACAATCCGTCGGTGAAACCTTGTAAAAAGAGGGGAATGGAAGTCAGAAAACAATTATGTGGTAAGTAAGAAACCATGTAAGTCATACAGCTGTGTATTGCCTGCTGCTTCCCTCTCCTTTTGGACATATGCCTGTAAATGAGGTTTCAGATAAACAAGAATCTACATTAAAAGTTACACTACATTACTAAGTATAAATGCATTTTAACCCAATTTTGTAATTGTCTTGGGTGGGAAGTTTCTCATTTTGCTGGGGACAATAAATGTTTATCCGAAATTTCCCCAGGAGGGAATTCCCTTATATTAATAAAAACCAGTATAACCAACAGAAGCAATGCCACTAAAAAAAATTGTGTGTGATATGATAAGTAATGTTATCAAACCAGACAGATTCAAGAGAAATTATTTGGTACGATGGATGTCCCAAAGTTCATTTTCAGTATACTGACTCAAGTTCTGAGCAAATTGATGATGGTCAAAGCTTACTATTATTCGATTGCTCTTGAATGATATCTCTGGAATAGTTTGCTGTCCTTTAGCTTCTAGTAAGTGTAATACAAAGCCATTAATCTCTTATCTTCAAAATCAAACTCTTGACTACAGTGAAATCAAATACAATATTCATTAACACTAATCCAGTCTTCTGTCTGAAGTAGTATTTCTTATTAGACAAACACCAAAGTGTATCAAAACAACTTTATGTGAACATCAATAAATTTTACTGTGCAGACTTGTATGGAAATTATTCTTGTGATGCCTGCGTTATTGTGTTTTACAAATCAAAATTTGACTTCTGTCTTTAGGGCTTTCAAATTTACTTTTCATGAAAATTAAAATCCCATTCTCAAAATAAGCATACTCATTGCACAGAAACAAGGAATGAAGATAATAGTATGAACAAAGGGGAAAAAAAGAAAGATTTTAGCACCCAAAGAAACCTCTGAAGAAGAAACTTGACCTTTTAGTTGTCTCTTCATTTTTAAAAAAAAATTAAATTGAAATAACTAGAAGTCTAATTTAAAGTCTAATTCACAAGCTACTGTACTATTATCTAGTGTGGAGTATGGTAAGCTATATTATATGCAGAAATGCCTAGACAGGTAAGTGTCTACTGTGAGAGATTACTCAGTAAGTACAGATGACAGCTTTCTGTGACAGAATGTTTAACTCTAATAGTCTCAAGACCAAACAAAATTGTTTCTAAAAAATATGTTTTAAATATAGATTACAAGGCCTTGGAAAAGCCACCATTATTCGCAAGTGGGGTCATCTCTATGCTGAATCTTTTGTCAGATAATCAAAACATTTTCCCTTTTTTTTTTAAAGACATGTTTGCTCATGCTTGAGCAAAATCACTTTGCTAAACAGCCCAAATTACTCCTTCTCTGATAAACAATCTACACCTTTAGGATCACATGGTATTTTCAACAATCACAGTAAAATGAGGATGATAACAGACAAATCCCTCCGGCTACTGCATCTTCTCCTTCTCCTCCCTCCCAAACACAGAGACCATATGATGGAACACACAGAACCACAAATTACTGTAGTGCACGGTTCCTACTTAATAATGACATCCCATAAGTTAGCAAAAATCTGCCAACATCTGCAAGCTTCTCTGCAGTGTTGTGAGCCAAAGTTAAAAATCATGTGTGACAGTGCTGTGGAAAATACAATTGATTCCATTCTGATTGTGTCAGTTCCAAACACAGACAATATTGATGATGCTGTACAGTAATCTTATTGGACTTGGGCCCAACTGAACATTGGTCTTTGTCAACTCATTATTCCTCTATCAGAGGGATCTCACTAGATTGATCTTGCCAGAAGCTCTTGATGTGTCTCACAAATCACTGTTCTGCTGTTGGCAGGCAGATTCGAGTACTGCACAGTAATTGCTGGATTTTTTTCCTTTCCCCAGAAGGCAGTGACTACATACTGCAAGTCATTGTCATACGAGAGAATATAACTGTCCTAACAAGATAATGCAGTTAACTGTGCAGTATCTGATTGTGCCAAAAAGATATGGTCATATTATGTATGTTACTAAAGGAGCAAAATTATTTCAAAGTTAAACTTTTTTTTCTTCATCCTTGCCATCTCTTAAATAAATAGCCCACATTTTTAGTGTGAAAACTTGTTTGGATAAATTGTATTGTTTTAAACTGCAACGCAAATGTGGGAAGATCTTAATTGGCCTCTTTCCATTTACGTATATAGAAACAAACCACACAAGTGTTTGCACAATCAATACTGCACTGCAAAACTCAGACACAGACATCTGAGTATCTGACAAGAAGTGATTACATCTTGGAAACTTCTTTTATGCTTTCAGCCAGAGGAAATAAACTTGTTGGCTCCTAAACTCTTTGCTTGTCCCTCAGAAAGATCCAAGAAGATTAAGTTTAGTCTTTGGCCTGGGTAAATGCTTTCCTTAAGATACTATCAACATATCCTCTGGCTAGTCTTAGAAGAACACAATGACAAAACCAAATTTAAACACTTGATGCCCTGAGTCAGATAACCTGGATAATAGCAAGAGGCTGGACTGGAGTTTCTCCAGGAAAGCTTAGGCTTTATGTTGACTGAAGGAGCCACTGGCAGCCAGCTTCATTCCCACAGTGCAAATGGGGAGAATAACAGCCCTGGAACAGCTAAACTGAATTATCCAGCTCTGGCTTCTCACTCTCTTTGTGGATGTCTGCTTTTATGGGAAGGTGCAGGGGCTGAGAAGTAAATGTAACACATTATGGCTGAGAAGGACTGTGATTCCTGATTAATGGAATGGTTACTCTATTGAATAAAGAAGGTTTGAGCAACTTGGACCTTACATTCCCTAACTACCTTGTACCTTTACCTAATACAAGGAAATTGAGCAAGGCCATTAGAAAGGGGTGTTGGTAAAACCTCTAAAAGATCAGATAAAATCTCATCTCTAAGTAATCCAAAGAATTCATCCCCTTCTGAAATACTCAATCACTGTCAAATAGGTATGTAAAAATCAAAATACAGGCAGAAATGATGCAGGTGATGAAACTATGGGAACTATAAAAGGATGCAAAGCCACAGTGATGTTTTTTATACGACAGTGCCAAAGCTACTTGTGTAAATAATAGGGAAATGTTTAAGAAAAGAAAACATTAAATTATTCCACCTATAGGCAGCATACAGAAGCAGCAAAACATTATACTTAATTACTAAAGACCAAAATACAAGGTTCAATGAAGAAAAAAGAACAGTGTAAGTGCAAGGCCTATGTTTTCCACAGCTAGATGAAGAAAAGTAAATTGAAGAGATACTGACAATTTATGCCATAAAGTTTCAAATCAGTAGCCCAGTTCATTTAAGGATGTACCTTTAATTGTTCAAAGAAACTGCCTATAAAGATGAAATTTTTGTCCTAGTTTTCTTTGGAGTCTTAGTGATTTGCTTCATGATTTTTATTTAAAATAGAAAGAAAATATCAAAGCACTCTTAAAAATAAATTTGGTACAAAACTAAAGGCAATAAAATAAAATAAACCAAAACATTTAAAAATCAAATTAAGTCTTTGAATAAAAGGAGGGATCATGTGACATCCAGGGACTGACTGCAGGACTATGAGTGGGTGACTTTTGACAGAAATTAGCACATAGTTGTCCACATACCCAGAATAAGCATCACATGCAAACTTTATGTTGAACCTTTTCCCCCTGACCTGTGTTTTGGCTGGTGTGTTGATGCAAGAAGTTCTAAATATAGCAGAGCCAGCAACAGGAAGATTCCAAACATGAATCAGAGTAAAAGCAATTTTCATTTTAAATATAATGAAAATATTGCCTTCCTTAACTTTAGATAATCTTCAGATTACAGAATAGGCTTTTGTGGTAAATTATTCTGTGACGTGCTAGAATGTACAAAGTGACTTAGAGTCCCCAGGCAGGTGCAAAGGAGAGCTGCTTTATTGCAAAAAACAGGCCTTTTTAAGCAGTTAGCCTATTATCATTCCAGTTAATTACGACAAACATAACCCAACCAACCACCATACACCACAATGTGAGCATCTCTATCAAAAATTGTCGGATTTTGGTGCTGTCTAGATGGTCTGGGAAAAGCCCAAAGATGGCCTTGGGCCCCCGGGGTTCGAAAGGACAAGAGGAAGCTTCAGAATTGTTCTCGGTCTCGGTGTTTATTAATTGCTTATCTAAAAGATTTTCTCTTGGCCTGACAGAGTTCTGCTCAGCAGTCAGCCATGGGCACACACTGAGAGCCCCTGGGGCGGCCACCTATCTTTATACCCGGAGTTACGTATACAATATTTATCATTTTTCTCTAATACCCTCTACCCTTATTAACCAGTGCACTTTTAGTAAAGACCAATCCCAAAGTGCCAACATCACCACAGAAAATGGAGGCCTAGAGGAAGAAGAAGAAGGAGAAGGGCACGCCCCAATTCCTCCATCTTACTTCTCTAGACCCCCCTGTACAGAAATCTTAAACCCTGTATCTCACACTCCAATTAACTTATCCCTTCACCATTCACCCCGGTGAAATCCTCCTGTCCTCATACTGATGTCATCTCCCATGTGGGATCAAAGTCCAGCCACCAGACATTTCTGGCAACATTCCAGGACTCCCGAGCCCCCCAGTTCTGAGAGACTGAGATCCCACAAAAAATGGATATATAAATTGGTTTTCTACCTCCAATTCAGCTGAGTCACTTTCCCACAGTCCTTTTCCGCTTAGCCAAAGTAGCGGGCCTGAGCCCTGATTTTACAAGAGTAACAAGGCCCTTATTTTATAAGGCTTTACCTATATGCAACAGTAGAAAATTTAAGACCCTCGGGGTGGACAGGTGTCACCCAAAGTCCTCTGCATGTCATCTCTTGGAGCTGGCCAACAGGAAAAGTCCAGGACCCTGATGCTCCTGCACTTGCCATGCTCTGTGAGTATGCTTTTTTCAACCTGGATGGAAAGACACATTCCATCTGCTTGGAATGCTCAGGAATGTTCAGGACCTTTTTCACTACTTTTCCATGTTTTTTTAATAGTATTACATAGGCATTGATCATCAGCTATAATAAAGAGGAAATGGTATTTTCTTTTAATACCATGGTCAAACAGTTTTGTTTCTGAGACTTAAAGTCCTCACTAAAGCTAATTTACCTAATTCTAATTGTGGCAACATTTAGTTTAGTTTACTTAAATGTTTAGTAGAACTTTAAGTGGAATATAAAAAAAATATTTTACCCGCCCTTTCATTTATTGTTCATAGCTGGTTCCACTGCAAGTTTATGGATTAGTGTAAGCTGAAGACTTAGCATTAATAATGAATCTGATCTGTTGTCTGGAATAAGTCAATAGTTACTGGGCCTTGGAAATAGAGAAAGCAAAAAGGTGACCAACCATAGGACTTTTAGCTTCTTTCTTCGAGGGTGCTCACACATATTCCAGACTCTGTGCTCTGGGTTGCTTATACATTTTACATTATGCACACCTCTATCAAAAACTTCCTTGTTCAATATCAGGCACTGAATATCAAACTGCCAGTGCTAACACCCCCTGTAGTAGCAGAGGAGCTCTGAGTTGTCCAGCACCAAGAGGAGATTGCTTTCTCAGAGGCTGAGTTGTCTTCTCTGCTTTTTATCATGATATCATGCTAGTACAAAAACAGTGTAAGGAAATAGAGACTCAATTTGTCCATATTTACAATATCCACATGGCAAACATTTTATATTAACTATTCCTGAAACTTCATAGTATGAAAATCAAGTTTTATGGCAACTTAAATACATGCTTTATTGTGCTATAATATTCAGGATATTATTTTACTTGAGAATTCAAGTAAAATAATTTACTTGAGATCTGAACAATTGCACAAGTGTAATTTTGAAAAAGAGACCATCTCAACCCATATGTAGAGAGTGGCTGTAAATTAAAGTATTTGAGGAAGGGGAAAGTAGACCTCAACAGTACCAACTTCTGAGAATTTATCCTCTAACAGGTGAGGTAAAAAAATTATGATAACCTTATTAAGGTTCATGTACTCTGTAGAAGGTTACAGTTACAATCTAGATAAATCACTTATCTGATTTAATTCAGACAACGCTGAAACCCTGACGGTGGTGTGGCCTGCTCACTATGAATGATAAGGTGAAGACTCAAAGCTAGGAGAGTTACAAGAACATTGCTAAGCAGTTGAAAGTCTCCTTTACAGACAACAATCCAGGGATATTTATATTTTGGTTCTAAGTGTGTGTGCTAAATACTAATCACATAATAGCTAGTTCACACAATAGCATTAGAGCACTAGAGAGACTGATCAGATTGATCAGATATTTGCACACCTTGCTTCTTGCTTTGGTTAGATAATATTTTCTTTTTATAAACATTACAGACTGTGTATGGCAGAATTCTTGGTCAATGGTTTTATTGTATTCTCTTGGAGAAAAAATTCCCCAAACTCAAAAGCAAGAAAGGAAAACCCAAATGAACTGGAAAGCAGAGACTTGCTGTATGCATGTAAGCAGCCTCTGCTGTGCTCTTCATGTCTGTTTATCTCACGCTTGCTCCCTGTGGTATAGTACGTAGGGACATACCAATTTCTGTAGTCAGATTAGCAGTATGCTTTATTCCTATTCTATTTAATGATAACAAATGAGCAGAATCCTCCATAATCCTTCTTTGGTTTCTTAAACTACACCTGAGTATCAAAGCACAAACCAGAAATAACTGGTAAGCAGCCACAAGTACATTTATGTTTAGACAGGACAGTGGTTAAATTAACTAATATTTTAAGAATGCTAAGGTATTTAGTAACCAGACATAGTTTTCAGTGCTTCATTTTCTTTTATGGCAATAGACCAAGTACTTTGCTTTACATTAACATCCATCAATGTCCTTGTAAAATTCTAAGGGATTGAATTTTTTGAGCTGCTGAAAATCAATAGCTTCATTTGTAACTGGAAGAGCACAGGATTTCTGAAAATTAGGGTCCTGTATGCATTTGGCAATTCTGATTCATGTATGGCTTAAAGGCAAGAGTTTCTGCATCTCTGTTTTGTATTTGTTGAATTTTACTTGTGTCAGGAAAAGGCTGACCACCATCTCTCCTTCTTCACTGAGATCAGAGGCATCTGCACATTGTCTGTGTTGCTATCTCTCATGATTTAATCATGTGCCTCGTATTGGCTCGTACTAACTGAAAGGGCTAGCTCTTTGAGACAGGGGAGTGCAGGAGAAAAACAACTTTCATCTTTATCTAAATAAGCTTCCAATCCCTATCCTTACTAAGAAAAGTGAGAATCATTATCAAGGTTACCCAAAATGTTTGAAAAATAAGATGGCAATTAAAAGAACCTCAAACATTAAAAGGTACTAATTTTTCAAGATAATCTCTTGATTTGGACCTATACTTTGGTAATTGGGGATTAATTACATCTTGAGCTGATCTTTTAGTTTTTACCTTCCAAAGAAATAATCTCACTGTGAAAGAGGCTCTTTCTTTAACGATAGGCACAGAATTATCACAGAATATATTAATGGAATAAAAATATAGGTAAAGTAACATGAAAATCGCATTCACATTATTTGATAAGAAAACTATGTTTCTTGAATATTTAATGCTCTTAACATCAATGAGCACTGTTCTTATAAAGTCTTGTATCATTAGTTTATCCAGCTGTGTCCCTAGCTGCAAGCATATAGTATTATAGGTGACGCTGAAAACTGGCAATGTCAAGTTTCATAGTGAAAACTGGTTTATCTTTTACTAACAATCTTAGCAATGTGCAGTGACCTGACCTTGGAGTAGTGGTTTAACAACCTTTGTCCAAGCACTCCGTGGCTCTTCTTATATCTGTAATAGTTTACGTGATGGACTATGAAGAACTGCCAGACGACAGTTCTATTTCATTTTTGTCACTGCATGGCTCTCCATTTTTCTCACGGTCTTTTTCTCAAGGGCACAATTCTGTAAGTCAGTGTGGCAATGTTCAAGATGGGTATTGCTTTTTCAGTTATTGTACCTTGAAGTAGCATGTGCAAGTCTCATGCATGCTGCAATTCCAGGCCCTCAGTAAAACAAAATCATCGGGAATTTTATAAATCCTCATTTCTTTCTTAATGAAGATAAACTGAAATTGTAGAATGGGGATATTACATTAGGAAATTAGTTAAAAATATTAAAAATTAGTATAAACCATTCTGTGGGGTTTTTTAAACGAATCATCTAGCAAATGGTATCCCTTTATAGATGCTAGAAAATTAGCTTACTCTTTAGAAATGTTGAGGCCTTTATTGACAGTGTATACAGAGGAGCAAAGAAAAATAAAGAACAGAAGGTATGAAAGGAGAAAACCAGACTGAGTACATATCCCAGCCCAGTTTTTCAAAGAGAAGCCAACATTTCATAAATTTCTCTGTGTGATGTATTATGTGTTTAAAGATATACATTTACAGTTATGGCATAGTTTTGCCCACAAAGAATGAGCAATTAAAGATAGTGTGTCTGCTCTTAAAAATGCATTTCCATTTATTTGCACAAATCAGTGGATTTTTGCTTTTCCAAACAGTTTCAGGTGTATATGCCATGTAAAAATATTTTGATATTTTTTGTTGTGTGACTATTTCCCTTTTGACTTTTAGGTTTTAACTTGTCACAAGGACCATGTCAAAATCCTAACTGAATGTCAACAGGCATTTCATAAAAACCTAGGTTGCAGTAAAAAATGGTTTGCTAAGCACAGAGACAGAAAACCTCATATTTAACTACTGAAGTATGACTTATGGTACGTCTGTTGATGTTCTGTAAAACAGAAACAGAGTAAAATCTTTTTTTCTACAGTTAGCTCCTTGTGATTATGCCTATGTCATCCCCATGCTAACACTTGGCCCCAGCCGTATTTCAGTTCAGTGCTAGCTTAGCTCTGCCCTTGTGAAGAGATGTCATGGGTGGCATATGCCAAACCCCTGCTCCCTGTTCCACCCTGGCACATCAGAGGCAAAAAGCAAAGTCCCTTGTCATATGTGTAGAGCAGGAAGCACAGCAAGAGAGCACAGACCTGAAGATTGACACATCATGAGTTTCTCCTTGTGTCATATAAAAAGCACTTTTCCAGAGTGTTTTTCAGGGGCCTTTTTTATGTCAGATGCAAAATTAAGTGAAATGTTGGGGGCAACACAAATCAGAATTAGTTATTATTTCGGGCTGTTTGCAAGCTCATATCTTTTATTTTCAAAACATAAGGGAGATAAACTTATGTTTTAATATGGAGGTGGGAAATTTGATCAAATCTTATTCAGTTTGATTAGGATTAGGAACTGAAAGTTGGTTAGGAACTGAAAATTTTGTTGATAGTTTTATGCCTACATTCCTCTTTTTTTTTATTTTTTTAATTAACCAGATTGAAATCTAACTGCCGTGGACTTTAAATACAGATTACTTCTTTTCTGTTCAGTGTTCTTTTGTTCATCTGAGCATTTTTCTCCTGCTCTAATAACTGCTATTCTATCAGAGACATGGCTTCTTCTCTCTGAGTGAACATCATCCTATCCTCCAACTGAGTATCCAACTATCCATTAATCCAATGTAGTATCTAACGATCCATTAATCTTCCTGCTCATACTGAAGATGTCCTGGAAAGTTATATATATGTGCTACACTTAGAGAAATGATAGGCTATGGCTCATTATGCCCATTAAATATTTTACAAATCTTTTCCTATTACAGTTTATTGTTCCTCAGTGAATATATTTTGGTGCCTGTTGATTATATATGTATAGCCTTTAAGCTTTAATGAATGATTTACTCATGTTTTTGTCTCAGCTGGGTGTTTTATGAAGTATATATATATATATATATATATATATATATATATAAATAAAATAAATGTAGAAAACCCTTAATCATCTGGGGCAGAAAAATCTGTCTGAAACCATCTATAGGCTGGCATCTGAATGTAGAGGAAAATGGCATAAATTTTTAGGCATATTTTTTAACATGAGTATACTCCTGCATCAAATGGAAAATCTTGGTAAATTAAAGGCAAACTATCATAGTTGTCTTCTGTATTAGAATAAAAAAAGCTCAAAAATGTGTGTTGCTCTTCTATATGAACAAGTTCTGAGGTAAAGGGACCTCAAAGACTTGTGAGTCTGCAGTGCCAGTTATATCTTGTATATTACATTTCCTAAGGCTTCATAATACTCTGAGATATAAGGTTGTTTGCTTGTGAGAACAGTGAATAAGTACTTGAGCATATTGTTCAAAAACCCCACTGCAGGCAGCAAGACAGTACATACTCCTTGTTCTATAAATCACCCTGATGAGAGAGCAAGGAATCAAGAAGTTGGGAAGGAGACCTTTTAGCCACAAGGGATTTCACCTGCAGTGAATCTATCAAAGGCCATGAAAATTAGGCATTGCCATCAAATCCTGCGTAAAGAGGCAAGAGGCAAGTCTGGACTGAACGCATTAAAATACAGCCACATTGCAAGGAGAAGCATTCTCCAGAAACAGAGAGCAAATTTTGGGCAACAGCGTATTTCCTTCCACAGCATGACCCAGCAGACCCAAAACCCAGCCCATGGGTAAATCTGCCACTAGGACTTTGCTTGTTGACAAGGTTGTTTGTTTTTCAGTCTCAGTGTGGGACTGCTCAAGCAAGAGCAGTGCTCTGCCAGGACCAGTCTCTTATGTGTCAGTCTACTAATGACACTGGGCCTGAGAGGCTGTCTTTGATTTTGCTGAAAGCCACTCACTGGAACTTTCCTTAGTACATAACAGCTTCAGGATCTTGCATTTCCACTACAAAATTTAAATCCTGCCAATATCTCTCCTATTCAGTTTCCAAGAAATGGATTTGCACTCATCGTGGGTATGCAAAGCAGCTCTCCAGTGTTTGATTTTGGTCCGGTGACCACAGCAAGCATTTTAGAATTCACTCATTTTTTCCTTTGCTTTGATATTAAAATTCTTATTTTGCAGGATCTCTTAAATATTTTTATAACTATTATAAATCATACAATAAGATCACTAAATTTTTGAATTCTTAAAATAGAGATTTTGCTAAAGTATAGGATGAACTGAATTGCATGCATCTGAAAAGTCATCATTGCTTGATGCCTCTGACTAGGATATAGTCATGATTAGTGCTAAGAGCAACTTAATTTGAGCATAGGTTTCTCTAGGTAGGCTTGCAATGTGATATGAAGGCTTACTTGGGATTTCTATCAATTCTTGTCTTTGCTGGGCTGCTCTGTTCCACCAAGTGAATGAATGTCACCATTTTTTTCTCAGAAATCTGCAGTTAACATTAAAAGCTAGGCTTAGAATATTACTAAAGATAACTTAAAGAGAACACAGTGAAATTCAGATGAAAATTGTAATTTGTAATCAGTTTTGTACTATGCTGCAAGAATGAGAGAAGCAATAAGGGTAATGATAAGAGAAAAAAGCTTTTTATTTTATAATATCATAAATGTTTTCCATAGTTCAAGCTCTCATCTCAGTGAAATAAATGGTACTTCTGAACGTATTTTTTCACCTCTGTATATTGCATGATGTTTTGTTGCTACTAATTTGGATATATAATTAACTGTATCATCAGTCATTAACATTATAATTTTTTATATTTTAAGAAAAAGTTTACGTAGTCTTAGGTCTCATCCTCTCTTAGAATTTTTCTGATTCTGTTTCATATACAGTCTTCATTTCCACTAGGACCCACAAGTTTGATTTTTATCTCATTTACGTCAGTAGGGTTTGATTTGAATAGAGAATCCTAGTTAAAATTGTAAAAGTGGGTCACACTACAAGTTTGTGTGACCCTGTTTTTATAACTGTCCCTGGTACAGGAGCCAAGCAGACATAGCAATATGGCAGTGTTATGGGGACTACAAACACTACAGTGTTTATTTATGGCTTACAGCAACGTGTGCCCTAAAAATCTCTAGAGTCAAAGACTAGAACTGGCTTTATGGACTTAATTCCATGAACTTGACTAATTCTACTTTACCACTTATATCTTCATCAAAACACAAATCCCCTGGCTTACCTAATCACTTTGTGTCTAATATTACAAAGGAATAGAGATTAAATTGCATGTCTTTCCAAGAAAAATAGAGATGATACCTGAGCTCTGAGATAACACTGAGGCTTAGGCTAATGGTTTTTCTGATGGAAAGAGTGTGCTGCTTAAGTAACCAGAAGTAAACAGCAAAACAGGATTATAAATCAAATGTTCTTGACAAAGAGGTGTTCTCTTTAGAAGTACTAAAGTGAATGTCTCAAGAAATATGAAGAGTTATGGTGGAATACGAACTCATAAGTAGAGCAGAGAATAAAAAGCTATGTTATAGGAATGTTTTGCAGGAATAAATTTAGTGTTTGTAGTTATGATAAGCTAGTGCTATGAACAGTATGGCGCTACTAAAAAGGGAAATGCCATAGAAAGCACAAGCTGGACACATAAAATAATAATTTTCTTTTAATTCCTATTATTATTATAAAATAATCCTTTTTCTTGGTACTATGGGAGTTGGGTGCAGCAGTCAATAAAGGGATGAATCCTTGGGACAATCTAGAGGAGATAAATAACGATCCATGATTTAGAAAGCATGTTCCACTAGAGCAAACAGAAAAGAAAAAGGAAGAATTTATTCTGTGTTGTTGATTGGAGGAAAGCAATTAAAATCCTTGACTAAAATCACAGTCAAGGAGAGTAAGATTGGATATTATGGGCAATATTCCTAAAGTAGAACATATCACTGGGAAAGCCAGCATTCGCTTTTCCATGAATGAAAGTTTTCAGGAGCACACTAAGCACAAATGTCTCAGGAGTAACACAGGGTTAGCTGGTTCTGTTATGGGAAGAAAATTTGGGTGGGAGAATTTTCTGACTTTTTAATGTTCCTATGACACACTGATGTTATAAGGCTCATTGAACCTACAGTATCGTGAGAAACCTTTCTCTGTTATAACATCATTAAGCCAAAATTTCAGTTTGATTGGTTACTACAGAAGTGCTAAGGGACAATGCAAGAACCCACATGCTGGGCAAATATGCAGTGCTCTTTCACAACAGCACCAAATAGTTTGCAACTTAAGTGGATAGCACAGATGTGGGAGACCAGAGAGCTGTAAAACATACTAGGAAACACAGATAATTTGAAAACATCCATGTCTTTTAAAAGCAGCTGTGTCCATTTTGAGCACCTGCAAAACGTGATCATCACAATTCTCAGTGTCTTAGAATTGGCATCTGCATGATACTGAACAGCTGCAATGGGAAGAGAAATTATTTTGTACATATGTCTATTGCTTGAGACCAACTTCCTTGTTCTGCATTCACATAGCATCTTGGCTGGTGTTTCTCATCATTATCACAATAGAAATCACGCATAAAATACAGCCCTTTTTGAAAGTGAATAGCAATAAATCATAAAACAAGTGCTTTGCCAAGTACGTCAAATCACAAGATTTAGATTTTTGAGGCTTATCTGAGCAACTATCCATAACCTCAGGTGTGTGTCTGAAGGTTGTGCATAAAAGAAATCATAGGGAAAAATCTTTTTGGTAAGATTTCAAGTAAAGTCTTGCTTTACAATAGCCTTGAAAACAGAATGTAACTATTCAGTTTTTCTCCACTTTTCATGGCTTTATACAAGTTCATCTTTTTAAAGCATTCATCATTTTCTTGCCTAGTATAACAAAGAGGATTGATTCTTTCAAAAAGTCACAAATAATCATACAATGTCAGAAAAAATATCAGCTAAGCAAATGGCTGTAATCTATCTAAGCATTCTGCATTTTTTTAAAATGAGAACCAGGTTCTCAAGTAATATAACTTGACATGGATGCCATTTGTAAAAATGTCATTTTTAAAACCTATGCCAAACTACACCCACTTAGGAGCTTTCCTTGTGCTTTCCAAATTCCTAAGAAGTAGAGAAAGTCTTACATTAGTTCTTAGACTAACTGATGTGAAAGTTTGGAAGGAATTAAGGATGTGGTACGGTTGGGTTTTTGTATAGTCATCAATAAGAAATAGGTGATCAATTGCCCGGTTGTCATTTTCTTGCTATCGGCAACACTGTGGCTCACAAAACATGGCATGTGACACCTGTCATGTTGATCTGCTGAGGCAGTTACATGAGAAGGAACAAGAAACTATTAGCATAACATTTCCAGTACATATTTGACTTTGGAAATTTACAGCTGAAGTATGTGGGTCATAGCTCACAGTCACTTGATTTCATAATGTTTTACATATCCCCAAGATGTTTGGAAGTCTTACACTTTCTTCAAATCAGTATTTTTAATGTATTTGACAGTCTGAAATCTGTTGTGGATGGGACAACCTTTAACATGTGAAAATACATATTCATTATACAAAAATCTAAAGTATTATAATTTTGGTTTATTCATGTCTGTGAGAATATGGCAGGTGAAAGATGGCTAGAGGAGGTTAAGTGATGTTCTTGTAGATTTGCTATGATGTGTAAGATAAAAGAGACCCATTAAATTATATATCTTATTTATGGAGAAGGAGAAGTAGCCCCTATGGGTTGTCAAATACCATTTGAAATATCGTCAAGCATAGTAATGTGTTCTTGCTAATAGTTCCATTGTTTGCCTGGGACCAAGGAGTAAAATAGATATTCAAAAGATATTTAATTTGTCGATATATTTTAAGCCATTTTATGTGAGGGGTTTTTTTGTTTGTTTTGGGTTTTTTGTTTGTTTTTTTTTTTTTTTAATAAAACTGTACCTCTTCATTGCATTTATCTAGGATTCAAATAATACCTCTTCATTGCATTTATCTAGGATTCAAATAATTTTAAATATAACACTATAAGGAAAATAAATTATTCTCAGGGTGATAGTTTGAAGCCAACACATTAAAATCACTTTTGGATTATGAATTATATTTAAAAAGCTGTTAAAATTCAGTATTTTTTATTCCTTTAATGAAATATTTAAAACACTGTTAAACTCTGTTTTCTGTTGGAAAACACTTCACAGCATAAAAGCAGTGCAACACAACTGACATTACCAGATGGTCTTTAGTTTGAAGTGAACAATTGTTTGACCAGAATATACCCTTGTCTTTCCTAAAAGCAATATAACAATATCAGAAAAGCACTTGGGAATTATGAAGCAATATATTTTGCTTTGGTCATCAGTACATGCAAAAGGAAACTTTCACTTCCAAAACTATTCTCCCAAAGAAAGAAAACTCAGAATAACAGGGACAATCAGAAAAAAAATTATTCACGAAATAAAGCATAAATCATAACTGCTCAATGAAGAAAAATCTTAATCTTTTGTATTTACTGACCAAAAACTCCAATTTACTTGTAATTCTGCTCAAGAGTAGTGTTGGAAAATAAAAACTATGCATTGGAAATATTGGACTTGCTGTCATTAAATATTTGCTTTTTAGGGGCTCATTGCTATCCAAGTGCATAGTTTTTAATTCCTTTGCTTCCTGTTTAGGTGCCAAAATCTTTTAGCCACATCAATCTACCAAGTCACTTCTCACTTGGAAACGCAGGTCAGGAATGTGGGAGCTAGATAGCCAATTCTCCATGAATCACGATAAATGCCGAGCATGTTAAAGCTAAGGACAAACTTGTAAGGTTCACCTTGGAGTTTATCTGGTCCCCAACATCTTAATTAATGCACACTGACATTTCGTCATAGTAATACTGATTTACTGCTTTTACTGACTTTCACATTTATTCTTCTGTGGTCATATTGTTAGTGTAGACTTACAGTGCTTGAAAAGTGCTAGACATATTTCTAAGTACCTACCTCAATGTACAGTGAGATAAAAGACTAAAAAAAGGACATAGGTTCTGGTTCTAGAGTTAAAAATTAGTTAATCAGTTGAAATCAGCATTACAGATGAAGTAGGGCACTTTGTTTTTCCCCTTTTGCAGATAATGGTGCTTTCTCTTTAGTGAAAACTGCAGTTTCAAATGCCTAGTGTGCGTTCAGCTTTGTTATTCCCATCAGTACAGACAACAGCTGTTAAGACTGCGTGGCCAAGGTTATGCCACAGGACAATTTTTCAATGATGACTGAATAAAATGTATTTTTAATTTTTTAAAAATAAATATTTTGTTAGGACATGTTCTAAAAACCAGAAATTTCCTCTCCTACCCTCCCAAAAACTACTGCTGAAACTTTGTGTCTCTGATAGGCATGCAAGTCTAAAACTGTACAGCTATTTTGATGTCTAACCTAACGTTTAGTTTTGTAAAATATTTTAAAAACCTTTCCTGTAGGCACACAGTTTGTGGTGACTGGGAGTGGGGCTGGGGCTGCACCTCGTCCCCAATGGGCACAGCTGAGAGCAGCAGGTGAGCAGCACTGACAGCAATGAGCCTTGGAGTGCCCGGGGCACAGACCAACCACCAAAGGGAACAGAGGGCACACAGTGCAATGCATCAGCATCAGGGGTATAAAAGGCTGGGCTGAAGAGCAAGAAAAGCAGATGCTTGAGGTCTTCTGAAGTGAGATACTCTGTGTGGGCAGGTGGCGTCCAATGTGCCACACTGTGCGGGTTGAAGCTTTCTGATATGCTGTGGTGACACTGTGTATGGTGGCCCTGTCAACTGTGGTAAATGCTATTTCCTCACTATAATTTCCATAGTGAGAAAATTTTTGTTACTTATAGAAGGTATACTTATACTTTTAATCTTTTTTTCTCTCTTTGAATCTGTGCATCTAGGTACTTTATTATGAAGTTATGATTCTTGAAGTATGCCCTTGCTTTAGGCTGTGCTCTCATGGTATAATTTAACCTTAAATTCAGTGTCAGGTCTAATGAAGAGTTTTTCATTGCCTTTACATGATGGCATTTTTCTTCTTTTCTGCCCTCACTCTCTCCCTTACATTTGTATTTAACTTCTGCTATTTTGCTTTATGTGTGTGGCACCTGTGCAACCTCTACATTTTGGATTCATCTTCCTGATGGAGTTATTTTTAATTTCCCTGCTGTTCCTTGTCATGTCTAAGACCTTTACTTTTGATTACTCCTGTGACTTTTCTTCTTTTTTGTAAGATGTTAGAAACAGTTCCCATGGGTCTTTAATCCCACTTTCCTGCTGCTCTGGAGAGTAGTGGGGGTTTTTACATGCTCTTTAAGTGAATTATTTGCAGAAGTGAGGGCATACATAGGTAAGTTACTAAATTCATATTGCTGATCAGGCTGTTTCCCAGTGGAAGGAAAAAAGAAAAAAAGTGAAGAAAAGGAGAAATGTGGTAATAATTCAACTTGTTCAGCATTACTTTCCTGTATTTCTTGTTTTCTCTTTACTGTCTATGAATCCTGTTTTTGGATTCACCATCTCCCCTTGTCCACCCCCAAAAGCAACAAACCACCTGAGCGAAAAAAATCTCACAAATCCTAATACTTCTAATTATTATTTATATAAAATCCTTATCTTTCTTTCTGGAAGTCAGCTTAAGTTGTGAAAAATCCTTCTTTGAGCTTCACCAGAAGAAATAACAAATTCACTTTGTTTACCTGCACACTTCCTGCATAAAAAAATGCATCGATATTTTCTTCTCAATCTGCAATTTTATATGCCCTTATAAAATGGTGCCATGGTGAATAGGGTAGCAGAATCACACAAGTGGTTGTTACTTTACTTGTGCACCATCCTGAAACTGCTTTATTCAAGGCCCACAACAAGAATTGTAGTTTTAGAAGCCTTATACAAAAATTTTTGATGATTGTCAGATGCGCTGTTTGCACAAGAGTCATTTCTTGCTTTTCTAATCTAACTGTAAGCAAAGTGAAGAAATACAACTGCTGAAACCTTCAAAGCAGAAGCTCTCAGAAAAAAAATTTCAGCTGAATCTTTAAAATAATTTTGCTGTTCATGAAATAGGTTATTCCCAATGAAGGATTAGTTAGCTTTAAAAAAAGAAATAATAGAACTGAAAGGCTGTTTTTACAGCCTTCTGTATTTAAAGCCTTAAAATAATATTTTTGGTTTTCCACTACTTGAATTTTTGTTGTATATATGGCATCTCCCGGCAAGTTGGAGTGAAACTCCAAGACACTAGGAAAGAATCAAACCTTCTTTAGTGCCTGCATCCCTGCTCCCAATGCCTGAGCAAACATGCCATTGTCCACAGAGGGTCCCTGGTGAGAAACCCAGCTCTGAGAGAGAGTCCTTCCCACTGCAAGGTTTTGTGGTGAAATTTATGAGCCTGTCACTCTGTCAGTTGAAAGGGTTTCCGTTTTTGGCCTAACGCTGTGAGTTTAATATCTAAAGTTTTGGAAAGGAAGTGATTTGTTTCATTTTGCTTAGGCCTTTCTGTAGCTGAATTATATTTCAGCAATCCCCAGTATCCATAGCTACAGTACTTTCCCACTGACACAGCGGCACTTCCTGGTAAAGTTTCCCCTATAACTCAGCCAGCAAGCTTGTCTGAACTCCAGCTTCTGTTTCTCCAGTTAAAGCTAATTACACTTATATGGCACTGGGCTTTCCACTTCCCTCTTTTCTTGGGGTGCACAATTGCCAAGAAGATCTATATTTGCCAGGGGAAAAAAAAATCCGGAATGTTGGTGCCAATTAACAAAACAAATATGTTGCAACTTAATGAGTACCCAGCAGATCAAACCTGATCTTGCTCAACGGAAAGGTGATGTAGGAGTAAATAAATGGCAGTGCTTAGCCGCTGGCAGAAGGGAAGGGCATTTTGTTTTACCAGGGAATGCGTTTCTGCTTTGCTCTACTTAGTAGGACCATGCACTTTCTCCCCTTCAGACCCTGCCCACAGTGCCTAATTAATTCACATCAATTTTGAAAGAATACATGAGTAGCTGTCCTAGGGCTAAGCAGTAGCATATTGAGTCACACACTAGAAGGCCTAGTTTGGGCACTGGCTCAGGATGGCAGGATCCATGCCAACATAAGAAGCTAAATTGGTTGCAGGGCAGGGGGTGGGGGGCTTGCCAACTAACTGCCTCGCCTCATGGCACCATCTGCCAATTTGTAGACTGATGTTGGCATCAGATCTAAAAGAGCCACTTATCCACTTGCACAGCTATAGGCCACAAGAGTGAAAGGAGAAACGTTTGAAAATAAAAAGGAAGTTCACTAAAAAGCGCATCTCGTCTAGCACAATGCCTGTCAGGTTACTGTCTACAGTATTTTATCATCAGATATGGATGGTTTTTAAGAAATTGGGAAGCTAATCCATGATTAGCATATCTTCACACCTGAGATTGCAAACAACATAAGGTTATAGCTCCCAGATATAGTTACCTGCTTCATGAATATAATGGCACATACAATACTAGAACCTCTAAATGTTACTGTGAATTAGCTTCCATAGCCAAAACTGAATTCTTTGCTGATGTAGTCTGCTTCAGGCCTTCAAAAGTAGAAAGTCATTCTTAAAAGAATATAAATTAATTTCAAACTTACTTCAGAGGTAACCTGGAGAAGAACCAAGCATTTCATGAAGGATATTTTGTTCTTTAAAGCTGTTCCTTGTCTAGGGGTCTACTTCAATTCAACATTATGTCAATGGGATCTTAGCAGCTTACACCTGGCCAGGAATTCTTCATCCTTTTCAATCTGACAAGGAAACTGAACCAAAACTTCTGAGATGCTCATTACTGTGTAATGATTTATGTATTGAGCTCAATTCAACCCTATCATATTGAGACAACAATCAAAATGTTAATACTAAAGGCACAATCATCAACTACTAAAAAAATTTACTCACAAAGAAATAAGAATTGCAAATACTGCATTGTTTAGATGCTCCATTTATTACTAGACATGATTCTGACCCTGGCTTCATCTGACATGGCCTTTAATAGATTTTATCCTTCTTCTCTTTGTAGCCCCTATGAAACTATATCAGCAAAAGAGGGGAATGACTGGAGTGAAAAGAGAGTGTGAAGGAGTCTAAAATAATGTAAAATCATAGGAAACTGGTTTTCCTTGCAATTTCTTATTGTAGAAGCTCAAGAGAAGTCCTTTTTATCATTGCCTTCTCTGAAACATGGTGACAGGTCCATTTAGTTGCATAAATATGCATAAAGTAGCTTGAGATCATTATGTCCTACCACCTTTTTATTCCTCAAAATAAAAAGGACTATGAAACTCTATCTGAATGAGACAGAATACATTCCGTTTCCTTCTCCTGTCCTGAAAAAAATCCTATGGTTTTATACAGTTCATTTCTTAGTTTTGATTACTGAAATGTCCTGGTTGCAGTCTTGGGCCAGACACAGTTGGATAAGATTCAGTATTGCCTTGAAGTGTGCGTATGCAGACCTGATTAACATTTAGGATCCCACCAAGAAAAAGGAAACCTTCCCTCATGTAGAGGCACTGCAAGAGTTCTGCACCACTCCATGAGGGGAGGCTCTACAGCTCATACTTCTAGTTGACACCTTACCCATAAATTGGCCCCCAGAGGCCTTTGGTAACTGTCTTAAATTTGAGCAGCCTAGAGCAAAGTGCCTGAGGCTGCTTCCATTTCCAACTTCACTGATCCAGCACTAGGAAAGTCCTGGGACTGCAGGAAAACAAACCCACCTTTGTACAGTCTCCATCCTGCAGTGAGTGCTGACATAAGCACTCAAAACTCAGTGAAGGATTTTGGAAGCTAGATAATAAAACAGAATTCCAGAGCACCCTTAGTTGCCATTTTTGTTCCTTTTACTAAGTTTTATACATGATAATGTAACCCAAAATCACAAAAATATCAAAATACCTTGAACTTCATGTTCTGCCATCTGCTATCCCACAGTTCATTTGTGGGTTTTGTGTGCATTCTACCATGTGCACACTTTGTGTATATTATTTATTAATTAGGGTTTTTTTGTTGTTGTATGCTATTCTTTACCTGGACTTATTTCCTAAGCTGGTTAGAGCTTGTAGGCATGTGTACTGTCCCAGGAGGATAACATTTTCTTTCTAAGGTATTACATTAAACCTATTAAATTATTTTCAAAAGACATGCAAAATGGTGGGGAAAGGAATGTAGCCTCTTTAATAATAAATGATAAGTATCAATACTTAATGGAGTAAAAGATACATCTTGTCTATGTTGCTGCTTACAGGAAAATGGATGGTGTTAATCTGCACTAAGTCACCTAGAAAATAGTCAAAGTGGTGAAAAGTACAAAAGTATAATATGGTGAAATATTTCAACTCTAATCTGTTATGTACCAGAGAGTGAGTTGTTGCTAAATAGAAATTTATTTTCAGACTAATCAAGAAGTTTGGAGGAGCCAAACAAACATGTCTGAATTTGGGTGAAACTGACTTTCACTGAGATGACAGGACCAAAGCAAGATACATGCCTTTTTTTAGAAGACATAAGAAACTTATTGAGGTGAAAATTCTTACAGTTAAGAGACAACTAATACAATTATGCTGTCAAATAGCGGTCAGCAGGAAAATCTCACTGACAAGATTTTTGTCTTAATGATCAAACCAAATAAAACTAAAATTAGCAGGACAAATGCAAAGTCAGGAAGAAAGCAGAAACGTAGAAGCCAACAGGCTATGGTGTACTGAAGGTGTGTATGTGACCCAAGAAGAAAGTTAGTGCAAGCAGTGACAAAGCACTCCTCAGGCAGCTCCTCTGTGCTCTACCAACTGCAGCACATATGGTCCTCGAGCAGAGGGTCTCAGAACAGCGGGTTAGTTTACATACCATATGTATGCAATTGGTAGGCACAACGGGGTTGCATTAAGGTTATTGCATCTGCCCTACTTCGGAATTCCCTTGTATTTTTAGGTTTATGTCGGACAGTAATGTTATTTTAACAGCTTTTGTGTTAAATTTCACATGTTTTTTTAAACAACATTATAGCTTCCTTTATTTTCTTTTTATTAATTTTGACTTTGTAATAGGGACTCTGGAGACTTAAAATTGAAACGTGTTGTAGAATGATGGCTTTTGGAAGTTCCAAACTTCCAGGAATGAATGTCAGCTAAACCTTCTGCTGTCTCACTGCTGTCTCTTCCATTGAGTACCTAGTATTTTTCATTCCAAATATTTTGAGAATGACTGTGATCTGTGGATTATTTATAGAAGAATTCTTGGAAATATTTTTTTGTTCAGAATCTCTATCAAAAGCAATTTGTCTGTGGGAGTTCAGTAATATGAAAACAAACAGCTTTGACTGGACAGTGTGGTCACCAATTATATCTATTTTGTACATAATCAAACCCTTGCCATCATGTTGGATATGGTTTAATCCTTACAGTCAAGTTGGATATTTTACAATATCATCAAAAATTCATCTTATACCAGTAGTTTCAACAGCTGCCTAAAATATTAATGGCAAATATGTGGTGCTTAGGAAAAAATACTTAAGAGATATGGATGATATTAACATGTATTTTAGCAGAACCTTCATAACATTATGAAGTAATTCTGCACTATTTTTACTCCTTTGTAATCAGAATTCCTGTGAAGAAAATGGAATAGTCTGGAAAGAAGGGGTCAATGCCCTCCAATGGACACACAAGTTTTCTGCTAGTAGTATATCTGTTGCTTCATTTAACTTTGTTTTTATCCATTGTATGTTCCCCACCACCACACACAGGAGGCAAGGAGCGCTCTAATATTCAGATTGCAAGGTGAAATATACTTCTTGTATCCATTACTGGAACAGTTTAAGCATTGGTTTACCTCTAACTTCCTAGTGCCAGGATTAATAATGTCTGGCAAATGCATTAATCTGGTGAAAGCAACAGGAGATGCAAGCCCTTTCACAAAACACATTTCAAGCATACCTTAAACTCTTTTATAAGTGCCTTTTATGGTAGACAAACAATGGAAAATTATTATCCTTTTACTGAAAAGCTGTGGTTATTTCACTTTTCTTCCAATGTCAATTAACTCCTGTAAAATTTAATACAGGCTGCGAGTGTATTTTTAAAAAAGGAAAAGTAGGAAATAATTGGAGATTCCATAGCTCATGATAATTCCATAGCTCATGTGTTCTACAGGCTAGGAAGCTACTGAGGCTGGGAAATACAGTGCAGGTAAGAAACACCCTCAGGGACATACCACATACCACACATGTGAATGTAAGGAGCACCAGGGCTTTGCTGCTAATCAGGTCATCTGTTCTTCTGAGACTGCAATCTCTGCAAAGGAGCCTTTCCTACACGGCATATTTTGTCAGATTCAAAATGGGAAGAAATTATGTAGGAGTTCAATTATTTAAATTATAGCTACAAATAGAGTTTATATAAGGACCACCAACAGACCCAGGTATTTTAGATTAACTCAGAAATTATAGAAATTTATATTAAAGGGTAATGGCAATTATCTAGGGTCTAAGCTTTAATCTCCTGTGAAGTCTGTCAACAAAAGCCAACTCATGCATGGCCTGAGAAAGCATTCCTGAATACAGGAAGAAAATGTTGCTAAAGTCCATGAGGAGAGTTTTGTAAGCTTAAACAGAGATACCTTTAATGTGGAGAAGCAAAACAAAATTCCTAAACTTTGACAGCCATAGAGATCAAAGATTTATGCAGTAGTTCTATAAAGAGTTGAGTCCTCCAAAGTTTAAACATACATCTAAGAGGCAACAATTTCTGCATCTGATTTTATTGAGCAGAAGCAGCTCCTAAAGTTAACCAGTAAGAAAGTAATTTAAGCTTGTCAAAGGCCATGCACAGTTGAGCTCTCTGGAGCAAATGAAGAATCTCATAGTAAAACACTAATAGCAAATAAGAGATTTTTTTTTTTATTAACATCATTCTGAGTAGCAAGGGAATTTTTTTTACTAACATCATTCTGAGTAGCAAAATGAAAATTTTTTTAACTTGTAAAATTGAGCTGACTCTACCAAATGCTGCAACATTGGCAAGTACTCTCCCTGTACAGACTAATCTTTTAGTGGCATGTGAAAGCTGACATTGTTGGTTACTCCACTTAAATTACTGTAAAAGAATGGAGTTGTTCAACATGTTCAGGTGAAAAAATAGAAAAATTTGTGCTGTGGAACTTTGAATCAAGTCCTGGATCCTCTTGGAATTGACATAGTATAGTCCTTGCCATGGATTTCTCTTATTCATATTATATCCATGAGAATGTTAATAGCTTCTGTATTCCCCCCAAGGAAATCCCAAGCTGGACTACCATGCAGTATGTACAAACTGTGTTGTACAGATGGATATTTTTTATATATACTTCACAATTAGACTGATTTATCTGGAATATATTTGAACTCAGCAGCTCTTTAATTTTCAGATGCCTTTCCTAATGTAACAGTTTATGTAACATCAGGATAAGCTAAGCTAATTTATACTAAGAAATGTGTACAGCAGCCCACTTAAACTTTTCCAACAAATTCAGTTATTTTCCAAAAGTTTGGTTGTATCTAATGCATTTGTTCCATGTATTTTACCTGAAAGGTAGGATTCATTCAGAATCAGTTTGCAAAAGAGACAGAAGCCTTAGGAAAAGACAGTGCATAAGGAAATACTGAGAGAATTTTATGGAAAGGAATAGAGACCCTACAGTTACCTTAAACAGCTCATACCTGCAGCTGTACCCATGGTAAGGGTAAAGCAGGTGTTGGCTTGGTGGTGCACAGGAGGCATTTTTACAGCCATGACAGATCTGACTGGTCTCAATGCTTTTCCAGGTGTAGAAATCCCAAGCAACCACAGGGATATCTGATAACTTCTCAGGTATGCGTTAATGAAGAAAGAAACTAATTAATTTCCAGAATTATTCAGCAATCATTTTATGCCTCCCAGATTGATTGTTGAAGACTTTGTTTTGAAAAATGGCACATTTAAACTCTCAGCTGCTGTTGGAAGAATTACTTTTCCAGCATTTAATTTCTTCTTTGGGATTTTTTTTTCTTATTTTGAATTTTTGTCTTACATTCCAGCATGCATTTAGCCCTTGGCAGATTGAAAGGTGTCTCTGTCAGGAAATATCATCTGAGGGAACACAAGATACTACACTGCACAAAAAAAAAAGGTGTGGTGTAGGAGGAGAGAAAATATCAGAAGCATTGCAAAAATACCTTTTTGTTTTGTGTTCCACAGCTTTGAAATTTTTCAACAGCTTTGAACCATTAAAAAGTGTAACTTGCTGACAACTTTTTACATGGAATGTCAGCTTTGCGTGATTTGAAACAGCTGAGATAATAACTCCCAAATGAGAGGATTATAATACTGAAAGGAACATAAATATGTGTTGTACCAGCAGCACCTCTCTATTAATGACTGGTGTATATCAATTGATTGAATAGCCAGCCTTTTATCTGTACTCTTCTTAAGAGTTCATTTCTACTGGAGTGTTTTTTACCGAACTGAATGAAAAATGTTTCCTTGGAACTGTTATCAAATTTATTTTGACCCATGCTACTGCAAAACCACTAAACCGATACATGTTTTTTAAACAAATGTAGAGAAAATCATAGAATAGTAGAGATGTGTGAGCTGAGAATGGTTTTTAAAGTTTGCCATGAGGTGTCAGCAGCTCTTTAATTTTCAGTAGCCTTTTCTGACATAAGGATCTCACAGCAATTTACAGAGCTACTTGCTCAAACTCTGTCAACAGCATTGGAATATTTTCCTCAAATAAAGATTTATATTTTAGAGATCCTTAAATATTTCCATGTGACTAACAGAGATGAATTTGTCTGTTTGTTATAAATGCAGATATACCTACAAATAAGTTAGTAAATAAATGCAAAATAAATTTGTAATGTTTTTCTTCTATTTAGCTCAGTTAATTTACCTGCTGTTCATTATGCTTGCTACCTTCATTAAGTTAAGAAGTTAGTTTCTGTAAAAATTTTAGTATTAAGAAATTCAGTAATAATATACATCAAGGATGTCTTGGAGCTAGCATGTGTAATAAACTTTAGAAACTGCTATGAATTCTCAAGTTAGCATGTTAAATTTCATTGCAAATACTGTATCTTCAGGTTTCCCCAGGTGGCAATGTGTATTAAGAAATGAATGTCTATGTCTGGAAATGCTGTTCTTGCCATTTTTATTTTTGGAAGTTATTTAGCTGTTGAATGTAATACTAGTCTTGGGTTTAGGAATGCCTTCAGAGGGAAAGTAGGACTGGAGGAAAACCATGACAACTGTGTTTCTTAGTATAGTGGGCTCCAGGTAAAACTAAAACCTTATCCAGGCTTAAGATTAAATCAAACCCAATATTCAGATAAGTTATCCTATTGTTATCCTGTATAGCCTATTTTGTCTGTATCTCAAATACCTTGAAAGCTAAGTAGACTCAGAAAACTGGTCTTGAAAAGCTGTATCCTAAAATGAAAGTTTGCTGATCAAAGAAATATATTCCTGCACCAAACCCCTAGAAAATTGTAAGAATTGACCTCAAGTACTATGGTTTTGCTTTCAGATGCTAGGACTTAGCCTTCCTGCTAATCCTCAAAGTGCCTCTTATATTTTGTAATAAATCAGCATTTTTTAATAGCACCACTAGTGCTATTCCACTGATTTGGAAAAAAAAAAAACCATAATGATCTACAAAACTGAACTCTGACATTCAAAGAAACCTTCAGTGTAGGAGGACTGACGGGTCATAGCATTCTGCTTGTGCTCAAACCTGCAGATTTCACCACAAATGTTTAGAGTTTAGGCTGATGTAAGTGCTTCTTTCCCCTTAATGGTGGGTCATCACACCTGATCACCACATTTTTATTCTGAATGATATTTCATGAGTCAAGATATGCAATGTGGGCAGAAAAAACTGCAGTATGTTTAATCATTTTTCTTTCTCTTGAGCACATGAGACAAAGGAAGGTGTGAGGAGGATATGGCCTGAGCTGGCCAGTCTGTACTATCTAGCATGTGTGGAAAGTGATTTAAGATCAATAGGTCACACTTCACTTTGAAGTTCAGATACTGCCACGTCTTTTTGAAAACATGATCCTGAAATGTGCTGAGCACCCTGGCTGAAGGCCAGGAAAACACATAAACACATGCTTAACTCTAATCATAGGACTAGGCCCCTTGTGTTAAAGTTGACATGCGCTGAAGTGCTGGTCTGGACTAGTGCCAGAAGGTTCAGCATCCTTCAGGACTGATTCCTCAGCCAATAAACCAAGGACTGCAGCTTAACAGTAAGCCCAGGATTCTGTTTACATTTCCTGCTTGCATTTTAAAAATAACCAAGTGATTGTTATACACATAGAGTCCTTGCTCCTTTGAGAAAATTGGCATAGATGGAGGGACAAAAGTTCATTTTAACAGTTGCAGGCAATGAACAGGATGTTCACTTCATTTGACTGTGTGCAAATCACCTCTTTCCCAAACAATCTCTTAATGACCTGCCAGCACAAAGCTATTCAATGTCCAACAGAAGTCTTGAGCTGGATTTTGCAATGGTCTCAGGTGTCAGTGCACTGTTCCTGAACTTCCACAGCAGAACCTAAGTTCATTCTCACTGGTAAGTAGGCAGTTTTGTCATTTGAAAATGGCCAAGTTTTCTTCTGATTGTTTCTGGCAGATGCAGAAGGTAAGAACTAACATTGAGGCTTACAAAAACTTGGAGTTTCTAATGGGCTGAAATCCACTTGAGCCTAGAAAGAGTTTGTGTCTTTAAACTGTGAACACAGATGGTAGAGGTGGGGTGCTTAGTTATGAAATAAACTTTCAATAAAGGTAGAAGATATTTCTGCAGGTGACTGTACAATATCAAAAACCAATACAAACCTCCACTATTTTATCTCCAAGCTCTCATCCTCCCTCCAATCCTTCTTTCACCATCAAGCAGAAGGATTGCTGCAAAGTTCTAATTAAGCATACCTCAATGTCCAACTAAATAAAAACTTTTAAAAGTCCCTAATATGCTTACAGATTATGCTGGTTTCTCCCTACTACATACAAAAGATTGGCTGAAATTTACATTGGTTTGTAAGAGCGTAAGAAACATATTTTTGAATGTTTTTTCTAAATACCTGGAAACTAAATCAAACAAGTTTAAAAAACTGTGTTATTCAATAATTTCTTAAGTTTTAGCAAATTTAAAATTGTCTATTTGTTTTAGTTCAATAAATTTTCTGGCACTAAATACACTGGAGAATTATGAAAAAAAAGCCATTTTAACTGACAGTAGGAATTATCTAATTCCATGTAAAATCTGTTCTTGCAAGATGTCTCTCTGTCAAACTCAATTTTAAAAACACTAGAGTCCTTGAGACCATTAGATACTTATCAGACAGAACCAAAAGAACTTCCAGATGTTACTGATCCAATTTTCATGAATATGAGAATGAGAAATTGTTGCCTTAGTGGTAATGCATCTCTTTTTATAATTTACAAACAGTATGAAAAGAATGATGCTTTATTAGTGGATGTCTTTTTCTTTCTAAAACTTTGTGGAAGTTCTAGCCAAGCATTTGATTTTCATTTGTTGGAACTTAGTTATTAGCAAATAATAGTAAAACCAGTAAATATTTTTTTGTGTCTGAGACATTAAGCTCACTCTCAGAGGTTCAAATGCAGTTCAGAAGTCACATTTTGTTTCTCATTCTTCAGATGCATAATGGGAATTCCCTTTCCTAGCTTAATGTATTTTTGAATAGGTGTCTGGTACCCAAACCTTTTGGTAGAAAGTGGTTGAAGCAAATGACTTGGAAAGTCCATTCTAGGCACATACTTATCTGTAGACTGTAAATTCTTGAGGGTACCCCTAATATTAGCACCTTAATTGTTAGCACCTCATCATATTTAGGCTTCTCACTCCCAGGCCCAATTGGAATAAAATTGTTGGATAACATGGGTTTAATCCATTCACCCTGCAGTGACAGAAAATGACATCACCTTGCAGTTAATTCAAAGGCAGAACTCTAAGGAATAGATGGTGCTTTTCTGTCTGCTGCCATCAGTTCTTCCCCTTTGTACTGTGACTCTGCGGTAGTGCCTGAAAAACACACATTGTGTGACTGCACTTGGAACTTCTCTGGTGTTACCAAGCTTCACAAGTAGAAGCACCACTGATTACTTTATCCTGGTATTGTTTTTTGGGGGAAGGGGAGCAGGCTGAATCAAAGATGGAATTTCTAAATTTATACAGATTAACTTGATCTGATTGTGTGAAGGAAGTTATTTTAGAGCATTTCCTTTATTTTTCTTAAAAGAGTAGCCTAAAAGGATCTCTTACAGGGATCTTTTTCATATTCTGGTTTTGTTTAGCTATCATCTGCTGTCAAAGGTGTTCAAACGGACCTGAACAATGAGTTGTGGCACTGCGGTAAACTGCCTCCTTTGGAAGATTTTTAGAAGCCCTTCTTTGAAGGTTTGGCCTTTAGCCTATGAAGGTCAAAACACATTTGGGAGCTTATATTATTTGTCACCAGAGAGAGGCTAGGGTAAACCTAGAAGCACATTTCTCTTCAGAACCCACATGACTAAAATTAAAATAGTATGCCTGGTATGTATACAGAAAAAAACCACTGAATTTTTCTTCTGTATTTTCAAATAGATCCAGTAGGCAATTAATCAAAAATAACATATATCATGTGTGTAATGTTTGTATAAATGTGTGTGTATATATATCTGTATATAAAAACATAAACAAAATTTCCACGTCAAGAGATAACAACATTAATATATTAGCTCAACAGAATTCTGCAGGCAAAGTCCCGATTCCATAAGTTTAAAGCCTGGGAAACTTGTGTAGCCAGCTCCACTGGAAATTATGATTCACAGATTTTTTTTATCTACAAGTTAAAAAAAGTAACTTTGTCATAGGATATTGCTACAGAACCGATAACAAAATTCAGCATCTGAATGCCTCAGATGTACCTCTCATATACAGAGCAAACTTTAACTTTCAAATTTGAGACCCAAAACACTGAAAGAAAAGGATGCATGCTTCATGAACTGGTATGACAAAAAAAGAGATAATTATTCCACTAAAAGAATTTTTAGTGTCATTGTCCATCATTCATTTTCAGTCCTGCTAGGACTAGTAGGAGAATATAAAGTCCTGTAAAATAAATATCCTCGTATTTTAAAGCAGCCTAAAATTTTATTGGAAATTTAGAACTAGGTTTTATTAGCATGAGAGAAACTTGAGGGATGTGGAGTTGTCCCAATTCTTCATTAATTTTCTGTTATGTTCAGAAAACTACTAAAAGGGTACGGTAAACCCAAATATTTCTTGTACTTTTATGGATACTATGAGCTGAACCAATTCAAAACTCTGGATCTGATTCTCCATACCACCACATATTAAAATAGAAAAGAAATTGACTAAGGTGAAGGAAAACTCTTTCTAAACTGATCCATAATATTTGTCATAGGCTGTAATCAAGGATATTGGACCGCATGAAAGAGCTAATAAGTCACTAACACAGAAAGTAGAAGACATGTTATATTATGTACTCTATCATTAATCTCTTGTGTAGTCTGAGAAAACCACTTCCCTTTGTCTGTCTTGATTCTCTTTTTCCCCTTGTCTTTTCTATATGGAATATAAACTTTTAGACAATAAACTGGCAGGCTCTATATTTTGATATGCTGATATCAGCCCTAGAACTCCAAGTGCTGGGTCAAACTCATTGCCCCTGCATGATTTGAAACCTTCCTCCAGTAAGAACTCACTCTGAAGGTATGGGTTTGGGTTTTGTTCGTTTGTTTTCTGGAATGACATAGTACTAGTACCCTGTATGTGCACTAGGCCTCCTCTGGATGTTTGCATTTATTTGTGTTGTGTTTTACTAAAGGAAAATGTAGGTCCGTGGAATAACACTGAGATTCACATCTGACGTTTTTGACAGAGATCGTACAGTATTGGCAACATTAATGTAAAATCGAAACATTAAGAGTAACATTTACTAACAGCTAATTAAACTGATCACTGGGAATAATTTAACTTAAACAGTTGCAGAGACTTACTCCCTTCTCACTCCCTCCCTTTTCTCCCTTCAGAGAAGAATCACCATTACACCTCTGGAAAGAGGTCTAGTGTTCACACTTCATCAAAGGAGGATCAAACATCTTAAACTGTTCCTTGCAAAGTTAATAGTTTCCAGACTACCATTAGTAATTTCTTTTAAGTGAGAAAAGTCCCAGTACTGAAAATAAAAGCAAATATCTAAATATTGCAAAACTTTTGTCAGTAATACCTAGTAGACAACTTTATTGAGACTTAAAAACTGTAGTGTAGTTTTTTACTACAGAATTTTAATTGGATCCTGTCCTGGTTAACATCTTTATTGATGATCTGGATGTGGGGATTGAGGGCACCCTCGGTAGATTTACAGAGATACCAAGATGGGTGGTAGTGTTGATCTCTGGAGGGAAGGAAGGCTCTGCAGAGGGATCTGGACAGACTCAGCCAGTGGGCTAAGGACGGCAGCATGGGGTTCACTAAGGCCAGGTGCCAGGTCCTGCTCTTGGGCTGCAGCAATCCCAGGCAGTGCTGCAGGCTGGGCAGAGTGGCTGTCCCGCAGAAAGGGGCCTGGGGTGCAGGTCAGCAGCAGGCTCAGTGTGAGCCAGGGCTGGGCCCAGGTGGCCAAGAAGGCCTGGGGCATCCTGGCCTGTATCAGCAATGGTGTGGCCAGCAGGAGCAGGGCAGTGACCATTGCTCAGCACTCAGCACTGGTGAGGCCACACCTCGAGTGCCACGTTCAGTTTTGGGCCCCTCACTTTAAAAATGGCATTGAAGTACTGGAGTGTGTCCAGTGAAGGGCAACAAGGCCCTGAGAGGTCCTGGGAACTTGTCTTTTGAGGAACAGCTGAGGGAACTGGGCTTGTTTAGTCTCAAGGAGGCTCGGGGGAGATTTTATCGCTCTCTACAACTACCAGAGAAGAAGTTGTAGTAAAATGGGCCCAGTCTTTTCTGTTGTGCCTGCAGCAAGAGAACCAGAGAAAATGGCTTTGAGATAGGAGTTTCAGACTAAATATTAGAAAAAAATTTCCCTGTTGATGTGGTCAGACTTTGGAATTGGCTGCCCAAGGAGGTGGAGTCACCATCCCTGGAGGTGTTTTGGAGGTGTCTGGATCTGGCTCTGGGTAATGGTTTAGTGACTGAGGGGTTACAGTGGTAGTTACTGCTGGCTGATGGTTGGACTTGATGATCTTTAAATGTCTTGTCCAGCCTTGATAATTCTCTGGATTTTATGAAATACTGTCAAGTTATGGACATTTTGTCCTCAATATATTGTGCTCATTTTGATGTTTCTGTTGTGCTATTTCTTTCATTGCTCATATAAGACATAATATTCAGTAGGATGCTTTGTACATTTGCAGCTGAGTTAAACAGCATTGCCCCCCAGTCTGGATTTAGTAAAGTATTGTACCAAGTTGTATCATGCAAGCAAATGCACGATAAACATTTATTGAGAAGCTGAATCTTTTTATGCATTCTTTCCTTCCTTCTGTGTTGCCAAGGTGACCATGCAGAGATAAACCAGCTTAAAATATAAATAACCATATCCCTGAATATTTCAAATTCAGAATGTCTACTGAGTAACATTAGAACTGTCAGACTTACACAAGTAATCGTATCTGAAAGATCCTGCAGCTTTTAGTTACATTTCCTTTAAGGTTATAGCCTCACAAGAAAGTAATGCACTGAATTATATTTTTGCTCCCATAACTTGCAGTGCAGCAGTATTCTGCTGTAGGAAACAAATTGTTCAGAAAAAGCAAATCCAATGTAAGACTCAGAATTACTGTGATGTCACACTATGATGACAGCCTCTGACAACCAGCCTTTAGCTGATAACCTTCAATGTACAATTTTTACAGAAGTTCACTTGACTGTCAGCAACTAAACTGCCATCAAGCACCAGCTTAGGTTTTCTTTCAAACACTTTTCAATTTTTTTAGATTTCAGCTTTGTGGAAACAAAATACTCCCCAAAAAGACATAACTGAGACATGTAGGTCCAAGGAGACTTCACAGCTGAAAGTCTCAAGGTCATTGTATTTGTTCCTCATATGCTGTACTACAAATGCTTTTAACCCAGTTGAAAGACCAGGTTTCAGAAGTTAGTAGCTGAGAGAGTATATGTGCAGCTTCCAGAAAAGGAGCAATGCTCTGGCACAAGAGCTCTACAAACTTTTCCTAAAAATGGCAGAAGACTCCTAAAAGTGTTTAAAAACCATTAAAAAGGTAATTAAAAATCCCTACAGAAGAATCAATACTTTTCTTGTTTTTCAGATGCAGAAAAGTGTAGTTTCCAAAAATTACAGTAGTTACATGCATTCATATCTTTTTGCTCTTTTAAAAGTATTACTCCTTAACATAGATCAGCCAGTAATGCAGGCAAGGTAACACTATCTGTTACTAGGCTGAATTTTTTGGTGATTTCCAGACTTATAAGTGGGCAGAGGCATTCACAGCATCCTGAGGCATGGGCAGAGTATTCAAAGCAATCAAGTTCTCAGAAAGATACCATGGGAATTCAGGAAGCTAACTTATGCTTCCCTTTTAAGACCTCTGTGGCATAGAAGAGAACAAGATTTCTGTCTTCTCAATGCTAGCTATGGCATTTACCTGGGAAGCAGAAGAACAAAGTTTGGAGTCTTTCTCAGACACAAATAATCCTTTTCCTGCATGTTGGAACAAAGTCTGATCCAGAAGGTCTTGTGCAGGCGGCAACTCAGCTGCTCCCTCCTGTCCTTTTCTCCATCTCTGCTATGCTGGACTGGATTCCACACACCGGGCAAATGTTAGCACAACTGTTATGCCAGGTAAAGGAGACTGCAGGGATAATCAGCCAGTGAGGAACTGAAGTCTTCCTCCCCTCTCAGGAAGGAGGAACACAGAATTTACCATGTGGCACCATGGTGGCAACCAACTCATGAGGCTTTGTATAGGCATGGTCCATGTTCTTGCTGTCCTTCTCCTTTGGGATAATATTATGCCCATCAGGAAGTGTTGGAGCTTTCCACTTACGTGTTTAGAAAGGGGATTCTGCATTTTTTTCCCTTATGTGTGCCTGTGTTCTGCCACTATTTTAAGGATGTCAGCTCCAAATGAAATAAAGACTTGTTTTGATAAAGATTTTCTTTCATATCTCTAAGACAACAGGAAAAAAAATCCACTATAAGCTCTTGAAGGGCAAGATGAAAAAACATATTCAGAAGTGGATATGAGGTACAGAGTAAGATGAAGCAGGACTAGAGAGAGACTAAGAGACACAAGTTAGAAAGTGCAACCAGGAAGAAGGAAACACTCAGAAATGTAGTACAGGTATCAAATACAACAAGAGGAATGGGTCAGTGGTGGGATAACTTACCGAGCAAATAGAGAAACATCCATTAGTCACACTCACAGCCTAGTTCTCAGATGGTGACATTTTAAATGTCATTTAATTGTTCTTAGCTAGGAAGACATTTAATGCTTCTAATGAACTCTAGCAAAAAGACTCTGCAGAGAAATACGTATGCAACAGATTTTTCCCTCAAAGCTAAGGTTATGAACTACTTGACAACATTTTGACAAACAGGTACTGTACACTGAAATAACGGCAATGTGTGCCCTTGGCGCTCTTTAGAAGCAACCAAACTTTGTGTCTCTCTGCCCAAAGGAGGCATGCTCTGAGAAATGATGGAGGGGAGGGCAAACAGGGTGGGACAGAATAGCCAGCTATTGCACATCAGACACTCTATAGCAGGAATTCTCGCAGAGAGGCTGTTGAAATAGTGTTCAGTGAATGGCAGTGATTGAAATACTATTCCTGTTGTAGACACGAGGCCTGATTCAGATAGGGCAGAAGCAGGTGCAGCTTCATTGAAGTCAATAGTGCAGCACCCACTGGGCCTGAATTTAGCTCACAGTAGGACTTGCTGTGAAGTGTATTACACTAATGATAGCTATGGCAACACACTGTTTTCTGCATGACCTAGATGCATTTGCCCCACATAGATGTTTTCACACCAAGACAGTGTTGTTCCTTAGTTTTTTACCAGGAAGAAGATGAAATTGAGAGATGAATTTTTAGGCTGTGGATTATGCCATTCTGTGGGTTTTAACCCATGTATTGAAGGATTATACAGTGCTCCCCTTGGTAGTTAGTAGGCCTTTTGCAAATAGACTTTTCAAAGCCAGGTCTATATCAATAGCTTCCCAAAGTTAACTGTAATTTTCTAGTGAACTATTAGATAGTTCACTAGAAAATATTTAAAGACAGCATTTATTACTAACTCCTCCCCAGAGATACCAATGATCAAATTACTCATTTCTTTCTCGATAGAAGATATCAAGGGAATTATGTGTTTAACACTTGGGAAAAGAAAGATTTCCCAAGATAAATAGATTGAAAGGCATTTTGTCGGTAAATTTCTGGTTTCAAAGTAGAAATATGTTTGCCATGTCCAAAGTGCAAACTTTTAATCTGATTTTTAGTGTTTTACCTGTGTATAAGGGCCTGGAAACTTCTTCTTTATAAAGTCTTATCAAGCACTATTTCCTCTTTGGGAGAGAACTCAATCTGCAAGTCATGCAAGACAAGCAATACTTCACAGTTTATTTTTGTGGGGGTTTTTTAGCTTCATTTTAAGCTATTTGATTAATTTTTGTGATATATGTGTGCTTCTTTCCTGTAAACCTGGTTCTCTCCAACTTACACAAAGCATATTGTTCTGCTCTGCTTTCATGTTTTCTTCTTATTAACAAGAGAAAGAAAATATGGGTAAGTTTTAAACAATGCTTGTTTGTTTCCTAAAATTGCCGTGCATTTACTGAGTATATCAGGTTTGTCAGAATAGTCCACCTTTTTCTTTTTTTCCAAACTATTACATTACACTATAAAATAACATGATGAAAATCTTGCATAATATACAATGACACAAAAAAAGGTGCAGATTAATTTTTGTTTCCAATTAATTAAGCACGCATTTCACTAGAATTGAAGTAGAGTATCACTGAATTACAGAACCAGTTACATCCATCAGAATTCTTTACCTCACTTTCTCAGATTCAAATTATGGAATTGGTTGTTGCTCTTGGATTTACTGGATCCTCTCTAATCTGTGTATATTTTTAAATCCTTTACAAAATGGCTTCCTCAGCACAGATCATGATTCTACAGAGGAATCTAGATCAAAAATCACTGATGGTGCTGAACACAAATATGGTCCTCACCAGTGCCACATGAGGTGCAGGAATGATAGAATCATAGAATTGTGAATGTTGACAAGGACCATTGAGAACAATTGCTAATCCAGCACCATTGTGTTCACCACTAAACCAAGTGCCACATGTCTTTTGAACACTTCCAGGGATGGTGATTCCAGCACGTCTCTGGGCCGCCTGTTCCAATGCCTGACCACACTTTAGATTAATAAATTTTGTATAAGAGCCAATCTAAACTTCCCCTGATGTAATCTGGGGCCATTTCATCTTGTCAACCTCCTTTCATGCAGTTATAGAGAGCAATAAGGTCTCCCCTGAGTCTCCTTTTCTCTAGGCTAAACAACCCCAGCTCCCTCAGCTGCTCCTCATCAGACTTGTGCTCCACACCCTTCCCTAGCTGCATGGCCCTTCTGTGAACTGCAGCATCTCAATGCCCATCCTGAATTGAGGGGCCCAAAACTGAGCACGAGATTCAAGGTGTGACCTCACCAGTGCCAAGTACACGGGGACAATCTCTGTCCTGTTCCTGCTGGCCACACACCCTCTGATACAGACCACGGTGCCTTTGGCCTTCTTGAACAGCTGGGCACACCCTGGATCATGTTCAGCCACCATGGGGAAACATAACATTTCAAGGAGAATCATCTGGAAAAGCTGATACAAATGGTTATACTTGTAGCTGGGGCACAGCTAGAACAACTTGGTACAGATCAGTAAGTTATTTAATTATTTTCACAAATAAAAAAAATTGCTTACATGTATTTTAACTAATTTGGGTTTGGTCTGTAAATACAGTTAATGCCTGTGCATCAAACCTACTATATTACACTGTATTAAAAGATAACTATCATGTCAAGACTTTTAATTGATTGAACAAAATGTTTTAAATGAAAATAAAAAGAAATAACAGTGAAACATAACAATGATGAAATCAACAGGAAACAGTCTTTTCGCAAAATAATTGATTTTTACCTCTTTTTGAAAAGAGGATAGACTTTTGAGAAATACTTATTAGTTAAAACCAGTATTTTTTTAAATAAAATTTATTTATCCTTCCAAACTCTGAGACTCCTCCTGGACCAGCAGAAAGAAATCACAAGAGATTCTATCAGTTTCATGCAAAATTTATAGTTCCTAATTGTAACCTTTCCTTTTTTAGGAATGGAAGGAGTAGTCTGAGGCTTATCATGAGTTTCAGTCTCTTACTCAAAATTGCTGACATACTGTGAGAAATCAGACATTTGCTTTTAATTAAGATACTTGAAACATTTTTAAAAGCTTTAGATTCATCTGAATTTGTAAAGCCCGGTGTTGTGCTACTGTGGCAGTTTTGTGTTTGAATCTGGAATGCCATCTTGCATCTGTAAGCTGATCTTGCATCAGCTTATATTACACTGCTTCTTGTTCTTAAAAGCAAGCAAGATTTTCAGATCTGCTTGATTTAAATCCCAGAGAGTTTAGTTCACTGATTCTCCTATGGTCACTTGAAAAAAATGCTTAAAGAGACTGAAATCCAGTCTTCCATTCAAAGACTTTGATCTATGTAATACAATTGTGCAAAATTTTGTGACCATGTTATATTTATGGAACAATCACATAGCACTTCACATATGCTAATATATGCTGAGATTTGGATTTTCCAAAGTCTGTTGCTGTAAAATTGGAGACGTATCAGGATGTGAAACACCAAACACTACGTAGAAAGCTGTAGCAGAAGGGAGAACCTCAAGTTACAAAACTCTGGATAAGCAACTGGATGTTCCAGGGCAAGAGATCACTTGATGACTAGGAGTCATCATGAACAACCACAGGGGAATGAAACAACAACAAAGAATAATTATTTATTGTGCTGTAATTAAAATTGCCAGTTGCTGCAGTATGAAAAGTTTCCTGGCGTAACATGAATACATGACATGGTTTAGGAGTCATACTCTGCAATTTAGTGCCCCCTGCCCCAAGACTCCAAAACCAAATGCTGCTGACTTGCTTTTCCTCCCCTACTGGTGGCTGGAGAGGACAACTGGGGACATAAAAGGCAAACATCACAGGCTGAGATAAGAACAACTTACTGGAAAAAAAATCATGAGATAAGAGAACAGTAACAGCAACAATATTAGTAACAAAAGTGTACAAAACAGAGAGCATGGAGCCCAACCCAATCACACACAAACTGCTCTCTCTGGTGAGGATCAGCAGTACTCCACTACTCTGTCTGCCACTCTTGCTCCACTGGAAAGAGACACCCTTCTTTTCTGAAGCAAGAGTCCCTCTCCCCTGCCCACTACAATGACATGAGATGGTTTTAAATAACATTAGGGTCTTGGCCATGGCTCCAGGCTCCACCTCCTCATGGCTCCTGTGAAAAATTAAGACTTGGCCAAAACCAGAACACCACACTTAAAAAAAACCCCAAACAACAACAACAACAACAACAACAAACCAACAAAAAAAACCAAAACAAAGCAAAAACCCAACTGTGAGGGAACATTCCTTGCCAAGGAGTTCCTTGGGTAGTTGAATTTCCTCATATTTTTGACAGTAGTAAGAATAAAACCATAGATCTGAAACAGTGCACTAGTTTTTTCCTTCTGGTTTATTGGACTTTCATTGTGTGGGTTTTCTTTTCCATCTCTCCAAGTCGGGGAAAATGATTAAGAAAGAGAGAAAGATTTCTCTAATGAATCTACACATAATGCAAAATTTATATAGCTTCATGAGCAGCTGGGCAAAGCATGACATGGTGCACAAATAAGAAAGGAAATTTTCCATGTTTTTTTGGAGGTAAGAATCCTAGTTACTACTGGCCATCATGACCCACTCGTTCATTTTAGGAAGAAGTGGATACTTTCCATGGGAGAAGCTTAAGCATCGGATTTGCTCCTTGGAGCATTAATAAAGGGGCTCAGTTAGCTTCATCTCATTATTTTACTATGAGTATTGACTTTGGCCTAGAGTCATGTATAGATAAAATGGTGCAAGGGCCTGTCCTAAGTGATTACTCAGAATTACAAATCATTTCACATGTAACTGAATACTGCAGCCTAGCTGGCACTCTGCCCCTTTCTTTTCCCACCTGCATCTTTCCAACATCCCACTCTCCACTCTTTCCTGCTCCAATAAGAGAATGAATCTAGTTTTGGTTAAATGGATAATTAATCTTTCTCACTGAAAGTGGACTTAATTCACCAGCACAGGGAGAACATACATAACTATCTCACAGAGTTATGCCAACAAAGATATAAGAAAAATATCTAATGGTAGCCTGGTAGCAGGCAAACAGCAGGGAGTGTGTAAACATGTATGTGCCCTTTCTCTAAGAGTAATTAGACAGGACTGGGGTTTTTTGGTGTTAGCAATTGCTTGATGATTTCTGAATATAAAAAAGGTTATCCACTAAATGTGTGTGTTTTAAAAAGAAATGAGCACGAAAGTAAGAAAGATAAATTTTAGTTGCTCTGGGATTCTAAAAGCTCATTATTTTTAAGAGTACAGAGAGGATCAATAAAATAAAGAGACACATAAAAGCTCAAGATACTCTTGGTACATCCAAATAGAATAAAATAGAAAGTGCAATGTTCAATTTACAGATTACAAGACAGGAGATGAAAAGAGAGGTTTTTTTAGGGATATACCAGGTTTCTGGAGTACATCTCTGCTGGTATATTACAGCAATTTTTCCCTGAGCAAGATCCTAGTGTTTTTTCTAAAGTTTGTTTCATATCTAGACTTTACGTGAAGGAAGAATCTTGAAACAGTTACTTTGCACAAGTACCTATGATCAAGGATAAGATTTAATGCGTATTCCTGCTTAGTCATGTATCAAGTTCCCATAAGGTCACAAAGCAGATTTTTCTCCCAGTTTTGTACAGGTCTAAACAGAATAAAAATTCTTTCTGTGAGCCACATGGTATATATGATATATAATGCAACCTAATGTCTGAAACTGCCTGCTCAGAGAGCAAACTCAGAGTTCAGTAATTAAAAAAAAAAAAACATCCAAACAAAAACCCAAACAAAACACACCTAATAATTTCTAATTTACCTACTATAGTAATATGTTTTATGGTACTATTTCTGGACATGGTTACTATTTCTACATCAAAAACAGATTAAAAACCAGAAAGTGCATAAGATTTGAGCCATGCAGGCCTTACTAAATTTAGAATTATAATACTGATATCTCAACTGAATATTTTACACTCAGCTTTGCAAAAAACTAACAAAACAGTCCAACAGTAGATCAAACAACTTAGTGCAAGTGAAACTTTGACCTTGCCGAATTACAGCCTAAAATTATTAATGATGAGCATGAACAATATATAATGCATTTATAATTGCAATAGATTTTGCTGAGGTGTATGCATTTTTTTTTATTTGAAGGATCATATTGTTTTTTCCTGTTCAGTTACATTTCTTGAACATTTGGGTTCTTTTAATGCATTTATCTCTCTACAGTGGAAATAATTTACTCTATAAATTCAATCTGAAGGGTACTACTGAAATTAAACCTTTTCAGCAATTGGGAAAATAGCTATAGAGTTAATTTGAAATTGGGCATTTTGTTTAAAGCACCTAGATTTATGCAGCTTGTATACCTGTGTTTAATCCCTTAGGGAGAACAGGTCTGTTGTTTGCACCATGTCTGAGTGTGTAAGTCTCAGAAAAATTGTGCCTCCTGAAAGAATTCGCTAACCTTGCCATTTTAGGAGACAAGAGATTTCTTGACAGCATGTGGCATGGAATATGTCTGGTCATTATAATTATTATAACTAGCTGAAGGTCCATGGTACAGCAATGCTCCACCTGTCAAATCATATTTTAACTAAATATTAAGTGTGTGTTTTTTTGGTGGTGATGTTGTTCTAATCCTTTTCCATTTCTTCAGTTATCTTTAGAGGATTACTATTCCTAATTTGCAATATTAGCAAAAAAATAATCTCTTCACCTAAGTAAGGAAAGAGAGGAAAAGATCAGGATATGTCCTGAACACCTTACTGCTGAGAAGAGTGTACAGAGTCACATGGTGAAAATGATCTGGACAAAGACAAATATCTACCTTTTCTGTAAATAATTCACATGACAAGTGAAGTATTCTAGTTGGTCATGATGTGGCAATTTTGATGAATTTATTAAACTGGGAAGCTCTTCCTACAAATATTTGGTGTGAATCAAAAACATGAACTCCTTTATACTTGTAAATATTTCTGTGTGGATAATTTAATTAGTTGCAAGTAAATTTGTTACTGGAATATACTTTTATATATAAATCCAACAATGTGAATACATTTTGGAAACATACACTTTAAATATCCACTGACATAACAATGTCAAGATCTGTTTAGGCCAGGACAATTATCTCATATTTTTTCTACTCATTGCTGAAACTATTCCATCAGAGTGAAGATGGTCTCTCCTGCAGAACCATATAACTTTTCATCAGGAAGAAACTTAACTCACATAACTTAAACAACTAAGCACTAGGTACTTTTGGAAGATCATACAAAGGACTTTACATTCTTACCTGTGAAAGTGGTAAAAAAAAATTAACAATACCTTCTAGTAATTCCATTTGTCATTTATAACTATAAATGAAAATTATTCAAGGAAAATCTCTTTCTTACAGATTCTTACAATTCTTACAGTTTAATCATTCGCAGATATTGTTTTAGAATAAAAGAGATTTGTTTCCCCACATTTCAGTGGCGCTAATAAAATTAAGAAGTGACAAAAATGGAAGATTCAGGGGAAATGAGCATATATTTAATAGAAAAACATATTTTAAATGTACTGACTTCCAAGATAACCTACACATGTACTGTAGACAATGCCCAAATGAAGTTTGTTTGTGCAACCTGTGCATGTGTATCGTGTCACTGTATTTACACATACCTTCCTTAGAACTGTCCTTGAATTGGACAAAAGCTAATGGTTTACTAAGAGTGAAAATAAGCCCATCTCTGGGAAAGAAGACATCTGAAACAAACTTATGATTTAGTATTTTTTCTTAACCACAGTGGTAGAAGAAAGTTTATGACATGGTTTTTTAACATTCCCTAATGAAGGAGGTCTGGTACCCTGATCATAGGCTGGGCTAGACTGGTGGGAAGTTGTTGTACAGGGAGAAAAGATGCTCTAAAGCATCCTCCAGAGCTTGCCAGCTGTTAAGACATTAAAAAAAAAAAGAGTTGTTCAGATGGTAAAGTGCACAGTATTGGATCTGACTAAGAAATAATTTCTTTGCAGCTGCTTTGTAGCAACTCAATATGCTCTATGCTCTACTCTTTCCCTTTCTCTGCAAAGGACTGGAGAACAGAATATCAACTGGCCTCCACTGCCAAACAATGCACATTCCAGTGACCTTTGCCTTCAGGTTCTACACCAGGGAGTCATCTGCAAAAGGCAAAAGTAGCTGCTGTTCAAGCAATCTTATTTACACAGAGTTTTTGCATGGGGAAGGCTGCATCTTGAAACATGGCCTCTATCTGACCTGCTTGGATTCACAGCGTCTCAGTATCTCCACTGTAATGCTCAGGCACCCTCTTGGAACACTCCTCTACTCTTGGCAAACAACACTGGCCAGTTGGGTTCTCCAGGAGACTATGTATCATAAAAAATTTTCATCTTAACCGGTTTTTGAGTAGAAATTCTACTTTTCAGTTCCAATGCCCATCCTGCATCTAGTCCTGCCTAATTCTACGTGTTTCTTTTGTTTCTTAAATGGAGACAATGAATGACAAGTTCATGGGTGGAACAGAAGCAGTAAAACAGCACATAAGCATTATTCTAGCAGAGACTTAATTTTCACTACAAATTGCAGTGAAAAAAAGGGCTTCAGAAGTCTTATTTAAAATCTATATCATATTTTCATGCATGGGTTTTTCCTTATTTTTCTGTGACTAGAAAATGAAAAAGCAAGATAATGTGGGTATAGTTAATTCCATTCCTGAAAATCAGTTATTGACTCCATGGCTGGATTTCATTGAATCCAACAAAAAGAAAAAGAAAGAGTAAACAATATTGGTATGTTATTTGCTTTTAGCTTTGATAACCTCTCACATCTAATTACAAATAAAAGGCTTCTCTGTATCTGCTGTCAAAATTAAAATAATGGATATTTTCTACTTTCTGCCTAGTCCTTTCAGACATCCTGTGAAACTACAATAGGGTGCTGAAGTTCTGTCTGGGCAACTTCTTCGCAAATTAAGATGGATGGAGTTTTTCCATTTTAATTATTAAGACCAGCTGCTTTCTGAAAGAGAGAGTGGGTTAGGTTTTTGCAGGTCTTCCAAGCTAATGTATTATCAGAGTTTTAGTGATTGATTAAATAACTCACTGGTCCAAGTTTCTACATACGAGACATGTCAGCAATTTAAACAGATGTCATGCAAATGAAGGAAGTCTTCTATCCATCTATATATAGCTACAGATATATGCATGTCTTATAGGAAAGATACTAATATTTGACCTGTTCTGACAGTAATTTTTTAAAGTTCAAAAAATTGACTTTTTTGCATTTATGTATCATATTTCTTAAATTGTCAGTCACCCTCTACCTTCTTTCCCTGAAAATAGACTTTTTGTGATCAAAATTATATTGACACCACTAAAATTGATTTTGCTGTATCATCTGTGCTATTTTTTTTCAGATCCACTTGTTTTTTTCTCAGCTACTTTTGCAAAAGTCTTGCTTTGCTTGGAGTGCTACCGCTCTGTTTAATTACCAGAAAAGTTTGCTCAAAGGACAAATTAGCTGATTATTTTCTTGAAACAGCCCCTCTGCATCTTGATAGAATTCTATCTGTCCATGGCTCTCTTGCAGTGAGGTGATACCTAGCTAAATCTGAAATTTCTATGTTGCAGTTTGGAAATCAGACTGAGAATGACACTTTAAACTTCTGGTGTTTACTAAACTATATTAGCCTGTAAGTTTTTGTTATTTCTCCTAATATACAGATAGTAGCTCTGTTCTCTGCTTCAGAACTTAATAAGTTTTAACAGGTTTTATCAAAATCCCATAACTAAAAGTGTGCAATGATTCTTAGAGAGGGGTGGTTCATTCCTATTACAGATAGCCCATGTGCTGGTGTCATAAATGGCCATTTTATAGATGGATAATGTACTATAGTCATAATTCTTTATTGCTGATAGTTATTGCACTAGATCATGACCCTTGGATATTGAGAGTCAGTTTTTAATATCACAACCATTTACAGAGGTTAATGGACTAGGTTTTGCAGCTTTTGACCTTTTGATGGTGAGGGTTAGGAGGTTGCATTTGTGCACTAAACTGCCAGAAAATATCTGTTTATTTATCTTAGCTATAATAGACATAGTTACTGCTTATAATCAAGAAGCTGAGAATAATGTGACTTGCATGAGTCAGAACTATTTGAGCTGCATCTTCTAAGGTACACTTAGTATGAGATTTTCAATTTTTATTAATTAGAAAATCAATGTTTATTAACATTTAATCTTTACTATGTTTCATCTACATAAATAAAGCTGAAATTGAATTATAGTAGCTAGAAAATGTTTGATAACTGGCTTTCAGTACAGAATTGCTTTAAGGCTCATGATCATGTTTGTGACCTGGCTAGGTTTTCCATAGATGGCTTGCTCAGGTGTTATGGGTATGGGTCTGAAGGAGTCACAGCAGGCTAATCACAAGGTTAAGTTTTCTGGTTGAAGTATATGAACTCTTCTGTTTCAGAAAGCCTTTTTCTTACGTCATAAAATGCCTGCAATATGAGGCAGCCATTTTAATGCTTCTGCAACAATGAAACAAGTGTGAGGTCTGCAGTATCAAGAGTAGTACGGACTACTACTAGAGAATTAAAAGTTAGCCCTTTTCCTTTTAGAAGTTCAAGTTAACTTTGCCAGTTACTTAGAAAATAAAACATGGGGGTGAAGGGAAAAAAAAAGCCTTCAGGAAAAAAAAGCAGAAGAATAAAGTAATTATTCTGATTCAATGTTTCAACAGTATAACTAATGTTAAATATGGGGAATATTAAAGGACCCTGTCTATATTTAAAATAAACTTTCAAAAGTAAGTTGTAATTTGAATGTCTAAAATGCTTATTCAGATGGAGATGTTTAAAAAACAGATGGAAAAATGTGGTGAAACTATGACAGAAAGAAATGGGAACATTCAATAATAGAAGCACAGTGACTTGTCTAAGTTCAAACTGAGACCTGATGCACTGACCTAAGGTTTCTATATCCTAGTCAAATTTCTATTATTTCTATAAAAGTTAACTTTCCTAACTAAAGACTTAGATTTCACTCATTGTTTCTAGTCAGAAAAACTTCATAGATTCTGATTGCTTTAGCATTATTTTTAACACTATTTATTTTAAAAAATATTTTGAGTACCAAGTAATTCAGATAGGCTCATAAAAAATTTTCCAGTTCTAGCCTGAGAGAATTTGTAAAGCTCTTCAACCACAATGGCTTTTTAACTTTTATTTATCCTTCTTACAGCTTTTATCCTCCCTTCCCCCTCTTCTTTACTCCCTCTTCTTTGCTACCATAGCAGTGTGGGTGGGAGTGCTGCATTTTGTTTGCTCTGTGATGCTGAATGATTCCAATATAATCAAACCACACTTTTATAGTGTTGCTTTATACCATGCAGCCCAGGGTGCTAACAAAATAATAAAATTAGCAGCTCAGATAATGATGAGCAAGGCAGGTCAAAGAAATAATCTTTTAGACCTGGAATTGAAACTGGAATGGTATTAGAGTTGCAAACAGCCAGAGGCAGTGCTGACATATGAGACAGTGCTTAACCAAGCCTCAAGCATAGATATGTGGGGAGTGTTTTGGAGATCTGATCATGGATGATACTGAGTGCTTTCTGCAGGCCACGAGAAAGACAAAGTAAATCGAATATGGCCACAGTAGTGGTACTGACAAGTACTCAGCATCTGAAAGAATTGGACTCTAATGCCCAACCTGAATTTTTATTTGTAATCAGTATTGTGTTTTCAGGTACCTAGGGGCAAGGGTATTTCTACTCTACCTCATCTGTAGTTGATTATCTCATTTTACCTTCAGCTTGACTCCATTTACAATGAAGAAAAAATAGTATCAGTTAACCAAACATTGCTGATGTGATGAAATACTTACACGGATTTCTTTAAAAGGGTGTTTTGGGAGGTAAAAGCCAGCAGTGCTTTTGCAGTTTGAAATCATGTCAATTTCCTCTTTTTCAATCAGGTAGCTTGCAAATCTCGTGGCACAAGAGGAAGTATTTCTTATATTATGCAAGTCTAGTCCAAATCTATCAAGAAGCTGCCCTCTAAAATTGTGGGGGGCTCTTTAAGATTTACATCGGTTAGATACAAGTGCTTTTCACTTATAATATGGGTGACGGTCAGATCGATTAACTACAGTATATAGTACTTAAAGTGATGAAGAAAGACATTGGATGGTCAAATGATTAATGTCAAGCTATCCATTTTGATGTTCGAAATCCTAATTGTGTTTAGCTCTGACCTCCACCCTCATTGCTACCAATATAATTACAGGATCTCCTCTAAATGAGATAGGTTAAAGAACAAAAAAAAGGAAGTTGTTGTTTCTAGTTTATCCTCAGAATATTCTTTTATATCTACACATAGAGAATGCTTATCTTCAGCATTTTTTTAGCTGTCTGAAATATGCTCTTTGGAGATAATAGCACTTCATTGCTTAAAGTTACACATTAGTATTTCTTTTTTTCTCTTTTTCTCTCCTTCTCTCCCTTGTTCGTTGCCTACTTTTGTTTGTACAATGTTCTTTTATCCTGAACAATATAACATTTTAGTTCTTGTAATAAATGCCTTCATGTGAGGCAGTTCAGCTAAGAGAATGTTATTAGACTGTGCTCTCAGGCAGTGCACCTTCACACGATCAATATGAATCTGAGCTTCTGTTCATTCCCTCTTTGCTTAAATTCCCTGCAAATGTGCAAGGGAAGCAGCAGAGGGTGTCATCAATCACGGGCTACTCTGACACGCGCTGAAACCTGACCAATGCTGAGATGTTTTAATAAGGCATCCATTAAAACCCTCAAATAAATTGCAATTTGAAAACAGAACGTAATACAGCCAAGTTTTCCTCATCCATCTTGTGGCATGTCACGTAATGTAATTGCACTGTTAATTTATCCGAGAACTTTCTCTGTACATGGTTTCATTGGCATTGCTTAATTTCCCTGCAGACTCTTGTGTGTTGGTGGAGGTGAGGGTACATGCATGTGTTGTGCATATATGTATCCATTTCCACTTTAGGGGGTGATAATGGTTCTGCTTAGCATGGCATTAGCCAGAGAAACAATCAAGGACTTGAAAAGTTTGACATTGTGTCAATGGCTCCTGAGCTTTTGATATTTCCTAACCAGTTCTTGCCTGGAGCAGGCCCCCCTTTTCTTGCCTTCCCAGCTTGCCATTGGTTTATGCCCCTCAAGAGTGGGATCACTCAGAGCGCCTGTGGATCCCATCAATAAATATTGACAAAAGGGTTGAAGGACCATTTAAGATCACAAAGCAATGGCAGTCAAAACAACACAATGCTGGTTTCTGTTCCTGTGCTTAGAAGGCATGTGTGAAGTTTTGGCAAGGGCAGAGGAAAGTGAAAAGTAGCATATCAATAGGACAGAATGAAAAAAATGCTTGTGTTAAATAATGTCCAAAAATTACCTTTAAGTTTCTCTTTTTTACACATAAGTTCTGTGAGGGAAGATACAGGGAGAGGCTCATATAGATTTCTTTGTCTGCCATGCATAAGTCTAAAAATAAAGCTATCCCTCATCCATGGCTGCATCAGCAGTTTCTTTACTTTTATTTATTTTTCTGGGCTTTTGATAATCCTTTATCTCTCTTTCCTGTGAAGAAAAAACCCAAAAGCAGAACACTGCTGCTGTACACAAGAACTCTAAATCTGGTCTTCCAGTCTAACTTTAATACAAATTAAGATTTTGTTTGTTTTCGTCAATTTCCTTTTGGAGTCACTAATTGCCATATTAAAAAACCAAACAAACTGAGCCCCAAAAATAAACCCTGGAATTTTTTTTTTTTCAGTATGATAAAATGAAATCAAATGGTAATAAAAAGAGTTTTATACTAAAGAAATCAGAAAAATTACATTTGATTTCTACAGTTTGATGCTCAATTAGCACAAATTCACCTAGTTTCTAAAGAGCTGCCCCTAAATACAGTTTTTCACTTCTGAAAATACTTCTGTATTTTCAGTTACATTGCAGACACGTGTAGGGACATATTCTGTTTCTGGAAAGGTTCAATAGCCTGTATTTCTGAGTCACTGAGCACCCCAGGTCCTGAATGCCAGAGAAACTACAGGGATCAGTACTGATGATAATAACATCTCAAATGTGCTGTACAAGGTTACTAAGCTCGTAATGGATATTCCAGTCATTGTGGTGTCAGCATCTTAAATCTTTATGGAAGTAATTTTAAATCATTGGGGAAAAAACCCTAAAGTTTTAACTTTTCAAACACCTGATTCCATTTTTTATTTAAGAGTTCAAGCATCAGTGTGGTGCATTTAAAAATGGACATGAGGCAATAGTGCTGCAACCCCTCACAAAGGCTTCTTTCTGTGTTGATGATCAAAGAACTGAAAAAATATGTGTCACTTATGCCCAGAGAATCAATTAATATTGTTTTTAACCACAATGTCTCCTACAGACAGCATTCATAAAAGTGTCAAAATACTTACAGGAAAATACATCTGCCTAATTTTTTACCATTTTTTCCATAAAATCACTGGGAGTTCAAATTGGGTGAACATACTTTTTCCAGGACATCCTGTTTTGTTAATCATCTCCCTTATAGGGCAGATTTTTAATTCTTTGTTTCTATTTAACCAACCTTAAGATCAACACTACAATTATATGAAGGGTTTGGTGAGGTATTCAATCAATTCTACAGTAATCATTCCTGAAATGCTCATTTGATATAAAAACTATGGCATTGTAATAATCCTGAGTAATCATTGCTTCACTTATGCACTCTTTCTATGTTTAATATTCCTAAGACTGCAAATATTACAGATGAGAAAATTAACAGAGATTATTAGTAGTGGTTTGTTTAGATGTGTAGGTATAAACCATCATTTTTTTTCATATACATAGAACTAATGAAATATTAATGCACCGAGAACACTGAATTCAGTTCTGTCAGTCTACTTTAAGGAGAAGAAATGAATATGAGTCTTAAAATGATATAAAAAAACCCCATAAAATAGAAATGTGCTTGTTAAATAAAATTAAACAGAGTTTATGTGTCTGTTTCACGGGCACTGGGCATGATTCCACATTCCCTAAGGATACTATACATCACTTTGCTAGTGTAAAGGGAGCATAAATCATATTTACAGTTACTTCATGGCTGCTTTATACTGCCAGAGTCATGTAAAACAGTGCAAGTGTAAATGAAGTTTGAAATAAAAGGAAATGCAAAAAAATTCTGTAAGCACAGGTAAAGCACAAAAGACACACTCATGTATTTCTGGTACTTGGAACTACAGCCATTATGGAAATCAATGGAGTGATTATTTAGTTTCTTTCTTAGGAAACACAGGAACATTTAAAGAAAAAGGGCTTGACTGTTGAGTCCGCTGTGGCCTGCCCCATTTAACCCTGTGATGTTTTTAAAGGAACTGATTTGTTTTACTTTTTGATTTCCTTTCTGTGAGCTCTTTCTTGAACTGATTTATAATTCTTGCATCTATTGCTGCCTTCAGCAATGTGTTCCATAATTCAGCTACCCTTTGTGTAATTAAATTCTGTTTGAATTGCTTATAGGCTTGTACTGCTTGTAAGCTTTCCATCCGGGATCTCTTGTTTCTGAGTTACTAAAATTGTACCGCTAAAAGTATACCACGAACAATGTAGTTTGACTACTAAAATGCCTGTGTCTGAATTCAGACTGAAGCTGAGTTAAGTAGGCAAGAAAAATCTCTGTAAAACTACATTTCAATTTTGGGCCTTAGAATTTTCTAATGTTGATAGGTGACAGCTGAAATCTATGGAGATAAAATATCTGACACTATAAACACTCCATAAAAAACAAAATTTCAATTCTGGTCTGACAACATTTCCCATATTTTCTTAACAATTCCTCCATCCAAATTTGAATATGCTATAATGTTTAAAATTCCCATTTGTGCTATTTATAATATGCATTTTTATATGCTTTCCCAATGCCCTGATAGTTTTGTTTCTCTTAAAGGAACAGGCTTTTCCCCTCTCCTCCTCCCCCCTTCACTCTCAAAAAAACCTCAGGAAAATATGCCAGTAAACCAACATGACCACATGCAGTGATATTTTCAAGAAAACCTCAGGAGAAAAGCATTTCTATTTCATAGCATAAATCTGAGCTCTTGGCCAGCCTTCCGTTTGCAAGTCGCCTGCACAACTCTCATGCTAATTCTCCACCAAACCTCCAGTTTTATGAAAGCTATATTTTATCTGTTTGGTTCTTTGCAATCACATGAGAGTTGAAAAAGGAATATTAGCACCACTCACATTTTATAGTGGGAGTCACAGTACTTGGTTGACCCCTTTTTCAGGTCCTATTGAATTTCCTATACAAAGGAAATGAAAATGTTTTATATTTGCTATAGCAGCATATAACAAGAGGTTTAGTTATTACACATAGAACTGCAATTTTCTGCCTTTTGTTTCAGTTGTCTGATCTGAAATTTCAAAGCACAATGTTTGTTAGGGTTTTTTTTAGTGTTGAGTCTTCAGACACAAGGAACAAGAAACACTGTCATATGTATGCAATTTACTCTGAGCAGGTAACATGGAAATCAGAGAATACAAGCACTGTGTTCACCTTTTGGTTTTTGAATCCAAACCTCAGTTAAAATATGTTTGAGATACCTTTTCAGTATGGTCTCATTACTGTAAAGCTCTTCACAAACAATTAAAATGATTAGTGTTAAATTATCCTGCTCCCTTCACCTACCTGCTTTATCCCACCTATTCTGAAAGGAATTTTAGCATTGCAGTAATTTTGACCCATTGAATCTTCTCTTCTAATCTGTTAATCTGTATTTCTCTCCCAGTTACTAAAAACCTGTGAAAAACTTTAACTATACCTGTACAAAACAGAATTACATTCTACTTTGTATGGCAAGGAAGCAAAGCAAAATTTAATACTGATGCAATGCAGTCACTGTTGTGACATAATTTAGATGGTTTAAAACCTCTGACTGTGAAATAAATTTAAAAAAAAGTGAAATTTTAATTCGGGAAATTAAGCCATTAGTTTCAATGGATGAGGATTTTACTCAGAATTCTTGAAAGGCCAAATATTTGGCAAGCCTCAAATAGAGAGCAGGCTGTGTGTGCAGACAGGGCTCTTGCACACTGAGTGAAAGAATCCATACTTGGGACAAAAAAATACTACAAATTCTTGTCTCGTGTCCTTGCTTGCAAAATGAGTCCAAACAATTCCAATGGGAAGTGGCTAGTTTCTTGGCTCAATTATCATATTAGTGATAAATGAAAATAAGAATTTAGAACAGGTTAAATTACAGAACAATGCCAAATACATGCTCAAGAGGACATGGCAGGCAAAATCTTCAAGTTAAAGTTTAGCTGAATGAAACCTCACTTCTGACAGATGTTGTGAGCACTTGTCATAAAAATTGAGGGAACAGAGGTTGCATATCTTCAAGGATAAATATGAAATAATAATAACAGATACAAAACCAAGTTCATAGCAGGAAAATTTAAAACATTACAAAATAAAACTCAGAGAAAAAGTAAGTTCTAGGCTATTTTTGGTTTGTTGGCTGTTTTGTTTGATTTGGTTTTTTTGGGTTTTTTTGGGTGGTGTTGTTAGTTTTTGGGGTTTTTGTTTGTTTGTTTGTTTGTTTTGGTTGTGGGTTTTTTTGTTGCTGTTGTTGATTTTTTGATTTATTTTCTTTAAAGGAAAAAGCAGTAGTATTACTAACAGCTTACATGCAGTGTTTTCAATTCAATGTTATTCGAAATCCTGGAATTAGGATTTTCTTGCAAAAATTAATGTCTTTCTGTGGTGTTTTACTTATGAGCAAACAAAATTTCCAGGCTTTCTGGTTACAAGAAAACCTAAATTATTCCTGCATTTTTATTAGCTTCTTCTTGGTTCTTTGAGCAGTCACTGGCCTGTTTTTCAGTCCTTCTGTGTTTCCTGTCAGCACCATCCCTAATTTAACATCACATGACTATTGACCATGGGACCCCACACCACAGCAGTGGTGCTGCCTGAGCGTTTGGCTCAAACATTTTGTTCCTCACCCTGAATTGAATCCTTATCTAGGCAATTGTCTAATCTTCATCTATATATTTACTCCTGTGTTAATGAGCTGCAAATACTATGGGCTTATTTGTTGGGTTCTGAATTGTTCCTTTGGCTTGCAAAATGATGAAAACACTCAGTGGTGAAAATGAGAGAAATCCAGGTCCTGTGAACAGTGCAGAAAAGCAAGACTGAGATTTGTATTAAGTCACACTCAAACATTGGTAACTCTTAGGAATGCCTTTTGTAATAGACCATAATGAAAGTTTGAAAATGAAAATCAGTGGTTTTGGGGGATTGTACTCTGTAGTTTTGTTTCAGACCTATTTGAAAGAAATATTAAAGCATTCTTTTTTTTAGAGTTTTGAGGGACTTTCTCTAATAGTAAGCCACTGTCAACAGAAGGAAACAAAGCTTTTTGGTGGTCAACACTATTCCTAACAAGATCATAAATTTGCAATATATTGAACCATTATATTTTTCAGAATTATCTTTTAGTGTTGGAAAATCTTGCTAACTTTCTTTCTCAGTCTTTTGAAGGAAAAAAACCATAAATTATGTAGATATTGAATAAGAACTTGCCATTCTAACAAAAACACCACACTTCACCTTTCTGCCCCTAATTTCATGGGCAAACAAAAGCAATCCGCTGTTGAAGATATTGAAGCTCATGAACTGAGCTGGGGAAACTGCTCCCCACTGTACAAGTTATTTAAGGGCAAGAAGTGAGATAAAGGTAATTTGAGCTGCAAAAATATTGGGAAGGGAGAGAAAACATTGAAATTTTATGAAGAATGATGGAGGTAAATATTTCTTGGGAATATTTTTTTAATAACTTCTTGGCAGTAATAAAGTGGTGGGATAGTCTCCTCAGTTCCTTCTCTTGTTTGGGGTGGCTAAGCAGTGTATGCAGAACTGTCATCTATGCATTTTCACTGGCAGCAGTTATAACAATATGTCCATCACAGCTAGATTGTTTTTATTTGCTATTCACAGGCAGTTCTGCAGGAGAGAGTTTACAACGTCAGGACCTGATCTATGGCATACAAGTTGGACCAAATGGGTGATAAACTAAATGTGAATCCATGTAAGCAAAGTAATATATTTTTCTATACACTGTAGCTTCTCTGTCAACACTGGCTTTTGTTGTAAGACAAACAGATACAAATTAGTAGGAAAGACAACCCGCTCCACTCTTAAGAAGATTTTTCTTTCCTTCCTTAGCATTTACTTCAGATGAAAATAAACAATTCGGAATGTGACTACATGGACAGCACACAGGGACTTAAGCCTACTGGAGCAAGAATAAAGCTGATTTTCAGGCCTGAATTTTTTGTCTGTAGCAAATACAAATTCCAATGTTACATGGTGATTGCTGTCACCTACCATTTCCTTACACCTTTCAATAAAGAGGCCATCTGCTGCATCTGCTCAAGATCCTGAAGAAGCTGAGTGCAGCTGTCTGACCAGGGAATATCTGAACTCTCAACTGCCTTGTACAGCCTTCTTGGTCAACAACATTCTGTATTGTTGCTGATGTATGAGAAAGTGAAAATTGCTTATCCTCAAAGACCTTAATCAGAAGGCACATCTTGGTCTTCAGCTGTAATTTCTTGTCTAAAACAATGCCACTCACATGACACACAGTAATTTCTGGATCAAATCTAACATTACTGTTGAAATCTTTTAGGAAGGTATTCAACCTTGACATAAAAGCTACAAGGCATCATGTGCATCACTGAGAATCCAGCTCACGAAAATATTCACTGTTATAGGAGATTTATTTTACCTTCAATAGCTCTGTATCTGCTGGTACAATCCCACATAATCTTAGTTCCTTATAAAATTGTCACTATATTTTTTCTATACAAAAAATCAGTGACTTTAAATTTTTACATCCATTAAAGAGCAGAGAAACATTTGTCTTTCAGTTCACATAAAAAAAAAGTGGAAAAAAAAAAGGTAACTATCTGCTAAATACCAGTATAATCTTCAAATTGTGATCCTTCAAAATAGAATGCAGACACCACATTCAAGGTAAATTAATGTCTCTGATGGTATCAGGTTAACAGAAGAAATGGATACAAATATTTTGCCAAAAACAACAGAGATGACTCACAGACATGTTAAGGAAAATAGAGATCACTTGTCCTAAGGACTTCTGGTTTTGTCTTAGATCTTCTAACTAGGAAATAAAATTATACTTAATAGGTACAGCACAACTTGTGGCTTATAAAGGTTTTAATCCAAGGACTTTTTTTGTGGGTTTTTTGCTAAAATGTTTGAGAAAAATCCTGTGCCGAAGATTAGAACTTGATTTCTGATGAAAAATGCTGCACTTCAAAACTTTAAAGTAGTTATCAGCAGCAAGAAGGAAGCCTTTAGGGTCCTAGTAAGAGTTTGGTAAATATTAGGTGCTAAAGGAAGAGTAACTTTGAGATCATGTGGATTTGGTGTTACTGTGTATAGGTTTGTAAATATTTTGGTGGTTGAATTATGTTTCTCTCAATTTTTCAAAAAAATGCCCATGATCACTCTTAAAAAAATTCCAAAAACAGAACCTTTTTTTTTTTTTTTTAGGATATAGAACTCACAAAGTAAAATCAAAAATGTATTTGAAGACTTGTGCAATTTTAAAATAAATTACTGATTCCTTCCAGTGGGTTGCTCAGCCCTGCAAAGAAAAGAAAATAGAGTAATAAAAAAAACAGTTATGCAAAAATTTAATTCCTCTCTGAGAAGAATAAGAAATTCACTTCTGTGATTTATTAAGCTTTTTACATTTACAAAGGCACATTATAATTCTGGTTTCTTTCCTCTGTCAGTCTATTTTAAAATGTAGAACAAAAGATACATTACAATATTTTGGTGGGAATAATTTTCAGTGGCATAGAATATCTGCATCCAATGACACATAAGCAAACATAAGAATAAATGAAAAGTTATAGTGATTAAATTATGACTCTTAAAAAAACCCTCTTGATTTATGAACCAGTTTCCTGGTTCAATATAGTTAAACAACTCTTTCTTTTTTTTTTTTAATATAATTTCCTTTTTTTTTCTCCAGGCTCTTACATGTATTTGACTCTAAGTTTCTTGCTGTTTTTTAGGGAAAATATGACCTATTATAAGTCAGGGTTAGAATTAACCACTGTGAAAAATTTAGTATTATGTTCTATAAAAAACAGTTGAGGAATTCCCTCATCCAGATCATAACTGATCAGCAAGTTAAACGAAAACTTTTAAACAGAAATATGACCTGTTCTCAGGCTTATGTCTTGGAGAAAAAATTATATCCTTAGATACTGTTTTATGATATATATACTAAAGAAATAGGCAATTGCAAAAGTAACTTTCCATTTTTTTTCTATTTTAAAAGAAAACTATAGTCCTGAGATGTCCTAAAAGACAGGTTTCTGTCTCATAACCATTGGAGTAGACGAAACTTGATGATGTGCCAACATGAGACACAGCATCTTTCCAAATTCAAATGCGAATGTTTATTGGACCCTTTGACATTTTTTCTTTCATTTTTAGTTTCACATTTTATCAGTTTAACTATTTATATTTAAGAAATAACTTTCAAAGTTCACATGGACTACAAGAGGACTGATTAGGGAGAAAAAGTTACGTTTACATTTGCATAGTTCACATGTGAATTGGGAAAAAGTCAAAAAGGGATGAGAAAGCTCTTTGCAGCTCTCAGTGCTAATTCAGAAATTCCATAATGGACTCACTTTGTTGAAAAGTGAGTTCGTATTTGTAATAAATATAAGTAATAGATCATTCAATGACCATTCCAAATTATCATTAACTTCCTAGAATTTTAGTTCCTATCTCAGTTAGAAAGTGAAACAGTCAACTCTGAGTCCTTTTAGACTTTTCTATTTGTAGGACTGTGCTTTCTAATCAGTGAGAACTCTAGAAATATAATGATTAACTACTGATTCTTTTCTCTCACCATAGCTCTATCACATCAGCATAACATTTGCCTGGTAAGGCCAATGGAGGAGGGAGATAATCAAAACTTGAACATATAAAATGCTTCCACCACTTTATTACTCCAGCTGACCTCTTTCCCCAAAAGTGAGGACCTTTTGGGAATCCATTTGGAAAGTATATTGTCAAATACAAGTAACATTTTAAGCAGAAAACCTCAACATTAAAAACTGTGAGACAGATGCCTGTGTCGGTATAAGCAGATGCTGATATTTTCCCTTCTGCAAAAGGACAGGAGTTGTGGATTTCTCCAAAACTGGCTGAAGCCACTGCCTAAATAGGTGCTGAAGAAAGCACAGTGAGAAGTACCATATTCTGTATGTGGAGTGTCTTTTCTTCTTAAGCCAGTTTGATTTGTTTCTGGCATGCTAAACTCATTGAACAATACATGCACTGCAAGCTACTTGGATGCCAATGTGACATGTGAGACCAATACATATAAGTGAGCTCTAGAGCAGTATAACATAGAAGATATTGATAATAAACATTCTGCAAAATGACATTTTAAAAAATCTTATTAGTGAAATGATGGAGAAGATTATGCTTATGATCCTGTGTGCGACAGCACTGTAAGCCAGTCTTTCCAATTTTAGCCTCACAGTCCATCATGTAACCAAAAAGCAGCAAGTCTAAAACAAATTGAGAAGCTTGGTATCTTGGAAGCTAAAGAATCTTTGTATGAGAAACTGAAATATTCTTAAAATATGATTATAATAATGTAGTGATCCATTACTAAATGCATCTGTCTACTACATGTATTCATTAATATCTGTAGCACTGCAGCCCTGTAAAGCATTTGATTGTTTTATACTAAGCACTATTTTAGTATGGATAAAAAAGACAACTCTTGCCCCAGAGGGCATATTTGTAAAGCAACAGCAAATTTGTACATGAAGCCCAGCAGAAGAGTTTGTGGAACTATTTTCAGATACTTCCAGTTCTCATAAGCTGTGGCCCAATCAGTAGTCTAGTGTACATGAAGTGTGCTCTAAAATCATGATATCTTCATCTTCAGATTTATGTTCACCACACATAAAACTTCTTAGTTATGTTTTCTTCAAGGTAAATGATTTTTTAATAACAAAACTATTTTTAAGAGGTGCTGAAGTTCATTCATTAGCTGTCACATCCAATTGATACCTATGATTTTAAAAGAAGGTTGAAATTTCTAGTGGTGTAGAAAGTAAGCCAGTAAATAAGGAATAAATAAATAAATAAAATAAGGCTCTCAAATATAGTTCATGCAGAACAATTCCAAAGAAACTCATGAGTTTTACAACCTTTGGGAGAATAATTTTCTCATTTAAAAAATTTCCATAGAAACTGTTATATGTAAATTGGAAGTCTAACTGAATAAATTTACATGTAAGCTAGAATAGGAAGTGATGCAATTTTGTTCAAGTTTTGCATTAAAAACTGCAAAAGAAACTCCAATTACACAGGGAAGATATTCATAAAAGTCCTGAAACTTATTGAACTAATATATCCAGACATTTTCTTCCATGCTTCTGAATTGATTCAGTTCAAGGAAATGCAGTACAGTTAGCATTCAACTTTAATTGCAATGAGGTGACAACATACTGGGTAATGAGTTGTTTATGAGTTGTAGATGTGTTTACAATGAGTTGACAATGTGTTGGATAAAGTGTTCTTCTAAAGTTGTAGATCTATTTACAGTGAGCAGTGGGGGAATGTTCATTAGTTGTCGATTTGTTTGTTTACATTGTTTTCGATTTGCAATTGCTATAAAACAAATCCCAGGCTGATGAAGGATGATTGTTTGTGCGCTTTAATGATTTACTGTAGTAGCTTGTCTGAAAAAGTACTTAACTCTGCCTCATCTGTCAGTTCTCACTACAAAAGCTCCTAGTCACAATAGTTTTATTAGCACAGCATGGGCCATTTGTAAGAACATTACACATCTAAAAAATATTAGTACTTTCCTGTTCAGTCTGTTGTATTTTGTCTGACTGAGCTGAACAGAATTTCTTCTGCTCTGTACAAGTTTATATCTTTTAATATGTACCAAGACATTCACTTGAAGCTGTACAAATACCATTCCTGGAAATACTTTCCCTGATCTGTCTCAGGAAAAGAAAGGTCATGTACTTTAAGTTAAATTACTATGTACTTTTCTCACTGCTGCTACCTTCTCAAAAACAGTTTAAAAAAAAATCTACTATTAGGTTATACTGAGTAACATGACATGTAGAAATATAAATATACATTGGAGTATACTTGTTTTTAAGTTGCAGAAAATCTTTCAGCAGTTTTCAACAATTTGGCAAAATAAATATGACAACATACTTTGTTACTTCAATTGGTGTATGTCAAAAATTTCTGTTCAAAATTGATCCAAAAAGGAATTTTATATTGTTTTGTGCACACACTAGTTTTTCCCAATTACTAGTCCTGTGGTCCAGAACAAGCATGGCCCATGGGTTTTTCATGGGTTTTTTTCTTTGTTATGTCCCAAGAGCACTGTATGACATATACCCTCCCTTTCATCTTCCTTTGCTGTTCATCTTTTAAGTATGCATCTTTGAATAAGTTTTTGCAGCTCATCTTATCGTGGGTTTCTCCAATATTCAAACACATTTCATCCTCAAATGCTTGCCAAAACGCTCGCAATAAAGGGGTCTAAAAGATGTCTGAGGTTTGGATTACATTGCTATGCAGAAAACCCGCTCTACCCAGGCAAAGTGAAGAACTTCTGGAACTTATCAAAACATTATTTTGAATGTCCTGAATAATACAAAATTAGTTCAAATACTCTAATTGCTAAAATCCAGACATCTGATAAAATCTCTGTAATCTTAAACACATTAGAGAGATATGGAAAGGAAAAAGGCCAAATATATAGCATTTAGAAATGGTATATTGCTGGCTATAATATGAACGCATTACCAGTGTTCTGACTTTTTATCTTTTTTCGTCATTATGCCCTTATCATTAGTTTGTAATTAGAAATTCAATTATTTGGAATTTATTTACTGTAATTCTCAATACTTTTCCCCACAGTGATCATGCATAAAGAATGAAAGCTATAATTGTAGGGAGAGGTGCTGGCTCCCTGACATTCCTGCTCTTTGGGGAGCAAGGTTTGGCCACACTGGGGGAAGGAGGAAGAGAAGATTAATAGAAACAATAGCTAGACTCTTCTATAATTCTGTACCACAAAACCAGAAGTTGCCAAACAGCAATATTTGTTTTGCCTGGGCTTTCCTACCATGTTATTTGTGATGTTCATGCACTGAAACTGGGAGGCTGACAAGCAAGGGCAGCATGTCTCCAGAAGAACTTTCCGTGCACAGCTCTCTATGGCTATAGACCTCAGCTGGTTTTGTGATCTAAATTCTTAGCGTTTTTGAGGGGAATAACAAAAGAAAGGGAGCTAAGGAAATTAAAAAAGGAAAAGCTCATTCTCCCCAAGTGGAAACATGCATTTTGGCAACTAGAGCTTGTCCTTTTCTGTGAAGGACATCAGCATTAAGAGTGTTGTCCATGTTGAAGCAGTATTAAATCTGCATTTTTTTTATCCCATGAACAAACAATGCCTCTGCAGAATCCAGATATATTCTGTGAAGTGAAACTTCACAGTATGTCTATTCATAAAGAACAATATTGAATTTAATATACCTTTCTATTCGCTTTTTGGGACAGATGAGCGTTCTAAGACAGGTATATGTGCATTATCTTTCACAAGCACAATATTTAAAACTAAAAGATATTATTTTTTTATACCACTAGATCATACTATACAACATTTATACTATAACGAGACATATTTTCATAGTATTGTTTTTTCATAATCCCAGACTTATATAAATAATAATACTTTTAAAAAATTTCCCTTTATACATAGTACTTTATCTATCATGTCTTATTTTTTCAGTCACTCATTATTTTGTTAGTGGTGCTAATTCTAACTACAGAAAATGGAAAATATTACTGCAAAATCAGCTGCAAAGGCTGAAAAACCTAGTTCAGGATTATTTTCTCTCACTGGGAAATATTTCAACATATAAGGCCAGGCTGAATGGGGTTCTGAGCAATCTGGTCTGGTGGAAGGTGTCCCTTGCCATGGCAGAGGGGTTGGAGCTAGATGATCTTCGAGTTTCAAGACATTCCAAGCCAAGCCATTCCATCATGCTCTCTAAGCTGTTACTTTTCATACTAGGAAATAAAAAAATAAATAAGGAAATAATGCAGATTTTTATGACAGACAAATAGGTGATAATTTTCTAGAGCATGAATGGAAGGCACTCATAGAAATCCCATTAACAAATAATCAAAGCTGTGGTTATGCATCCATTCACATTGCTTTTGAAAATATACCCCAGGATGAATAAATTTAGTATGTACAGTAAGTTCACAGCTGATGCTTTATTGTCCACTGAGCCATCTTTTTCCTCATCTGGGAAATCAGCTATGCACATGTTTTTACATCAAAAAGAAAGTGTTCTTATTTACTAATATGCAATGCCATAAAACTTTGAAAAGAATTTTAATGATATTTGCAAATTAGTTGAGTCTAAAACTCACCTAGCAGCAAAGAATACAGAGAAGGTAATAGAGAAACTGCTGTTCATGTAATTTTCATAGCTTCTTACATATTCATGTTCCAAAAGGATTTCTTTCACAGAAGCTCATGCTCATCTAACCAGACACTTTGTAAGTAAAAATGCATGAAATTTAAACCAGCTTTTCATATGGACATTTTTTTATGGCTGAGTGTTTTAGCAATCCAGCAATGGTAGACACCTATAAATGTATAATGTGATGGATTAGATTGTAATGCAGTCTGGATGCATATGGAGTTGGTGTTTGCCCTTCAGTGCAAATCCATTTTAATGTCAAAAATACTTCATTGGAATTAATAGTGCATTGTCCAGGCAAGAAGTAAAATGTTGCAATAGTTTTTTCCTTTGAAAAAAATCCAAATCTTGCCCCTAATTATAACAATTATAACAAAGGATAAAGCTATTTCTAACAAGGAAATACTAATAAAATCAAAATATCAGTGATTTGGATAGGTTTGGATTCCTGGTTCAAACCTGGTTTTAAAATAAGAACCTTAAAGAATTTGTTAAAGAAGATTTGGTCTCTTCATGATTTGTCAAAGCACATTGTAAAACCAGCAACAGACTTACACCTTAGACAGACATGCATGAATTTGGGGCATGTCAACCTGGGGAACTTGGGAAAGTTGAAACCAAAATAGCTGAAAGGTGTGAATGTAAAGCTTGTTATGTAAAGTGCTTTCCTGTTCTGTGTGAATACAGCTCCCTGAAATCCAAAATCCTTTTGAAGCTTTTCAGCAGTAAGACCACCTTGTTTCTCTGCAGGATTCAAAGACATTTGAAACTGAGCTCTACATTCACATGCTTAGGCAGCTCAGTTAAGCTTTACTGAGAGCCTCCTGGTCAGTACATCCCAAGTTTGAACCTTACATTAGAAATTATTTTTAATAGGGCAAAAAGCGTCCAGGATTGGTTTCACATCTGTGTGACCTATATGTGCTTTTAGCTTATTCATATGTTTAAAATGAGGATTCATATGTTTAAAATCAAATATCATGCTACATTCCAATGAGCCTAAGAAAATCTTAGTGGAACCCTCAAGATAAAAAGAATAGAGTGACATCCCCCGTGATGTCTCCACCAAAAAACAGTGCACAAGCAAGTCTCCTAAATGATTCAATATTGTTCGTTCCAAACAGTTAGATATTTAGATTAGATTCTCTCAGCATATTAATTGGCCATTTCTTTTTATTTGAATAAAGTTTGTCCCAGAATCTCATACATGTAACATTTGGAAAAGCCAAAAATTTCAACTTTTAAGAGAGGTTCTTCTGGGATATGGAGAGAGTTTTCCATTACTGTTGTCATGATTTAAGCCCAGCCAGCCACTGAGCATCAAGTACCTCAGAGAATCAGGATGGTGAAAGCCGGAAAACCCATGGGCTGAGATGCAGGCTATTCAGTAGGGAGAGCAAAAGCCAAGCGCACCAGCAAAGCAATACAAGGAATTCATCCACCACTTGCCATAGTCAGGCAGGTGTTCAGCCGTGCCCAGGAGAGCAGGGACCCAGCAGGGGTGATTGTTACAAACACCATCACTCCAAATGTCCCCCCTCCCTCCTTCTTCCCCCACCTTACACACAGAGCATGGTGCCATACGCGGTGCAATGTCCCTTTGGGCAGCTGGGGTCACCTGTCCCAGCTGTGCCACCTCCCAGCCTCCCATGCACCTCCAGCTGCCTCACCAGCCTGGCAGAACCAACAGAAAAGGCCTTGGCTCTTTGCAAGCCCTGCTCAGCAGTAACAAAACAGCTCTACATATCAACTCTGTGTTCAGAGCAATTCCAAAATACAGCCCCACACTAGCTGCTGTGAAGGAAGTTAACTCTATCCCAGCCAAAACCAGCAAAATCCCAAAGTCACAGATGGACAAGAATGTTAATATAATGGTAAAAATGCCATGTATGCATTCAGATTGCAAAGACTGATTGACAATGAATATTTTAAGTCCTTTTTTACAAACTTTTCAACCTTTAAAAAGTAAATTTCTTCAGTACTTCATTAGTTATTGAAAATCTTTTTTTTTCCAACACAAATCTTTTCGAAATACAAGTTATATTCAAGCTGTCTGTCAAGTAATACTGTGAGTGCCAACAAGATATTTTCCTCTCTTTTCTAATTGGGTAACACAGCTAATTACTGTTGTCTGTGGAATCGTGTTTGATTGGCAGCTTGAACGTAAACAGAAACCATAATTTCAGATGATATTGTATAAACATTTGGAGAGGGATGTGCAAGCATTTCTCTCCAACCAAGAGAAATCTATATCCTAGATAATAAAAGTTACCTGTGTATCATAGTTATCTATCTCTGATAAAAATTCTTTAAAAATATATGAATTTCTGCCAAATGCACAGAATAGTTTAAAAAAAAAATTGGCAAGCTATTTATCAAGAAAAAATTGGAAATGTATCAGAAATTACACAGAAAATATGAAAAATGAATGTCACAATAATGTAGTCTTTGGACACACTTTAAAGCCCTTCTAGAATTAGGCTATAAAAACTTGAGGAAACAGAGATATAGTCCAAAAGTACAAAAGCATAACAATAAGAAGATGATATATTTGAAAAGTAAAAGTAAAAAATATCTTCTAAAATACAGTACACAAATTAACTTCAGAAGAATAAGTATTGTTGATGGAAGGGACCTGTGTCATGAATATTAGCAATATGTCAGATTTCATAACTATACTCCAGAACTCTCTCTGACATTTCCTTCATAATATTTTTGATCTTAAAAAAAGAGAATTGAGCGTATTGGATAAATACACAGGTCAAAAGACAAAATACTTGGAACTAGAGAAGGAGGAGGAGATTGAGTCCTGATTTTTTTTTCCCTGAAAATTTTATCCAGGACATAAGAAGCAGAACAATGCAAAAATCAGTCAAAGGAATTACTATCTGCTTGAAACATTTATTTAGCAAACTGAACTAAACAGTCTTTACTTCCTTCATATTTTTTTTAACTAATGCTTTACCAAGTTGACTTAACTGCTGTTCCTCAGCTTCCCAGATACTTATTTGAATGCTCGAATTTAATTTAATGAAGGTTTTTCCAGAATGTTCAGAATTCACATTAACTCATTGAAATTTCTGCTGGACAATTCTAACCAGTTCAAAGTGTAACTAAGAACCTGTTAAAATGATGAGCTCTTTTAGAGAAGAGATTTGGAGGTTCTCCCGGTTCTGACTGTTTTATGGAATTTGCGGTTCTACCAAAAATACCCAGTAAGAGAACTTTGTATAATTTGCTCTCAGGATTTTTGTTCATGAAACTGACCTCTCTAAATTTCATATATAAAGAAAAGAAGGGGAGAAAACTTATATAATTTAAATTATTTCGGGAAAAAACCTTTCTATATATAAAATATTTCAAGAACCCCTCAAAATGAAATATAATGGCAATCCCAAAAGAAATCTAGTTCTTTCCCAATTTTCTTTGTCCAAGAGAAAAACACCATTATAAAATGCTTTGTAAAATCCAACAAAATATGTAAGTTGAAGTTTTGAGTTGTAATGGCCAATTAGAATATTAAGCAGTAATATTTTTGTTAGAATTTCTTTGTCAAAGCTAATTCTAAAGGTGCTGCCTGATTGTTATGAGACATTGTTTTTCTAGAGCCGCGAGATTCTGTGCCTTGTACTCTGCGCTGCAGTGGATCAGCAATGATCTAGAATGCCAGGCATTGTCTCTTGAAAGACACCATTTGGGAGCAATGGCATCTGGCAGTAAATGAAGCAAAACATGACTTTATGTGACAATTCTGGCACTGGATGGTGTATTGCTTTGAATGGTAATTGTAGTACTGAGTGTTTTCTGTTCGTGAAAATTTTGAGAAGCCAAGATACAGCAGCATCCTGTGTGATTTATCCCTTGTGCCTTCTCTCTTTTGAGCCTGGCTGACTAGGTCTATCTGAACTGAAGTCCTTGATTTATTCACAAAGTAGGGAGCTCTCACATTGAATTATTCTCTCTGGCCTGTAGTGCTTGCTGTGGTGTGGCAGTCTGTACTACAAAAAACCCCACAACTGTGGTTATCTTATGTGAAAATGACCATTTGCTTTTGTGATAAATATTCTGCATATGTAAAATTATACATATGTATGTATTATTTTGATTGCTGTACATTAAAATTGAACATTTTTTTCACAAATAAAATGAGCAGCTACATGCTCTTTACTTCTGAAAGCACAAACATTGGCTTTACTGCAAATCAATACAATCTCACTACACAAACCTTTTAAAAGTTTGTGTTGTGTACTATTGTTCTTGTATAATTATTTTGCTATGGATAGGTTAATCTCCTGATTTGGAAAATTTATGACACCATGAGGCTTTAGATTTTTTCAGCTTCATGCATATGTTTAGTACACTGATCTAGATGGAATTGCCGGAAATTGAATTAAAATGTGAATATATGGAAAAAACCAAACTGATTTTTTAAAGGCCAACAATTGCATTACATAATGGCTCGGCTGAGCAACAGAAATTAATGTGATATATCTGCTAAGAAGTGAATCTGCTCTCATGACTGGAGAGTGATAGCTCAGCAGGAGGAGGAAGCACAAGGGAGCTGCTCCCTCGCAGCAGGCAGCAGCAGCTGGTACACACCAGCCAGGGAGATTGCAGAGGGGTTTCCCACCACAATGTGCAGAACAGAACCATGACCACCTAATCTGCAAAATACCTCCTAAGCATGGCCTCACAGGGAGATCTCAGACCTAAAGAAACCACTACCCTTATTTGGAAAGGCTTTTCTCTGAGAAAATCTTAAGCATATCACAGAGTTCACAGCCCTGCCCTGCTCTGAAAAAGAGCCAAATCCCTCTTTCATTCTCAAATAAGATGTTTGTCCATTTGTCAGCAGCATGTTTGGTCAGAGATTTGGGTACTTCTATATATCCATTTTTATACTTCTATATAAGCTAATTGTTTAAAAAAATGCAGCATAGAAAAGAAAAATTAAATTCAAGATTTTACACTATTAATTCACTGACATCAAGGACAACAGCTGCAGATCATTTTCTGCTATCTTTGCATAAAAGCTTCTTACTGCTTTTATTAAACATTGAAAAGAATTAAAAAATGGAAGATAAATAATGTACTGATGGCTAGAAAAAGAAAGAACTTTGCCATTTACTAATAAATTTTACTTGATGTGTAATTTGTATTCCAGATGAGGTTTACGTTAGGATACATCTTGCTCTCTGATCCAATTGTAATTGATGTTTACATCAGCAGGAGATATATCCTCAATATGGATGTTCTATTTCCTTCCACAAACCCCTCCTTATCCATACAGCACATCAGAATTTCTTTTTACATGCAAATATTATTACTCATTCTACCAGAACTTACTTTCTTCATGACACAACAAATTTGAGGGGCTATTTGGAGGGGCTAAGGGACTTTGTTTTATTCAGTGTAGTAAATATCAGCTGCAAGGTGAGCTGACCAGTACTGACACTATTGTAAATAAAAGGGAGAAAACTTAGTGAACCTTACAGCATATTAAAGGAAATTTCTAGAATGCAAAATTAGGCCTTGCTACCTGCAAAGAAGACTCAGGGCTGATGAATGCATATAAGTTTTACAACTATGGGTGTAGGTCAGTTGGTTGTGGGCTTTCAAGTCTTTTAGCTGATAAACATTCTTCAACAATCCTATTGTAAGTAGAAGTGGAGAAAATCATATATTGCTGAAACCCATCTTATTTAAAATCTACAGAGCAGAAACAAAAGCTTTAGTCTCAAACACATTTACTTATACTTTTGACACTACTTCTTACTTTATCTATTGGATTTCCTTTGTGGAGGATAAAACCAAAGAATACATTTGGAAACCAATTTTGATTTATCATCTAGGAACCGTCCTAGATCAGACATTCTCTTAACAAGACACTGCACAAAAGATACCAGCACTATATCACTTTACTTCCTCCCACTACCAAAAAACAACAAAAAAAAATTAAAGGTGTTATGATTTGGGAATAAAAAACCTTTAATTAGAAATCAGCAAGTCAACCAATGAAAACATTTGCTTTATATGTGTATTCTCTGTCTGCAAACTGATTAGTTGTTGCTAGTTAAAAAAACTTATACTAATATTTCAAGTATTTTTTTCTGCACATAATACTAAATCAAATGAGTTCTGAGCATTGAGCCGCCCAAAGACAAACAGTTAAATGAAGGTCATATAATATTAAAGGAAATAATTCAACAATATGTTAAAGAAAATAATTTACTCCCAAACATAAGATTGGAGTTGCTGGCTGGCTAACTACTGGAAATGTTTCTTTAGTAAGCACATTTTTATAAGCAGCAGTCTAAAATACAATTTATTTCATTGTACTTGGTCACAACTCACCTTTACCTCTCATGATTCTATTAGGAAAATTGCGTATTGGAATAGTCACAGAAGTTAAAGGAATGCAAAATTTTCTATGGTCTGTTACTATCTAAATACAACTTTTTTTAGAGCATTGTTACATCTTGCAGACAGAAATGTAATGTCCAATGATAGGTAGAAGTCAGTAAAGCCCAACTTGGAAATAAAAGGTAATTTTTGATGGTGAGGACAATTAACTCTCGCAACAATTTTTCAAGTGATATAGTAATCTTTTTCATCACTTGGAATCTCTAAATCAAAATGGGTGGGTTTCCAAAAGACAATCTGCTATGCCTCTGTGGGTTACCCTGTGCTATGGGAAGAATGAAATCTCTGATCTTTTTTGTGCAAGTCAGCATAACAATGGCACCTTCAAAATATATTGCTGTATTCATTTAGCCTTCTAAAATTCAAACTAATGTTAACAGGTCTTTTTAATTTTTCTTCTGTATTCTCATCTAAAATTGACTGTCATGTTTGTGACATTGATAGAAGCAGCATTCAAACACCATCATTTTCTTTGTTACAATCACTCAAATGCCAAACGGGGAGTGGTTTCTGCCTTCTGCCTTGTTGTTGTATCAGCCACAGGTAATTTGTAAATAACAGTGACTGGGAACGCCAAAGTTTGTCCTTGTAACAAAAAGGAGGCAGCTGAAAAAAGGAGGCGGGGGAAATTCTACACAGTCAATGCCAGTTTGGAGATCTGTCGGTATCAAATTATCATTTCCATTTTGTCTTGTGATTGTAACTTTCAAGGTGAATTAGAGCATTCATTCTGCAGCAGCGTCTTGACACACAGTGAGGGAATCAAGATAGTGTGTGACAGAACAATCAGCAGCTGAGCTGAGCCAGTGCTGAGGGGCTGCTCTGTGCTAGAGCAATGACATCCAGGTTGTTAGAACCACTGACTGTGAACAGCTGCAGAGGCAATGCAGGGACAAGGGTGGCAAAGGGCTGGAGCTGAAACCTGGACCTTTCCTGCTCACTTTCAACTTCTAGCAGGCAACCCAGGTGGGAAAAGAGAACAAACAATCTTCCCTGAGCAAGGCAGGCCATCTAGCAGCAGAGGTAATAAGACCAGGCAAAGCACCACAGGGGATCTGCTTGATCTAAGTCAGATGTAGATCAATCTTAGGAATCCCAGGTGTAGCAATATCTACTCTAGACCACAAATCAAGAAAATAATGTTCTTCATGCAATCAATGTTAGTGCAAATATCCCCATTAAAGAAGATAACAAGAGATGTTGAGGAAAGGTTTCATTTTCTGTCAATCCTGTCATTAATTTTGCTGCTTCAGTGATGGCAGTGAGGGGTTTCTGTCCCCTTTAATTGTGGCAAGAAGCAACTCATTTAGCTATATTCATCAGAACACATTACAGCTCACGGCTGGAGGGAAGGAAAGTTTCAAAACTAAAAAATGGCCAACTGCTGTGTAACATTATGTCTTTTGTCTGTTGGTGTAAGTGGAAAGCCCCATCCTAATTATGCGTGGAGCTTTAAATAGTCAAATAAACGCGTACTTAAAGTAGCTTACATGCATGTTTCTGTTCTGTTCATTTTTTCTAAAAAAACCACCATCACATATGTAAGATAGTTATTCTAAAGAAACACTTAGAATATTGTATCATTAGGGCTATTTTTATTTTGAGCCAAATCACCTATGCCATTTTTTATTACCTTTGTCAATTACATTTCTTAATTGGGAATTTAGCATGTGATATACAGGAAAATGTTTGAAATAATAATTTTTTCATACTGAATACATAAACACATGGTGACTGTTGAAAACCATATATAAATGAAATGCAAAATAACTTATTAGTTAGAAAACATACCCCATAAACTCCTTTCCTACCAAAGTTGTTGTCTATAGTTTTGTTTGAAATTAATTTTCTAGTAACTGCGATTTGCAATTGCATAGTATTAAGAATTACAGATGAGTTTCTCTAGTTTCAGCTAAAGATATTGCAATAATGACATCAAAGTCCATGAAAATCTCTTCATCTAAGGTGTATTAGAAAAAAATAATTATTTTTTCCAATGGTAGATGGTATGAAAAATGAAGACCTAATCACCTGCATGACCTGGGTTGTGAAGCACAGCAGTCTTCCTTGTTTTATTGAGTCAGACTACATTTCAATGGTTACAAAAGCACAACTGTCCAACTTCTTTTTCCTTCTGCACTAAATTTCTCCTGATGCATCACCACTGAAACCAACATTTTGCCCGTGATGTACAGGAAATCATTGCCACTGAAAACTGTGTTTTTACATTTTAAAACCTGATTTACAAACTTTTGTGTCTTTCTCAAGTTTCTTAGCAATATTCCCACTGAGATCTGAATATAAACTAGTCGCTTTTTTTCTGGCTACAGAGCAAGAAGCAAAGAAAACTCTCCTTGTATGAACAGTCCCTGGTGAGGAATCCATCCATTCAACTGGTTTGATCAATGAGCCATTACAGAGGTAACTATTTCCTTTTTAAAAAATGACAAATTCTTCAATTCTGCAAAACCACTGTACAATTATACCCAAGAATACAAATATGCAGAAGTACATGAGAAGAAAATAAAGGCCATTTTAGTATCACAGTCTTCTAGCCCAGTCAGTGGCTGCTTGCATTTTTTCTACTTTTAAAAGTAAGAAGATGAAAGTAGAAAGTGGATGGTGTTTGCTGGTTTGTTCAGAAAATTAATTATCTTTCATATATCATAGCACAAAAGCCCTTTGGTATAAATGAATGGACTAAATTATTTCTGAACAATTCCTGAATTATTGCACATCTGATAAGATCAGTATAAGGAAGGGGCAAAATTTGCATTTTTGGGTATCAGGTCTGCAGTTCAACATCACACATTATAAAATACTTTTTCCTGTCATTATTCCTTCTCTTTAACATATTCCTATGTAAGCATGGTAGTGGCATCAAACTCTGATGTATCTGATGTGGAAACAAAAACTCTCACTGTTAATACTGCTTTATTGATCAGAGGCTGTATCCTGACTGGGCCAGGCTTTTTCTGTGTGCAATAGGTTTGTACCAAAAACATCATGCATCATCACTCATTAACTTGTGGGCTGCTCTCCCTGGAGCCCAACGTGTTTGCCTGCTGAGAACAGGATCACCTCCCTCAGATTTCTGAAAGAACTGCACATGAATTTAAAAGGGCGACATTTTTAGAAGAAAACTAACAAGTGTGATGCTATTTAATTATGAAACGAGCGAGGGAAGACTTTATGACAGAAAGCTAAACATTTAGATATAAAATGTAAGAAGGTTGAAATGCAGTGTGGATTTACCAAAACTATAACCTAACAAGATTAAAAGATAACATACCTCATAGATAAAAGAAATGCACTAGACTCCATTTTCATTAAAACCTAGATAATTCAGTTAATTCTACATTGCAAGATATTTTCAAACAAAGATTATCAAAGAAATGGAAAGTCTTGTCTTTTGAGAGCAGTCTTCCAAGCACGGCTTTTGTGATTGAAAGAAAATATGGCTACTGCCTACAAAAAAATCATGGTATACATGCCAGTGATAGAAAAGGGTCATTTAAAGATATGATACATTTAAAGAAAATTCACTGATGCCAAAATCCATTTAAAGAAGAAAAGAAACTTTCCAGCTGTCAGAGCTTCTAGGTCTATCTTCCAATGGAAGAACACTGGGAGAGTTGGCTTCTGGGATGGGCTTTGCATTTCCAAAAGAGCTAAATAACACAGTCCCTCGAGAAGCAAAGGGCTCCACTCAGTGGCTTAGGGTCTTTCTGGTTTTACTCTCTGAAGAAAAGAGAAAGAGAAAGAGAAAGAGAAAGAGAAAGAGAAAGAGAAAGAGAAGGAGAAAGAGATGAGCCTCACTTTTATATGTCTCTTACTTATTTTCATTGTAATTGTAAATATTCCTTCACATGCACATACTTAAGAAACTTTTCTAGATACTTCTAATTAGAATTCAAGGCTTTTCCTTCAATCAATTATCTCCCCCCAAAAAACACCCAGTGTAGGTATCTGAAGGAATTCTTTCTTTTGACTGAAATCTCTCCTGTAGCACCCACACTTACATGAGTAAGAAATAGAGCTTCAGTTAGTGGAAGTTTTGCAGAATGCAAGATTTACCACCATGATCTTTTTCAGTCATTGGGGCTGTCGTGGCTTTATTGTTAGTGGTGAAAAATCTCATTTCATGGGCTTTTTTCAGATTCCAGGAATGAACTAATGCTAATTAATGCTGGTGAGCTAATCCACCAGCCAGCAGATTTTGTATGACAGTAAATATGACCTTGTTGTGTTTCTTGGCCTGTAGCTTTAGCTGACTTCTTACTCTATAAATGCACAAAACTTTGACCAAAGTTAACCAGTAGGTCATTGTTGAAGGTGCCATTGTTTTGTGCTAGAGCATATGTAAAATGTCTGCCTTCTGGACAGTATGCTTCCTGCACTGTCAAATGACACCACTGAGGGAGATGTGAAGGCTGCAGTACCAGCAGATGATAGCATGTGAGGGTAGTAAAAGATATTCCTCACCATGACATCCCTTTCCTGGTATAATTGGCAGTGAATGGGTGCAATAATTAAAGAATCTTGACAATTTCAGATGGAAGGATTTTTTTATGAAATTTTATTTTTTTGGTTTTGTAACTGTGACATTATGATATGTGCAAGTTATGCCGTGGGTCTCACATGACACATATTTTTATTAGATGGATTATACTTTTGCCTTAAGCCTTGTCCCCTACCCCAAATAAGACCCCATTACAATAGGGACTGGATAAACTTGTAGCTTGAAGAACCTCAACCACAAGGAAGTTCTTAGTTCTTAGTTTTTCCATAGACCTTTACAAATTTCATCGCCCTTACTAGTTTAAAGAATTTGCACCAGAAGTTTTCGTGCTCTGGGGACATCTTCCTTCCATTTGGATACTGTTCTGTAACACTTTGAACAGGCTGGTTTTTAAGGCAAGTGGTGTAATTTTCAATGTTTTCTTTTTCTGATTACATCTATTCAAATATTCTTCTCTCTAGTTACCATTGCCCTCATCAATCTAAGTTTCCTACTCAGCTTCTCTGTTTGTTACTTTTTAGCCAAGACAGGAGGGAAAAATAATTTTTTGTCTATGATGACAGTAACAGACAAGTAGCATTTCAACCATAATGAATTCCATAATAATATATCTCTATCCAAATAGCCCTAAATATTGCTTAAGGTTTGATTTAAACAGATTCAAGCCTATCTCTCTTTCTTTAGCAAAGTCTCTCTAAAAACCAGCATTCCATGTCCTGGTAATCTTTTGTTTGAAAGAATGTATGTCCTTATGCAAATATCTTTCAAAAATTGCTTGACCAAAGTGGCTTTAGAATTCACTTCACACATTCTGAAGCTATAACATTCTGACATATTAGTTCACTTGGGTTCTGAATGGTTCACGACTCTTCATTTTCCAGCAACTCGATGTTTATGGCATGTGCTCAATTGTTTTAAGGCATGACTAAAAAGTATAAAACTGGTCTATGAAATTGCTAGTTCAGAAAAAATTCTCTGCTCTGTTGAATTCAATAAGCAGTGTGTGTATTTACTTTCTCTGTCCATTACTTTTTTTTAAAAAAACCTTTTGAGTGTTTCAGAATTGTAGGGTTGGAAGAAGTACTTAGAAATACCATTTTTCTGTATGCAAACTTCATGGTGCAGAAAACATTTTTTTTTTTAATGTGGAAATGTGGGTCTCTACAATAATTACAGCTTTGCAAAGCAATCTACAGAATTTTACTTACCTCCTCAAAACCATTGAGAGAGAGGAAAGATGAGGAAAAATAGCCTATCTCTATTCATCATCCTGCAGCAGGGAAAATAAAAACTGGACAGAGCACTGTAATTTGGAGTTTGAGGACAAAAAGACATAAAATTCTGCTTCCCTAGAATAGTACATACAAAAATTCCTTTTCTTCAAAGGCTTTTTCAATCTGTACATCATGAAGCCACATTGAAATAAATCTTTGAAACAAATTTCTCCTTTGGACACTAACAGCTTTTTCAAATAATCTGTTTTCCTTAATGATGAGCGAGGTAGAAACTTTAAGAAAACCAGCAGATGTTTAATGGCCATTTTAAACTAATTGTATTGACTGTATCCTGTTGAACTGAAGAATTAGTATCCATTAGAATTCTCTTGTATAACATTCTGCCTTTGCTGACATTCTCTGTAGTAGCAGTGGAATATCCCTGATCATTTTCCCTGATCACTTAATAAAGTGAGTTATGTCAGATTCCCTTTTTGACTTCAGCTCTCCCCAGTCATGAGGAGGACATAATAATTAAAAAGAAAAAAACAAAGAATTGTATGAGCTGTAGGCTTTTTATAAAAAAGCTGCTTTTCAGTTGTATTAAAAGTGTCAACATTGACTAAATGGAGAAATAGATTTTCTTTTCGTGATAGGTTTAAAAAATTGAAGGCAAATGCATTTTCAGTTTCAGTACAGGTAGAAAGTATGATGCCTAGTTTTACACAGCTCTGCTAAGCAGGTACATATGCATCACTTGAAATGGTGTCTAATATTCCACAGATGGCAATTACTTGCAGAGGAATGGCTAGGGACTTAATTAAAAAGGCTGAGAGTTAGCAAAGTAAAATGCTGCAGAAGCACATGAAAAATCTATACATTATGCAAGACATAGAATATTTAGGAAGTTAAAAGTGTCTTTTTACATTTTCCCTTCATTTCTGCACAAAGGTTTACTGTAAAATAATGGTTAGTTATGCCATGTTTAAAATTATATTTTAGCTAACTGAACCTACTACACAACAAAGTAAAATATATTTGACTACACAATATTGATTTTACATGAAAGCACATCAGTTAGTAAAATGCAAAAACCAATAAAACATCACCCCTGGCTGGAATAGATATCTCCAGATACAATTTATTTTTACATTTAAACCAATTATTGGGCTTGTTGCATTTAAAAATGTGCACCATATATCGTTTCAAGGACTTTTTAATTCAATCAAATCAATTGCATTGATCTCCATATTCCATATTAAACACCAATCTTAAATTAAAGCTGACACACTTTGAAGGCCAAAGTACAAGATTCTAAGCAGAAATAAATTCTACAAGGCTTTCTTTGTGTGTTTTTATGCCCAAACATGAATACAGATATTGATTATGTTTTAACACACAATTTACGAGCTATTTCAATGCTTATTTCTTCCTAAAATATGTTCAATAATACAAACTTACAGAAACAGAATGCTCCCTGAAGTTCTTTCTGTTGCATTGGAATATGATGATGATTTTCATAAATAATTAAATGACAGAATGGAAATAAAACCTTAGGCAGAATTGTTCATGAAGAATCTATGACTAACAGGACATACAACTAACCTACCACTTGTTGAAGTGATCACTTGTTGAAATGCTTTAGGGACAAGATTTGTTTCTTTTGAGCATGTTGTTAGAATAGTTCACGTTGACCTTGCGCCTGACCAAGTTGTTTTTGCTCCCAAATGCAAAGCAAGACTGTAAATTCAGAGAGGCCGTTCACATGGACAAATCTATTAGGCATAGGTGATAAGTGTTCTCATGGCCTTTGTCCACTGATGATAGGGGCAAAACTCCAATTTCATACAAAGAAGCCAGTGTGCATTTATCCAGCTGTCTTTTCCCCTTCTGGCATCACCTCTCTATGCCTGGTAGAAAAACAGCCATGCCACTTGGAAAGGGCTTCTCACTTCTCCCTGGCTCATCAGTTTTCCAGCCTTTAAAGCTCTATTGGCATTGTTTCTACTTTGGAACTTCTATCTCCCAGTAGTTTCCAATTAGCTTTAGATGCATTATTCAACTCTCTGAAGCTTTCCAGAGTTTACATAGAGTTTGTATGAAAGTAAAAGGGAAAAATCCAGACTTCAGAAATATTTTAAATATTCAGAATGTTCGCTGTCCTGTTCACACCTCTCCATCTCTCCGTATTGTTGTGTGCGTATGTTGCAGTCAAATGAACAGCATAAGAACCAAGGAGGGAATTTGTCAAATACTCCAAATAGCTGCACATCACTACAGATTATGACTGCTTGGATTTAGGGAACATTTTTTTGGCTGAGGAAACATTCCAATGGGATAGATTAATCTATGTAAACCACACAGCTCAGCTGAAACTGCTGTTCAGCATTCTAAATTGCCACCTTCGTCTTCTTTCAGCACAAAAATGTGCATTTCTTCCTATAATAAAGATATTTTATAATAGCAATAAGGCAACTCCAGGGTGTGCGGTTATCACGAGATAATCATACCCTGGAGGGATTGCAGATACTTGGCTGTGCCTCATAACACCCCATGTGTGTGTTTATCTCATGATAACCCTACTCTCTTTTGTATCTTATTGCCTAATTATCCTCTGCTAATGCAAAATACTAATTTTTTTGTCTGAAACAATATGTGCAAGAATGCATTGCTAACAATCACTGGAGGACATTGACAAATAATGCTGTCACTACTTTGTACTCTCTTCCAGCCAGAAATTTACATAAAGAACCAACTTTGGATATTTTTTTCTGAACCAATGCAAATTCTTTAAGGCAACATCAACTAAAATATTGGAAGTAGGCCAAGTAAATATCTCTAAAAATTCCATGTATATTCTTACATGTGATTTGTATAGTTTTACTTATACGAAATATCAAATTTTTCTTAGGCATTTACATCTCTTTACATTTCTAATTTTAATACACAGAAGGTATTTTCTTGACTGTTGCTTATGGATCCTGAAGGGGGTCTTAGGATCCCCATCTGATATTTATCTGAGGATAAATTTTATTTTATTTAATCTCCATATAGGGAGTGCTAGCTATGTTTCAGATACCATTGGGAGATATTCAGAGAGAGTAAAGATTCTGGACTTCTCTTAAGGAGATAGAATTTTTGTTCATTGCAATGTGCAAAAACAAGAGCTAAACCTGTTTTCAACTGATGCTGAAATTTCAAGATAATGTTCAATAGCTCATTAGTTGAATCAATGTCATAAAAATCACATGTAATCACAATTCATTGAAAAGAAACAAACTAAAAAATTGGTTCCCATTTTTAACTGATAGATTTATTCTGCAATTTAAGTGTGAACATTAAAAAACATTGTAAAAAGTAACCTAACACATAAAAATATTATGTATAAGAATTGCCTTTTCATCTTTTAATAAAAGCTGTATCAATTAAAAATCATTGACTGGTCAAATGATAATCTGACATATTAAGATGACATTAAACCCCATGAAATGTAGCAGAAAAAATGCCCTCAAAATGCAAAATGATAGGTTAATCCTAGAGTTTAAATTATACAGTTATACAGTTCATCATTTTATTTAATAATAATATTTTATTTAATTAATAATATTTTATTTTATTAATAATATTACTTTATTTAATTAATAATATTATTAGTAATATTATTTTTTAATTAATAATATTACTGAATTTTATTACACATAGTCTATTCATATGTCCAAACACTGTATGAGTTTTAACCAATTTCAAAGGGTTTTTTCCATGGACCATTCTAATAGAATTGAAAAAACCTGTAGACTATTCAGTAACAATAAAGAAATACAAGACAAGTTTTTGTGTGAACAGAAATAAGAGAGGACAAACAGTACAATATTTTTAGAGAAATCCATTTGGTACAATGCCAAACACAATAATAATGCAATCCTGAGAACCCACAATATGACATTTTATATATCTATCTTATATATGTGTGTCTGTGTTTGGTTTATACCTATGTAGGTAATGTACATTTTTGGTTTTATTTTGTGTTTTATAACATATTATTATTTTCCATGCTGTTTGCAGTGAACAAATTCTACTTTTAATAGCACCACCTGTGTAGATCTGCAGGCTTTGGACTCTTCCTCCCTTTGTTGTGAGCTACAGTTAATTAAATCAAGATTTTTTTTTTCCTTTTAGAATATCTATTTTTACACTCTGTTTTTATGTAAAATTGCTTTCATGTTCCCTGTCCTCCCACTCAACCAGTTCTTCTGAAAAGCACGTATGTTTATCTCTCTTAACATTGCTTACAGATCTCATTTCTCAATGCTTTGATTATTTTAGATGGCCTTCTCTGAATTCCAGCTTCCTGGTGCCAATGGGAGAGAATTTCCTTAATACAGCTCTCCTCAGAATTTGCTAGCTCTGTGGCTGCCTTGCCTGTGGCATTCCTGGCAGCCCTTGCCATGGAATGCTCTTGGAAAAAGAATCAAGGGACATATTCCCAATGAGCATATACCAAAAGAATTATAAAAAAAAAATACCTCTAATACGGGATGAAGTTGATATGCAAAACCCACACTAATCATAGCAGCTGCTGGTTTAGAACAAAGATTTGAGCTCACAGTCTCCTTATCTTAATAGAAATATGCCTATATGTGAGGCAGGAAGGGGCTCAGAGAGAGCTACATGCACTAGAATTAGCAGGATTTTCCCCTACAGTGGCCTCAATACTATTATTATTATTACTAGTATTGTTATTTTTATTATTAATTATATACTTGAACTGATATGAATGTGCTGCCTTGAAGATGTCATTCATAAAACATATCTAGTAAGAGCTTTACAAATAAAGAATAGTCTATTGTGTTAGCCTTGTCTTGAATTCTCTCCTTTTTCCTTACTTATGCCATTAAAATTCATCTTAGCCTTTCAAGTGGACATCAGTATGGCAGCAATAATAGAAATCACTCTGAATAGCCAGACAAAAAGTTTTGTGCCCTGCAACATGGTGGGAAATCTACCTGAAATCTTTCTGATTAATTGGAAACTGAGAAGAATTGGACTTCAGTGGCTACAGTCAGGCTTCCACCTGTTGTATCACCTTTCTTGGAGAATTTTGCTAGCCTTTTTCTTAAGACACACCTTACTGACAGACTGCAGGACTGCTGCTCCTCCACAGAAATAACATTCCTCCTGCCAATATTAACATTAGCTTTTGGCTAACATTTAATTATGACTAAATGAAAATAGTCCAACAACTTCCAGCAAAAAATGTTTATCATTAAAACTTTCTTTTGTGCACTATGAAAAAAAAATGGCTATGAAATATTTTACTTCACAGAACATTATAATGCACGTGCAGCCGTGCAGCTCTTCTGTAATTTTATTTTGTCAACAAAGATTTAACATAACTGTTTCTTACCTAAGCAATGGGGGCACAATGATATCATAAAGTCACTTATAATAATTCTTAGTGAAGATGCCCTGTTTTAACACATATCATTGTCTACAGTCTTTTTTCATTGAGTAGCCTTGTTTCTGTGATGCTGCTTATCCTAAAATTATTCATAGTCAAGATGTCCTAAGAATATTATAAAAATATATATATTTAATGAGAGCAATAGCAATGGCTTATGGAAAACTTTCTAATATTTCCTTTTAAATGGGAAAAATTAATTTTGAAATATCTGAGTTTCTCATCTTAAAATGTTACATTTGTCATTATTGTTAATAAAAGGTTATTTTAAAGAGTAAGACATCTTTATTAAGGTCCTTCAAAATATGCCACTCTAAATTTCAACTCAGCAGAACACCAATATGTATTGAGCAGTTGAGACACCAAAAGAGATAAACACACACAAAGCTAACTCAGATTTGCCAAGGATGGCTTCTCAGTTTATGTTTTTACCCTCGAATCCTGCAGTACAGCTGTGTTCAGCTTAGAAACGCTGTTTCAGTTTCCGTGTGGTGAGGATTTTCTCCTATATTCTGTTATCTTTACATACATTTACTGTGCTGGACTTATTTCAACAAAGCACTTAAGCATATATGTAGATTCATTCCTTCCCAAATATATGTGAATTTGTGCTTAACTATAAGCATTTCCTTATGCTGCATTTCCTGCAGTGAAATGTAAGCACTTGTTGAGGTGCTGTGGTAGAACAAAGATGCAGTGAAGGCACTGCTCGCCTTAGTGAGAGATTAGAATCAGGGCCTCACCTAGGTTTCAAGAGATAAAAGACAATAAAGTTTTTGAAAGGAATGAAAGACACCAAGACCTCAAACATTGTAATACTGTTACGCTGCTTTTCACATCTGAAGGAAGGTAATTCAGACCGCTAAGCAAATACATATGAATTAAGATTATTGTGCTAGCATTGAAAAAAAAATCCATTCTGAGTTGCAAGAGCTATAACTCTAGGTAAAACTTGGTCTTTTCTTCTTCTGTGTCTCCAAATTTTGCCAGTGTTCCAGATATTATTAATTCTTTATTAATATTCATTTATGAATGTTTCCAATCACATTTTCATCCTACATTGCTATTAGAAGCAGCCCAGAGAGTTGGTAAATTTTTCAATAGAACTGCATACACGTGTTACAAAAATGCTCATGTTTTCATCACTGTTCCTACTCACACTTCAAAATGCAGTCTTGCTTACCTCCAGGGATTGCCAGAGAGCTTAAGTTCTTTTGGATGCACGATTTTCACAGCAGATATCCTGAAAACACTAGAGTTCATAGAAACCACAGAGATGCTATGATTCCTTGAAGAGATGTGGCCAAACCACATTCCTTTGAGTGAAAAGTGGCTCCTGGTGAGACAAATATGGTCTCAGAATAACAAAACCGGTATTAGAGAATTAAAAAAAAAAAAAAAATTAAAAATGCAAAAGCCCCACACTAAACAGAAACATAAAAACTCAGAAAACTATCTCTAAAAGTTGTGTTACACACTGATTTTCAAATCTCTTGGAGGAAAAGAAATAAAATTTATTTTGCACTACACTGCCCTTTATAACTTTTTAATAAGTAAATGAGTGATCAGTGAGAAATGCTGCCCATCTGCTCTCTGCTCCATTGGCCTTTGCTAGGCTAAGAGTGGAACCAGTTGCTCAGATGAAAAGATGGGGAGGGGGAAAGACATGAACAAATAAAGCAAAAGGAATTTCTGTTCCAAATTAAACTCCATAGTTAGATAAAAATGCTTTAAAACATTTTTCAATATATGGATATTTCCTTCAATTCCTAGGATTCGCTGGCTAGACCATACTGGAGAAGTAGCCTACAGACAGTATACTGAAATTTTCTGTATTGTCTGGAATGACTTCTTACATTTTGAAAAAGTTTCACTTCTGTATCTGGGAGCAATATTCTTTTGTTTCCTGGAACACCTACACCACAACATGAACTGTGATTCACAGAGCTTACTTGACTTCCCAGCCTAAGATTATTTTTCAACCCTTCTTTCACAAACATTCTTGTTCTTCATTCTTGCTCTATTATATTAAGAAATAAATGTTTGCCATGTTTAAAGGCTTCATGTGGTTATGCACACTGAACAGCAATGCCTCCTTTTTCATCCAGCAATTGTGTCTGAGAAAGGATTAAGGTCTGTGAATGTCAGACCTCCTTGGACACATAGTTGCAGTAATTTTTTGCATATAAGTCTTCAAATTAGGATGTGCTTGTCTGTGTAAGGTGAGGTTTAGGATATGTCTCTTTCAGAAAAAAAAACTTTTCAAAAGAAAATTACCTTTTCTTGAGCAGTGCAAAACCATTTGCACCCTTAATTTCTGTGATTTCATTTCTTTTGGTATTTCCTAATACATGGAAACATGAACAGTTATAGAAGATATCACTAGGCATCAGGAAAAAATGCGAGTCATATTCTTATCCCAGAGGAAAACCTTATTTACATGATGAAACCCTTGCTGTGGAAAGCTTGGGAATCTTGGTGGGTGGAATCTCCCATTGTCAGAACTTTCAGCAAAAGAGCAGCTGCAGACACTGAAAGCATTAAATAAAAAATTACCAACAAGCTGTCTTACCTGCATGCACTCCACAGAAAGGAAGGGCAAACATGAGCAGGTAGTGCTTGTACATCAGTCAAAACCATGACAGCTACGGTGTAACATCTGACAACACTGACATGTGCTGCACTCCCTAAGATATTCCTCTAACTGAACCATAAAGAGACAAATAAATTAGTAATAGTACCTTTCCTGTCAATGTCCTATCTTGCAGGCTTCCCACACTGTTGATTAGCATTGTTTGAAGTGGTTCATCAATATGTTTGCTTTCAGAGGGAAAAAGAAGAATGCTGCATTCTTTTATTACCTTGAGAAAAAAAAAAAGGAAAATAAGGGGCGCCCAATTCCTCACGATCACATATTCATTTCTAAGAAAAGGACAGACAAAAATCTGTATAATGCTTTCATACTAGTCAAACAGATCAGATTTTGTCTTTATTCATCTGCTGTGTGGCAGACAAAGCTCTCTTAACCAAATCAGTATTCTCATATAAGAAAAAAATCAGATGGTCAGCCACTCCCTGTCAGATTTTGCCCATATTCCTGCTGCCTGACACAAAGCCAGCACAAAATTTTCCTGTAATACTTTAGTTTTTATAAAATGTATACACTTGTTAGTGATTTTTCTTGCTCTTTTTGCAGCTGGAGGCATAATTATTATGAAAAAGAAGGTGACTGGGAGTACCTGCAGGTGTTAATGAGCATTAATAGCCCTGACAAACCCCACCCAGAGCCTCCACACACAGCCTGGCCCCTGGGCTCCATCTCATTTCAGGGGTGGGCTGTGCAGATCAGAGAAAAGGAAATCTGTGCAAGCAGAGATGAATGTCTCTACTTCAACAAGTCCTAAAACTTTAATAATTGGCATTTAGTTTCAATGGGAAAGTAACTGAATAACTTGTGTTGGGGTTTTTAATTTCATTAAGGCCAAACTTTGTTTTTGTCCTGATTTCACCTAGGGTAGAGGTTGCTTCTCCCAGTAGCTGCTGCAGTGCTGTGTTTTGGATTCAGAATGGGAATGGTGGTGTTTTTGCTAGGCCATCTTTATCCTAAGTCAAGGACATTATTTCCCCTTGGCTCGTGCTCTGCCAATGAGGAGGTTCACAAAAGAAACTGGGGGCAGCATAGCTGGGATGGGTGACTTGAACTGACCAAAAGGAATATTCCACACCAGAGAACTTCATGCCAGTTTATAAACTGAGGGGAGCTACCAGTGCCCAGTCTGGATTTGGGAAGGGAGGTCTGGCATCAGTCACCAGGTGGTGAGTAATTGTGCATGACTTCAGATCTTTTTCCTTTTTATTATCACAATTATTGTTATTGTTTACCCTTACTACTGTACTTTAGAAAAAGAAATTAAAATAGAAGAAAGGCCCTTGAATGGATTGATCTTTCCTCAGGGTATCTGCAAACATGGATGTACAGCCTTTCATTCAGACTGAGACCCTAAAAATACAGCTCATTGTCACAAAAGTCAGGCATGGAAATCAGGTAGTGCAGGCTTGGCTTTTAGCATAAAATACAGGGGTTGTGATCTGGAATCCACATACAGCATGTTATATATACATGGTCCACGGACATCCAGTAGTCACCAATGTTCTATATCTGTATATTATTCAGTGGCTTCAGCCAACAGAAAAAAAATCTGAATCCAGTGTGAATCTGAGACATTGTCAAAGACATTGTTTCCATATTTCCTTATTCTACTCTGGAGCAGAAAACATAGGCAATTTTTTCCCTCTCTTTTTTAAAGACACAACTTCTTCAAAATATATTGCTTTTATTTTCTTCTATGATATATTCAGTATTTGGTATGTATTAGCCTGTTTAATCATGAGTCAGGACATTCTAGCCTACCTGCTAAGCACAACTACTTCATACTTGAAAATGGAAATAAGAGAGAACAGATGTATTGGTGTGGTGACATGACTACACCAGGCTTCTTCTGCCCTTGCACTTCACTTGTCATGGGGGTTAGTAAGCATATTTTATGCTGCAGTCCTATCAAAAGGAAATATTCTTGTTGAAAGATCCTCATTGCAAACTATGCAATGACCAACCTCTATCTAGACCTTTTCACCCTCATATGCTGATCTCAGAATATTTCATAAACTAGACTCTGCACAGAAGCGAAAAAATCCGTAGCCTTTTTAAAGTGGTTGATTTAAAAGTTTTCTTTACCTTAAAGCCATTTTTCAATATTGCGGTATTTCAATATAAGGGGTTTTGAATATTTTGAAATTATTTTACTTAGCATTTAAGACAATCATGAAAATATTTTGTGAGTGGATATGCAGTGGCTCAATATGCATGACTTATGTTTTGTTATGTTAGATAGAATGGGCTTTATATATCTTACCTGAACCGGTACCATGGGATTTTGCATGGGCCATAAATGAAGCAAAAGACCCCTTCAAGTCAGCCATCACACTCACCTAGATAGAGTGTATGGAGCCACAGGGCTCAAAGAGAAAAATGAACTACTCACTGAAGATGAAATAAAAAGTTCTGTTTCTTTGCCAAATATAATGCAGGTGTAAAAATTATTGGCCAGCTAACACATGTAAAGAATTGTTGTGGTTTAACTCCAGCCAGCAGCTAAGCCCCTACAGCTGCTCACTCACCTCCCTGTGCAGGGTTATGGGAGAGAACTGGAAGAGAAAAGTGAGAAAACCTGTGGGTTGATATCTAGATGGCTTAATAAATAAAGCGAAGTCTGCACATGCAAGCAAAGCAAAATATGAAATAAATTCACCACTTCCCATGTGCAGGCAGGTGTTCAGACATCTCACACATAACCACCACTGCTCTGAGTGTGCCCCTGCCCATCAGTCTTCCCCCAGCTCCACGTCCTGAGCGTGATGCCACACCTTCTGGAATATCCCTTGGATCATCTGCAGTCATCACTCCCAGCTCTCTCCCCTCTCGACTTCTTGTACACCCTCAGCCTGCTCACTGGTGGTGTGGAGGGAGAAACTGAAAAGGTCTTGAAGCTGTGCAAGCCCTGCTCAGCAGTAACTAAAGCATCCCTGAATTATTAGGGGTGCTTTGGTCATAAATCCAAAACACAGCCCCATGTTAGCTACTGTAAAGAAAATTAGGTCTGTCCCAGCCAAATACAGTACAATAATGTAATACATCATAATATGTCAGTGATATTTACTTTCGAAAGTGAGTTTATGATTGGGTATTACATTTAAATGCTGTTCTCTTCGACTCTGGAATATGATGACCATTCCAAAAAAGAAACTGAAAGAATAGTAGAACAAATATTGCACTCATTAGGCAAAAAGAGTAATTTCTAATGAAAATAACAACCAAAAAATTTTTGAGAGAAGAAGAAAAGTGAAAACAGAAAGACCAAAAACTTCCTTTTTTTTTCTACATACTTTGAGATTTTTCTCTGCCAAAATTTCTAAAGATCAGACCCAAGAAATTGCTTGAAAGCCAATTCAGAAAAGTGGCTCTGTTCAACTTGTCTATGAATCTTTGCTTTATTTTATGAAGAATTGTTATCTATCTGACAAAACTGAACAGTAGAGATCAATTATTTGTGAAGCACATTTGATGGCCCTGAAGTTTCTTTGGATGCTGTTGGAGGTTACCCATTTTATCACACTAGTTACGTAAATTTAATTAAAATTCAGCTACTTCACAGGACCTGTTTCATGCTGATGGAACTCTATTTTCCATACCTGTTTTAAGGGGCTTATATCTTTACACCAGAAAAAAAGCCCAAAAAATAGTCATTTATACTCCACATTACAAATTAATCAAATATATATATATAGTGGTGTCAGCAACCAAAAATTTGGTTCTATGATAAAACCAGACTGTCATTGATAGATTTTTGCTGTATATATATTAATATTTGCAGGAAGAATTCAGAATTATTCTGGAAATAAAGACTCTACTAATAGGTCTATATTCTTTTGCATATGCTTAGGGGCATGCAGCTATTTCTTTTATATTTATTTCTGTTTTATTTGTTTGATACTTCAAAATCAAATGAAGATGTATTCTCAGGCTTCCATTTATTCACTGTTAAAATGCATGAAATGTTCTCTAGTTTCTAGAACAGATTTAAGACAAAAGATGATTAAACTGTTTTCTAGTTTGTCTTTGTGAGGGAAACATATCTGATTGGAAATCTAGAACCCATCTAGTATGGGTTGAAAAGATCAATTCCAGTGACTGAATCTTTGTACTTCCAGATCGTGTTAGCTGTAAAAACACTACTGAGTTTTGTCCAGAACAAAACACTATTTTCTTCTTGTATGTTATGATATCAGCAGTTACCTCAGTAACTATAATGTGGAGTAATAATTTTGAGTACTTTTTAATGTATATTGCCATACATCCTATGCATTAATTAACCATCATATGTCTGTATCTGAGGCTGTGACTAGCAGATAAAAAATTTAAACAGTGAGGCGCAGATTCACCCCTATTAAATGTTGATGCAATCATTTAAGTTAAAAACAGGTATCTGTTACAGAGAGCAGAGAACTGGATTCTTCTAGAGGTGATACTGTTCTTAACTGACCTGAAATAAAGTTAGGTTCTTCAAAAGGAAAAATGGATGAAATTGGGTACTAAATATTAAGTCACTTGCCTGTCCTTTAATTCTCAAAGCACTACAGAAGATACATAGCTAATCTCACTGTCTTCATTTTTCTTCCACAGGTCATTCACTCAGAGGAAAAAGGTTCAGATATGTATGGAACAGTCCTATCAAAGCCAAGGCTTCTATATTGCAATCAAGACATATTTTAATATTAGTTTCCCAAACCACAAATTTGCAGAATCTAAAGTGACAATACATCTGGTAATGAAAAGTAAATCCCTCTTTACATCTAAAACTAATACCTAAACAGCAAAAATAATTTTTAAAAGGGCTTTTTAATTATTCCCCATAGTAACCTTTTCTTTTAGGATCACCATATGTACCCCATTACCCAGTGATCTCACTTTAAATTTGTATGACACATTAAAGTCTTACCACTCTGGATTGCAAAGGGATTCATTAAAATGCCACATATTTTACTATTTATATTGCCTTGGCAATTAAAGAAACAACAACACCCCATACCATTAATAGTGATTAGTACTAAGGTTGCTTAAAATAAAATGCAGCTCAGAAGTGTTACTGGGTAGAAGTTTGCAAATTTCAGATCAGTTGGTCGCTGCCATTTTAGCCTGAATTAAATGGTCACTTGCTAAGACAATACCAGAAATATTTCTTCTGTTTGCCATTAGGTTCCTTCTAATGTGATTATAGGCTGTAATATCTGACATTAGTTAAGATTTTGGTCAATCTATACAACACCAATACTTGAAGATAAAGTCCCTGGTTTAAGCAGATGGAAATAATTTCTGGAAGTTCCAGATAATCAAATTTGTACATGCAGTCTAGAGATTATATTGCCACAGTAAGTTTTAGAGCAGATGTCTGACGCTGTAGAAACCTCCTTATAGCAGAATTTAAATCGCCCTTGTTCAGTAAGGACATAGGTTATTAAACCACAATTTTTGTGGTGACCTAATTAAAGCATTCTATCAAAAACAATCAAGGCAGCCACTCTTTCACTGATGAGGTTTTCCAACCCCTAAATGCAGCCTTGATGAAAGCACAGCATGAAAAATGGAAAAAATTATGATTTCTGCTGAGAAATTAGCCTTCAGCGGTTGTTAATAAAGGAAATTAGGAATTTACACACCAACACATAAACTTTCTAAGTGTGGACTCTCTTATATTGCCTTTTGCAGCAGGTAAAGTGCACTGTTAAAACTATCATCCTCAAAATGTTATTAAACAATTGCAGGGTGAGAAATATATGATATTTTAGTTTTGGAAGCCTAGGGGCTAGACTGTGGGCTCTTACTAACCTAGCTGTCTGTCCCCTGGGTAACTAATCTAGCTGTGTGTCTGTCCCCTGGGTAACTAACCTAGCTGTCTGTCTGTCCCCTGGGTAACTAACCTAGCTGTCCGTCTGTCCCCTGGGTAACTAATCTAGCTGTCTGTCCCCTGGGTAACTAATCTAGCTGTGTGTCTGTCCCCTGGGTAACTAATCTAGCTGTCTGTCTGTCCCCTGGGTAACTAACCTAGCTGTGTCTCCTGGGTAAGCTGTGATTCCCTGCAGCCCTGCCAGAATTTTGTTAAACACACTCTTGGTTTCTCTGCAGTTACAGAGTGAGGTTCTGAACACTGCACCTCAGCAGAGGATTCACTATGCATCTAGAAGCAGCAGTAATGTTTACTTGGTCCTTTCAGTAATGTTTACTCAATCCTTTCCTTGGATTTACTGCCTAGTGGCCCAAAATAGGATTCTCCTGGCAATGCTTCAATAGAAGAGATCCTAGTCAATCCAAAAAGTCACTCTAAGTTGTCATTTAGACTCTGCCTTTCAGACTATTTTCTGAAGCTGTATTTTCTTACATTGATTATCATTGCTAACAATCCTAAGAGAAACGGTGGTACCAACTTTACCTTGTGATCCAATTAACAAAATCTGACAGAATATTTGAAAATTAATTTAGATTAAAGAAGTGCAATTCAGAAAGTGCAAAATTCCGGTTCATGTAATGGATCTTACTTGACACAATTTTGTATAGAATATATCAATGGTTGTAGATAACACTGAATAACCTTTGTTCTCTATTTCTTTCTCAATTGCATTCCCAAATTAAATAGTGAGGAAAAGATTTTTGAAGGCTTATGACAAAATATTTTTAACCTTTAATAATTCTTGCACTACAGCAGGTAAATCTTAGTTTAAAATATGCTGTAGCTCTGAAATTTATCTATTCCATCTAAAGGATGTGTAGGAAACTAAAAAGAAAAAACACCCTAGTGATGAAAAACTCTCATCATTATTCTTTTCACAGAACATGTACTCTGTTCTTACACTTCAAAGATCTCAGAGTAATTTTACAGTCCTTCCTTCTTTCCTTATCTCTGATGCTAAGTGATACATCTCATTTTTCTGTACATGTATGAACTGGAGTGTAAATTTACCACCCAGAAGGGAGTGGCCCCATCCACACACCTTCCTGGGGATGAACAGTATCACACACTGTCCCCAAGTGATGAGCTAACACTGCCTAAGAGAGTGCTGCCTGACCTGGAAAAGGAATGTCCCAGTCTGTGTGCTGGAACCTCAAGCGCAGGGTCAGATGATGGCCAGTGCTCAGGCCTATGCCTTCATTGTGCTTCCTCTGCTCATACAGACATAGCCACCAAGGCTGTACGAGCCCTGGGAATACCTGAATGAGATAAACAGATTATAAAGAGATTAATCTTTAGACCTGCAAGAGTTCATTCACTCTGTAGAACACATAGTCTCTGGACTTATTTTTTTAAATTTTTAACTGATTGGTACTAGCTCTGTGTTTTTATTCTGGCACAGCTCTTACATTAACATGCTACTCTCCTAATATGATAGGAGGTGGGTCTATCTGGAGTCTTGGAGAGTAGAGCGACAATGAACCTCTGTAACCAAAATGCTAACCAACTCTGAAAGCATCTCATTTTTATTAAAATTAAAGAGAAAAGCAATTAATTTGATTGGAAAATTAGATCAATTGGAAAATTGGAACTAACAAGAACTAGATTTTGGGTTTGAGAGAGGTGGTAATTTTTGCTGAGTTTGTATTCAGCACTGAACCAAAAAAACCATTGAGCTTATTTGGACACAAAGAGAAATACTACTGATGTGGCTGCACCTACATTAGGTGAACAAAGAGGAACCAAGCAGATTGTGTATGACCTGCGTGTTTACAAGATACTGTCACCTTGTTTAATTCTTCTATGACATCTTATGGATATTTCATAAACTGTCACACAATTGCAAGCTAGCTAACATCTTGTTGAGAATTTTGTAAAAAAGTCCAAGGTCAAAAATAATTATTCTGCATATATTCATTTTTTCTACATGGTGGCTTCTTTTCTGACATAGCTTTTTAAAAGCTGCTTGTGAAACATCAATGCAATGCTCAGGAGGCATTCAAAATGCCAACTGGCCAAAAGAATCTCTTTCTAACATCAGTTTTACATTAGACTTGAAACTTTGTGCAAGGGCATTTTTGTTTGTTTGGGGCTTGGTTTTCCTTGTTTCACGGAGAGGCAACCATACCAGTTTGTGCAATAAATTAACAGAGAAGGCCTTGAGAACCCAAACAGCACTGCCACTCTGGACTAATGGGGAAAAAAAGCCGGATAGAATAAAAATTTATGAACTTCCTGTCCATGTGTACAAACTCGGCCCCTTTATGCCTTTGGTTAGTTCATAACATATTGGGGAAGGGGGGCAAAAATGGTTGTTTTTGGAGGTAATTTTATTTCCATCCACTACCTCAGACACTTTTAGATCCTCACACTACAGTGTGCTCTATGACACCCCAAAGAAACAAACTAAGTTGCCAGACCCTTGTACCTGCAGCCTGCTTAGTTATTTCTGAGAATAAAGCAGCTCCATGTGAGCAGAGCACTCTTGGCAATAATAGCTAAGGGTCTGTGTCTGACATCACCAGCTGTAGCTGACACACACACCTGAGCTGGAGCAAGATGAGTAGCATGGAGCTCACTTGAAAAGTCCTCAGAAGGAGGTGACTGCCTTGTCTTATGTCTTCCCTTGTGTTTTCAGGAAAAAAGACTTGGATATCCCTTTGTTCTGAGCAAGCAGCACAGAGGGAATTTGCTTAGAGAAAATTGTTGCCACAGAGATATTCAAAACAATGACGTATGTGATGGTTATATTGCCAAGGAAAAATAAGAAAAAAATCTTTAAAAAATTTCAGTAAGGTTCTCATCATTTGACTTTTCGTCACTACTTTACTGCTGTCCTTTAGCCCAGGGATTTCATTTCAATATATTTTTTAATTATGCCTTTCTGATGTGCTTGTTTATCACTCTTAAAACTAACTTCAGTACACAGTTATTTTGAGGAATATTAAATTTTATTGGAATACTATAGGAAAAAGCTGAATTTTAAAATTTCAAGAAAAAGTATGGAATAGAAGCTTCAGACTCATTTTTTTCACCTTTTTCAAGAACAACCTTTCGATATTTATGGACTGAAATGGGGAGTAGAAGATCCAATGTCTCAAAATCTATTCTCTGAAAACTCTGGCCATACTAGTGTCTCACCAAAAAGCTTTGTAAACATCCCAAACTTGAATCTTCCAGGGTATGACCTTTTTTCAGTTTTTAGATTTACATTTTGAAAAACTATGCAGTATGAAGGATGTAGTATAGGCTCTAAATGTAATTTCTTGAGTCCTGATAACCTTAAAAATTGAATATCAGACCGCTACTATTAATAAATGAATACTAACTTAGTTGTGTTTTAGAGTTGATGCCTTTGCTTACCTACAGGCTTTACAAGTATGCAAATATCCTTAAGGTGAAAACATCAGATGAATGTTGGCAATAGCCAGTGGACCTCCTTCAACCTTATTCAAATAATTTCTATTCCACTTGATAAAATCAGTGTCACTAATATGCAATTCATGTGATCCTTGACAACACCTGAAATAAATTACCAAACATAATTTGGATTAGTGTGAGAGAATATGTCTATAGAATGGAAAAGCAGATCTATGAGTGTGCTTTTCAAAGCTCTCTGTATACTCAATGACATAGGTGTAAATTTCCTGTGTAAAATTATTTGAATTTTCACTTGTAGGAAAATCTGGAATCTTTAGACTCTGAGTTTTTGGGTTTTGGTTGCTTTTATTTCTTTTTTCTTTCCTTCCTCTCTTTCACTGCATATTTTTTACTAAGAAATAAAATTATAATATTTAATAACTATTAGCAATATGCATGTAATTTTAAAAAACACACATTTTGTTGAAATATAAAGATAAGATCACTAGCAGTAAAGTCACAATTTCTTGAAAGGACTAAAAAGTTTTAATGTCAGACTTCAACACTTTGATGTATTAAATTTCAGTTGTCCGGTCCAAAAAAAGTTTTAGCTTTGAAACTTAAAAACATTAAAAGCATGGTCCATTAGATTGGGAAAAAAAAAAAAAATCTTTGTAGTACTTTATGGAGTTCTTCCTTTTATTTTTTCCCATTCTTGAGTCCCATGCAAGAATGTTAACGACCACAGGAGACATTAAGATCTGGGAAATCTCCTTCAAGATCTCAATTAGTGCCCTAAATTTTAAAGCTTTTTTAGTGGACCATCATGGTTTTCTAATGGCTAATAAATATATGAAAAATTATTGTAGCTATTCTGAAAAATGACTTCAAAGGTTTTTATCTCTAGTGAACAAAATCTTCTCAGGATGGATTTTTATAATCACATTGCCCATACATACATGGAAAAAAGTCTAGAGTAAAATCCACTGCAACTATTTAGCTTACAATTGTAAAATGTTTGTATGATGCACAATATCTGTTTATCTGGGTACAGAATGATCCTTCCTCATACTTGTTCTTAAATCTTGTAGGTTGTGCATGGGAAAAGGTGTGCAATTAAGTTGTTAGGACATCTTCCCTGTTGTTATTAATTCAAGTTAGTTGAGAAGCAAATGGCGCATCCCTTTTTTTCTCTGTCCACATTACAAATGGTCTGTGCAGCACCTGTGGGCAAGTTTGGCATCTGTACCTATCTGCTGATACACACCCACGTAACATGTTCCTTGCACTACATAAATTACTAATAAATACTAGGTCAGGTTGACCAATAAATTCCAGCTGCTTTGTACTGCCCTGTTCAATATAAACCAGCTGTATGCAAGTCTCATCTGGCTGATTCAGATGGATTTACAGTTATTTTGGCTTGGCAACACCACACAAATCAATCCCCGTATATTGATGAGACTTGGTCAATACTTCCTCTGAAATCACACAAAATGCATAAGAAAATGTAACCTTTCAACAATTATTTTAAACATCCACTTTTAGAATCTGAATCTGAAGAGATAAGGTCACATTAGTAAAGATAGCCAGTAAAGGTTAACCATTTAAATCATACATCTGTAAGAAGTTAAAGTACACTACAGCAATTAAACTCATGAATATAGGTCAGCACTCTAATCCCATGTCTGGTTTAATCTGATCTACAGAAAGGACAACTTTTAAACATTTTTTTTCCAGAGCAAGTTCAATGGAAAATCAAAATATCTGAAAAAAGGATGAAATCCATTTTCTTAACAAAACAAACTTCATCAGAAACAATCTTGTAAATGATCTGTAGCTTAAAAACTTATTTCTGCCTATTCCTGGAAAAAATCTTTGTAAGATCAGAGGCCTTTTAAAGAGCTGAAATGTCCAACATCTGTTTCTGTGTTTTATGAAGGCAAGACTAAGATAAATTAATACCATATGTGGAGTAATATGATTCAAAAATCCAGATTTGTTGGAATTTCCAAAAATAGGTTTCCAGGTTTGTAAAATAAATAAAATCAAAGGTAAAGGATTTTTTACTTACTTTTTACTTACACTGAAAAATTAAGAAATTCCTCAATCAAAAAATAGAAAAGTATGGTTTATATAAAATACAAAATTTCTTTAACATTTAAGGAAGAGAACTGTGGTGTAAATTAAAAGAGTCTTAAAAGAATCATGCGATGCAAGTATTTAGACTGAATGATGTCTTAGAAGAATCAAGACAAAGTAACACGAGAATATTGCCATTTGCCTTTGGCATTTGTATTTTTATTTATTTTAGAAAGACCATAGCCTTTCAAAAACCTCTTCTGTCAGGAAAGATTATGTCCTAGGAAGGTTATGTCCTAGGCTGTGGCTTGCAAATTTTTCTTTACTTTTTCAGAGGAGTCTTCATTTGACTCTTCCCATGAAGAAAGAGACAATTCACTTATCATGGGCTCCTGTCAGTTTTCATGAGCAATCAGGTTACAGGGTGTAAACAAATAAGATGATGATGTCAAAAAGTCTCTCAAGTTCCACGGTGCAGTAGATGCTGGATGTTTGAGATTGCTGATGGGCTGTTTTGTACATCACTGTCTTTGTAGCCTCACATTGTGTCTCTTTCCAGATACTTTGCTTCAAAGTTACCTCAGCCATTTATTAGCTTTAGGTTCTTCCAGGATTTGTGTAGCCCCAATATTCTCGCAGGTAGGGGTTAGAATTTGTTCCTAGACATTTGTGGAGTAGGTTTGTACCCAAGGGGTAACCTCTTTCACTAGTAAAGGCGGTTCAGGCTTAGTCTGTGTCTGAAAGAACAGCATGAGCATCAACCACCAGCAGTGACTCTATGTAATCCCAAATGTAATGCCTACTTGCTGTAAGACATAAGAGGTGCAGAAGAGATGGTTTTGTTTTTTATTTCTTTTAGCCACAGAGATTAAAGAATCCAACTGAAAATGTTTACAGAATAAAGCAGTGACTAAAATATTGCAAAATTAAGGGAAAAGACCGAATTGTTGTCATAAGTTTAGTTGATTTTGAAATTTGATGACACTGTGGGTAAAGACAAAAAATATTTAGTTCTCAAAAAATAGCATGGTTAATGGATATGCATCCTCCTATGAAAACAGTGTTCAAAACCAAAGTTCACATAGACAAGCAAAACAAAACCAAAACAAGCAATATCCCAAAGAAACAAAACAACCAACCAACCAATGACAACAATAACAACAAAAATCCCACAATTTTCCCCTAAAATCAACTAAGAAAATGGCCCCCCACCACCATCCTGTTATGTTGCTAACAGTCCCATGGGGTCACTGCCACTGTGTTTCAGCTAGACAAGTAAAAGATAAGTGATTTTCACTCCATAATGGTTTTCAAACTGTTGCTCACTGGCCAGGGAAGAATGAAGATCACTGCTCTAGACTACACCTTGAGACTTCTGTAGGGCTAGATTAAACATTTTCACCAGATATGGAGCTAATAAGTCTTCTTCAAAAAGACTGGTAAGTTTCTAACTGTTTCCCTTATCTTTTAACCACAAGACCATGAAAAACAACTAAAAATTTCATTAGACACAAGTGGATTTTAATCATTTGTGCAGTGTAAAATGTGGAGAAGAGTTGCAAAGCTTTTCCTCCCTACCACTATGCATGCATTTAGTGCATTTCTGTATCTGTACTGAAGGGTCTGGGTATTATCTATTAAGTGACCCTGAGATTGGCTCAGTTTGGTAGAACATGGTGCTGATAACATCAAGGGCATAGGTTTGGTCCCCACATGAGCCATTTGCTTAAAAGCTGGACTCATTGGTCCTTGTGGGTCCCTTCCCCATCAGAATATTCTGTGATTCAACCGCTTGCATAATAATTTTGGACAAGAGGTTAGCAGAGGGTCACTAATTAGTGGCAGAGAAGACTGGCACATTTCTCATTCATTTCAAAAAGTGTTTTGTTCCCAACAAATTCATTTCAAAGTGTTTTATTCTCAGTTCTCCAGAGGTGTCAGTCTGGACTTGCTTACAAGGATGTACCAGAGAGTGTTACATGATCTTCCTTTTTGAGAACTTTATTAAACGAACTCTTCTCAAAAGGTTTAAAGAAACACTCGGGAACAGTGTGAACTCACAGTATTACTAGAATTTACCTGCCATAATACTTGATGTTGCACTGAAAATTTATCTTGAAATTGTTTTTTAAGCAGGAATTCAAATTATACATTGAATTTTCATTTACAGGTGTTACATGACTTAAATTTCAAATAATGCAGAAAGTAATTGCAAACAAACTCTAGATTCAGAGCTTGAAGATCAGACTAGATCTTCAAAGAAAATTCATATGGTTTGGTTTACTGTTAATATATAGGTTTTCAATGAATTTCTAAACTCTCATTTTGAGATGGAAGTGCCCTTACTATGACCCTCTCTATCAGAAAAAATGTTCATTTGCAGGGAAACATATGGTTTTCTGACTTTTGGAAACAAAATGAAAATTGAACTTTCTCTAGTCATATTTTATTTTAATTTTTGAACTTCAGAGATGTGGAAATCTCACAGGAAGTTGCCACTGGAATTTATGATACTACTTTTATTTGTTTTTTGTTGGTTTTTTTTTTTTTTTTTTGTGTAGCTGCAAAATATTTAAAAAGATTCCCTATATAAATCAGGAAAAATAAATGGGGAAAGTCAGGTTTTATATGCAAAGTATAACATCAATGACTACTGATAGATCATATTAGGAATTTTTATCAGCATTGGGTGGACATCAGAAAAGAAAATCTGAAGAAAAAGCAAGAGAGGATGATATGATACAGTCAATATTTTGGAAGGTTGTATTATTTTTGTTTAGCTTACATTTCATATGTAAATAATAGTACACTTAGAATGTTTTCTTGCTGAGAAATGACTCTCAGTATCATCTGATTTTAAAATATTAAATTCTCATCAGCAGTTTGAGGAAGAAGTGAAATTTTAAATCATTCAAATCAGAGGAGCAAAATATTTAATACACCAATCATGTAAATGTGTACTTTAAGTGTGCTGTTTATAATATCCTAAAGTCACAATGGACATCAGCTCTAAAAATTTGCTTCTCTATCAGAAACGCTTAAAAATGTACGACATAAGGCAGCGTGGCTGCAGTGAGCAGTTGAATGCCACTGAAAGTCCTTTGCCTACGTTTCTTGCTTTTCCCCATCTGGAGGCTCCAGACTGCATCTATTGGCATGATCTCTGAGACTAACAATTTAGAAAAGGTTGTAACAGGTAGAGTGAGTGACCCTATTTGCATCACAAGGGAAGGGCTTGGAAAAGCATAATGTTTTATATGACAAATTAGTCCTTCTTCATCAGTTTGTGCTCCATTGTCCCCTTGCAATTTTGACTTAACCATCAAGTCTTAGCAAAAATAAAGACAGAAGAGAAAATCAAAATACTGTATATCTCTTCTATTTTTTTAGCTTTAAATAAAGAGCAGACAAAAACAGTATCAAAACTATCAATTCTAAGGTAATCACAAAAGGTTGTGATGAAAAGCCCAAGTGCTCAGTAACAAAGGAACATATAAGAATAGAATCATGTACATGGTGTGTATATACTTAAGAGTCTTGTATCAATCAAGAGAATTATTTCAGTAACTTCACATTTCACTGAGGACCTGGACACTGTCCTTCAGCTGGACAAAAGCAGCACCACTGGAACTCATGCTGCTGCTGCATACATGGGCATCACAGCATATGCCAGTTGCTCACCTTTATCCACAATTAAATAGCTGCAAAGGACCTAATCTCACTCCACAGGGAGCAGTCATTAATGTCTAACCTTCATTATCCAGGATAACCATCTCCTTTCCTGACAGTTTATATGTGACAACTTAGTCATTTGAGTTCCATTCATTCTCACAGCATGAATTCAAGTTACAGGACTTGAAACTAAGTTGACTCCTAGGAATGATCCATAGACGGTTTGAATTCCTGCCAAAGGCAATATATCTTCTGAGGAAAAGAGGGAAAGAAAAAAGACAACACAGAAAAGCAATAAAAGAATAAGCTTTATGGGAAGAGCAGCCTCTTTTCCCATAAATGATGAATCAATCCATTATATTTGTGATAATCAATACCATGGATCCTCTTCATGTCAAGGTAAAAAACCCAACTTGGTAAAGAGACAAATCATTATTAATTCATTCATTGCAATAACATTAATCACGAGCAGCTAATGTGATATTAATGTGGCTGTAATATGTACTTCCATAGATACAGATTTCACTGTAACATAGGAATTAACTACTGTACCATGGTTTTAAAGAGTTATGTAAATTGATAAATAACACCAAAAAGCTTTTTAAATAGGGGTAGGCATGAATCTATTGACGTGCTGTGATCTGGTGGAGATGGGAGGGTGCCCACATCCTGCTCCCGTGCCCACATTTGCAGGTATATTAACTCTCTGCTTTGCATTTTCCATGAGTTATTGCCTACAGCAACAGCCAGTCAGCTTTTCAACACTGTGGTCCTGTTCCAGGAAATATTGATGTGGGAGATTAGTAGTTCTGGGAATGGAATCAAAGCTGTGAAGATGCTCTCTGGTGCCTAGGAGGAGTTTGGGAGTCACGTGTGCAAATGATGCTCTGAACATCCTCCCACACCAAGGGAGGGTGGAAGGGCACATTCCCAGATATGCCTCCCATAGGAATCTTCAAAACTGGCTTCTGACAAATTGTTATGTTTTGGGTAATAATTCAAAACAGACTCATCCTATGTGACCAGTTCTTGAGTGTGGTACGGCATGGCATGGCATGGCATGGCATGGCATGGCATGGGGACTTGGACAATACAGAAGGACCCTCTCCTTTCTCACTCAGCACAGCACTGAGTTTAGCAAGGTACTGCAGCCCTCTGCTGAGGCTGCCATGTGTTAATGGGGAACAGCACAGTGAAGGAAATGGAAAACTGAAATATCAGAATGCATAAGAAAAACAATGAAACAAAAATAGTAAACCACCTTTCTACTTAAAACACTGTATAGATTCACTGTATCTCTAATCTCACTTAACATATATATTCCATGGAAAGTTGTAAAACTCCGAGATGATGATGAAAATTCCACTTTGAACAGTAAAATTTCTTAACCTCCAGTAGTTCCTTTCAATCAGTATTTCCATGACTGCATGATTCAAATTACCTGTAGAAAAGATACAATTTTCTCGTATAATCTGCCTGTTTTTTTCTTTGAAGGAACAGGTTTAAGTGCAGTAACGAGCTTGTAGCAGCACAAACTGTATTTGTGCTTGCAGTTCTGCAATCCTGGTTCATATTTGTAGATGCCTGACTTGTACAGAGCGCCCATGTTGAACCAGTTTTCTCTAGTATATTAGTCCCAATATTTGTTGTCCACACCAAAGTCTGTTGTAGACTAATCTGAAACATTTTCACAGCAAACTAATACAACTATATTTAGCATGAGCTATCAGATTTTGTGTCTGGCAGTCTGTTGCTCCATTCAATGCAGCAGGAATGCAATTTGATCTGCTTTGGTAACTGGAAGTGACAATTATTGTATTTTTAAAAGTATTTTGGAAATTCTCTATTCTATCCTGTAATTTAGGATCATTTTTCAGACCTCTGATTTTTTTATTCTTTAAAATCCAATTATGCATGTAATTTGAAAATTGTTTTTATCTCATGTGGGAAGGCAAGGGGGAAATAAATATTGCAAAAAGTTAAGAGTCATGAATATAGTTTGGAGCCATCAACAATATTTGAACCCAATACTATACCTTATTACCACAAAAGGTTCTTCCTACTATATTTTTAATTACCAAAACTATTAATGACTTCTGTACCTTTGCTGCTTATCATAGAACTGGTCAGTTAAAACTTCCTGACTTCCATCTTTTGCCTGTTGTGTCTGATAACCCTCTGGGAAAGTACTTTTTATAAGTGCATAATACAATAGGAACTAGATCATGGCTGACATATTTACTAAGATCCTATCAAATGGTCATGAGCAATTACTCAAAAGGAGCTTTGTCAATGAATGAGATTTGTGATAAGCTGAGAAGGTTAATATTTCTGTCAAGAGCACAGATATCTATTCACTGCATAATCAGGATCACCACAGAAATACCTCAATATCATTTATTACAGAAAAAGAAGATACTTTTGAAAATATTTATGTTAAAAATCTCTGGTATATGATTTTCTCCTAGCTTCTGAATGGTTTTGTAGCAGCAGAGAGGGTATGTAGACCTGAAGATAAAGGGGTACAGTGGACATGGGATAAAATTTGGCTAGTCTTAAGTATTATTTTGGCTTCAAGAAATGTCACTTTCATACACATGTGTTATTAATTTAAAATTATTTTGATTTACTTTACTACAAATCAGGAGAAAGAAGACACAGTAATTTTAAGAATGTTTCATATTTTATCAGGGGTTGTTGAAATTGACAGAGGTAGCTTGAAATAATTCATTAATATTATAATGTTGATTTTATTTCTGTTAGCTGTTTCTCTTATTTTAAAACCATGAAAGGCACATGAAGATGATAATAAAAATGGATCACTTATTGTTCTTTCACCTCAATTGTTTTCGTTTCAAGTATTTTAATAATACACATGATTTTCATGTGTGTATACAATGCTGGAATTGGAAAAAAGGAACAGAAGATAAAATGAAGGTAAGTAACTGTTATTCTCAAAATAAATCACAGGCATCTTCTATTTTAACCTTATCTTAAATTTTTGCAGCAAATAGATTGGGAATATTCTTTTTTTTTAAAAAAAAAAACAAGTGCAAAATATACCATTCCTGAAAGCACTCAGTAAGCCTCCAAATCTCTTGATGATACCCAGAAACATGGTGTTTCTTGGTTTGTTTTCTTTTTAGAAATGGAAAAATAATTATAAAACATATTGTGCTAATAAATCAAAAAAGGCGCTAGAAATAATCTCATAAAATGTTATGGCTTAAATAATGCCCTTCATCAGTATTCTTTGTTTAACATTTTATGTTTATTGATAAATGAAGATGCATTTAAATAATTCAAACAAAACATTAGCTGCAAGCAAGGAATTAATAATTGATAGGACTGGAAGGGCTTTTTTTCACTTGGGAAATAGATAATATTAGCTTAATGTGGGGTTGTAGGAACAGAGGAAATGTAATGGATCTGCCTGCTTTAAACTGATGATTGTTATTGTGGTCTGAAAGTTGCTACAAAGGCAAAAGCAGGACAGCTCTGTAACAGCAATAGATTTCACTCATAGGAGCTGACAAGGCAAATTGTGGTGTGATATGCCAGATTTATACAGGGGAGGGGATCCAATAAACTTAACATACACTAAAGGAAAAAAACACATGCTGTTAAACTTACAACTGAGAATTTTCAAATGACAAAACCTAAACAGTTTGGGAGTCCAAAAATGTTTGGGTTTTTTTCACCTCAGCTTCATCTCTTGCGATTACCTCCATCCAGAGTTTTCTCTAAGTCAGGGAACCACTAATAAGGATTCTGTACCACAGAAGCAAATGCATTCTTGAGGATTCTCAGAGGAAGAGCATTTAGACTAGAAACTCTCATCATAAGGTTTTATTTATGTTTTCTTGCCAAGATGCCAAACTCTTTCGGCTGTTCATTTGTACATGGAGATGTAGAAAAACAGCTTTGTCAGGTTCTCTCTTAGGAAGGAAATTTCTGCTGGTGATCCTCAGGTTGTGTCTGGTGATAGCAAAACACACAGAGTTACTTTCAAATTAGCTGCACAACTCCCGTTTCATTTGTTCTTGGGGATATAAGATTTATGGTGATTTAAAAGTCTACCAAATTATATTTTAATTTCTATATGACATTTGTGAATCTGCAATCCAAACATTCATTTTACACTCCAGCAGCCAGAATCTGCATTTGCACACGTAACCAACATTTGACTTCATTTGTTTGATATGCAGGAGAAAATTTAAAAAACAAAATTGTAGCAGAAATCTATAAAAATTTCATAGATGCTAATAGTCCAAAGCATAAAGTTAACGTTCTTCCAACCAAAATCTTTTTGACAGTCATAAACAAGAATATAAAAGGTGTAATCTGATCTGACAACCAATAACATTTTTCAGGTTTTAAAAGTAAGTTTGAAAGATCACAGCCTTATTGTACTTGATCATGACTACTAGAAACCTTGCCATTATGATACCAGGGTTTTACTTAAAGGTAGTGCTAGAAGAGCCAAACACTGCTAATAAAAGTATTAAATAGAACATTCCTCATTACTTAAACCGTTGTATCTTGTGTCATCACTTACTAAAGATGAATGTGCCATATTCCTGAAAATGAACAGTTGTGTTTTCTACCTATTTTCTGCAGGGGTAAATGGTCATAAAGGGATCAAGGCAGTGAAGAATCAAGTTCTGTATCTCTAGTTATGTGTGCCAAGTTCATACCTGAACATCTCCCAGAATAGGTTTTCTGAAGCAGACAGATTGTAAGCCTGCACAAAATTGGTTTCAGAAATGCAAATGGGAGAAAGCAGCTTTGTTTTCCAGCCATTGCAACACTCGACATGACATTTAGATAGACTTGCTTGCATTGACAGTAGGCACATATGTCTACTATTTTGTTTTAAAATATATGTATTGCTTTTAATAACAACATTACAGCTGTTCACAAAATGACGCCTCTAGACAGAAGCACTACAATGAAAAAAGAGTATCAACAGAAGGACTGTATCTGCATGCAACTCTGCAGTTGCCAAGAAATGAAGATATAACATATGGTCATTTTGTAAAGGTGAGCTGAACAAAAAACAAGCAGCAACCTAGCCAATTTTTGTCATTTGAATTCTCCTGTTCAAAACTCAATTTACTTTCATATGACTCTTGCTAATTTGAATGATATATTTATTAAAATATGATACAACCAGCCCTGCAACTGGGAAAACAATTTAAAAATAAATTTGTAGAATAGTACGTTGCCAATTTTTCACTTGTCTAGAGCTATCCTTTAAAAATTAATGTATAATTTTGCAGCAGAAGAATCAAATGCTATTAACAGCTTGCTAGTGTGAAGAGAGGAAGTTGTAACTTATATTAAATATCCCACTGTTGATATGCCTATGAATGTCTTCCCTTGATTTATCTGTTTATTGAACTGCCTTGGAAGGGCCACTTCTCATAGGAATGCATGGGGGAATGTTAACATAACCCAAGAATCTTTCATAATCTTTCTGGACATCACCCAAAAAATGACAAGATTTAGGAAAAAAAATTATAAGATTGGAAATGTTTCATTTCCCACCACAGCAATTTATAGACTGTAGGGAAAGTGTGGGCTCCAGACAAGCTGCTGATTTAGGCAACAGTACTGTTTTTGTACCCAAATAGCCAACAAAAATTCATAGTTGCGTGGGCTTTTTTTGTCAACAGAAAAAAAATCAGATCCTTGATCTAATTCTGCTTACTGATAGCGAACATATATATCTTTGGCTCCCTGAGTGCCTTAGGAAAATAACAGGAAGGAAGCTTTTTTTCACTTACAGCACTATATCCCAAGCTGCTCTTTCCTTTCTTTTTTTGCTATTTCAGATCTCTTTGCAGATGCACTGTAAAGCCCCATTCATGCACGATATTTTCTCAGCATTTCCTCTCTTATTGTCTAGTTCCCTATGTTCTGGTTGTCCACAAAGGCAGAACCTTTACAAACAGAAGCCTAAATTTATTTATTTTATAGTTTTGGGATTCCGAAAATGCCTGTGCTTAGAATAGAAGGCATCACTTTTCCAACTGCCTTAAGACTTCTGTTATTTTGTGTTACACAGAGAAGTTACACTTACTTGCTTTGTTTCTAATGCATTTCAGCTCTGTCCTTACCCAGACTATTCATAATGAAGGCTAACAATACATTGCAAAATTGTTTCAACCCAGCTAAGAGCTATGGTGTTTGTTAGAAAGACTATGGTGTTATTTGGCCAGCAGAGTTGGCTTAAAGAACTCCTCCTGTCTATATTGCACTTGAATTCTCAAATCTCAGGTTTAAATGATAAAGACAATAAAGGAATTTTAAAAATATTTGTATAGCACAAGAAGAAATGTGCATTCCATTTCCCTAGCAAAACTGCTGCAGCCAGTACTATTTGCACAAAAGGCTTGAGCATAAATGTTAATACATTAAAATGGAAAGAAATCTATCAGGCAGGATAAATCAGGACTCACTAATTAGGACACTGCTCAGTTATCTCCATCTAGGAAGCGTCTCTTGCTTTAGGATAGATGTTACAGAGAATATCAAACAAAATATCCAGAAGGGCAATTCTTTGGTTGATCAGACCAGCCATCACATTTTCAGTCAGTTCTGCAGGGGAATCAAATGCCCCAGTAGTTCCCCTATACACATTTCAGAGAGACCAAGGAGATCCTCTGTCACTATTATGACCTTCCTAGAAGAGATTTTCAGTTTAACACACTGCTTTTCATGGCTCTAGGTTGCAGGAAATACCATTTAGCAGCTAAATTTCAAATAATAAACTGAAGCCATGGTACTTTCTGTCTATTTTCTGAGAAGGATATGATGCCCAGGGTCTACTGCACAGCCATTGCAGGAATAGCTCTCTTTAATCCACAGCAACCCCACTCCCCAGCCCACCACTCAAGTACAGCCACCAAAGTCAATGAATATCTGATAATTAGGGGGAATGATGAGCCAGCCCTTTCTCTTTATGATAACAGGAAAAATAGCTCATGTAATACAACACTGTGCATTGATCTTTTTTTGATCAAGGGAGAAAGATTTTGCAGAGGCATCAGATCATCAGGAAAAGAGGTGAGAGTGTATCTCTACACAGCCTTGATGAAACAGTCCCTTGTGCATTAGATACTGTTCTAGTCCCTTCAGTGCTCAAAAATATAGACAAATAAAAGGGAGCTCAGCACAAGCTGAAGAAATGAAAGTAATATTTAGAGCTGTGATCTCAATTTAAGAAAAGCTGAATGAAAAAACACATTACCTTGAGTGAGGATGAAGTAATAACAGGATAACTATCCTTCTATTTCTAAAGATACCTTGGGTTAAAAAAAAAATGTTTATGGGGATATACCAGAAAAATATGATAAATTTTAGTGAGGGTAAATTTTTGCTGAATATAAGAAAAGACTTGCTTAGCTTTCCATAGGCGATGGAAGTTTCTCATGGGAAATGGAGAAAACCTGGGACTTTTCAGAAAAAACTGAATAAAGCGCAGAAAGTTTTACTGCAGTGCTACAGATGTCACTGTCTTTTAGCTCTAAATTTGCGCATGTGTGTGACAAAATATTTGTTTGGGCATCCAGCTATTTGTTGGCAACTTTAGCTATTTTATGGCAGCTTTGTATAGCAGTTTCCTTATACTTATTTCCCACCCTTCTCCTAGCAGATAATAGTTCTTTAATACAACTTTTACTATTAGAATATTTATGTTCTGAAATAATGAAGAACATAAACATATTTTTATTCATTATAAAAAAAATCATAGGTATTTATAATAGGGATGTTCATTCATTGGAATGGAATTTTTTCATGTAATTTTAATTCAGTAGACAAGAAGGATATCAATAGAACATTTAATTTTGAAAATTCAAACCTGACATTTTTTTCTCAGAATTTAGGTATAAAGTTACTTGAATTGTTTTATGTATTATCCTACTTCATAAGGTGATGGTTATATGTTATGTTATGTTGTTATGTTATGTTATGTTATGTTATGTTATTTCTGTTTCAGTGTATTCAGAGGCTTTCCAAGACACTCACTGCAGATTCCTGATTCTGAAAGAACGTTCTGTTTCTCTGGTCTGCCTCCTTTCCAGCACTGAATAATGATAAACAGATCTTGCAAAAATCTTTTCACTGATGTTTAAACTGAGGAACAAAATTCAGAGAGAGATAAGGTATCACTTTTCACCAAACATGTTACTCTAGCTGCATATCCTACATCTTGACTTGCTGCAATGTTTATAACAACACATTTTATGTATAATGCCATGAAGTGATGACAATCTGCTCTACTGTCATGGTGTGATGTTGAATTAATAGGAAACAAGGTGAGGGCAGAGCAGGCAATCATTGTATGTGTTAACTTCATGATTAACCATTGGGTTCTTAATAAAGTCTTACTCTACATAACAGACTGCCAAATATTTTTGTCACTTCTACAATATTTTGTCAAAATATATGACCTTGAAAGTCACCTTTGAAGTTATCTTAATATTTCATGCAACTGAGTCTAATGCAGCTTTTATGAACTTCAGTGAGAACACACCTGATGTGTAAAATAATCCCTAATAGTGAGTGAAATTCCTGGAAATAGATAATATGCAGTGAAGTGTGTTGCAAGAGAGTGCGCTGCATTTCTCTTAATTTAACTAAACTTAGTTCATGTTATTCATTAATTATTCTAGAATGTTTCTCCTTAAATAGAAAATAGAATAATTGGTAAATAGCATTTCCATCAAATGTGAAATCTGTTTGGCAGACTACAGAGATCAAAAGCTCTTGCTCAGTTTCAAGATCATCAGCTGCCTCCTGCAGATTCATTAGGTGCTTGTCTTGCTGCCCTAGTTCAAGAAGAACATCACACATGCCCTCATTGCAGAGAAGACTTGTCAAGACACAAAAAACTCGGCTGTCCTCCTTTTCTCTCAGTGCAGCTGCACAGCCCATTTGCATCCATGGTGTGTGAGACCAGCAGCCACTCCTGCCTACAGACCAGACTTTATCTAAAAACCTCAGGCTGATTTTCAGTACTCCTTGATATGACTTTTGTCTCCATGGTAAGTGAACTAAAGTCAAAACACCATATCACACTGTAAGAGATAAGGGATCATAGCAAATAAAAAATTCCTTCCCTGTGAAGCTTATACACCAGGTATGAACAAGAGACAGAAAATACAATATAAACATATCATAATACTAGTTGTTAAACAGTTAATCATCTCAAAAAAAAATTAATAAATTTTTTTGAGACACCATGTAAAATAAAGTTGAAAGAACAGATTGATTGTAGACAGAAGAACAGTTTCACAGATATTGCTTTAAAGCATGTGGATTAGCCAGAAGGAAAGAAATAAGGAGTTGACTTTAACTTTAACTAAATAAAAAATGAAGCTCTGAAAAGGAGGCTAGCTAGAAGCAGTTATTAATATATTGACAGTAATCCAAGGTGATAAAGAGGGATTAGGCTACGAAGAATCTGAAGAATCTCAATGGGCCATGCTCAATGGGATAAAGTTTTGTTCAAGACCCTTTTATCAAGAAAATTTTGCCTGCTCATTCCTCCTGAATTTGGTTAGAAGACTGATGAGGGAGTAATGAGTGAAAGCACTAACCCTCAAAATGTGTAAGCAATACACCCAACCAAACATTCAATGTAACATTTCAATGCATGTTTGACAGACTGCCCTAGATCAGAGTTGTATCAGAGTTATTGATGGTAAAACAGTTTAGTGATACTACAAGCCTTCAGTTTTGCACATTTGGTAGATGTCTGTGCCTTAGTATCTGCATCTGCATAATATAGCCGAGTGTAGCTGCTGTGTTAATCAGCGTTAGCAATACAATATCTAGAAAGTAAATTCTTCAAGATATATTTATTCTCAAGCCTTTCAGGTTCACTTTTGTGAATAGGAACAAATTATTTCAATAATACAGAAGATAAATTTTGTCACAGCCCCGTTGGTATGTACCAAAGTTACTTATTGTACCCCCAGAATTGAATCAAACCAAACTGGTTTGGGTCATTTTGAAAGTAAAGCTGCCAGTTGTATGCAAAAGCTAGATTTTTAAAGGTTGCAAAACATCTGGTAAAAGTCAGATTTCCTCAAGAAGGTTTTTACATCTATTTCATAGAGCCTTTATACATATGTGCATTTACAAGCATAAGTGAGAATCATGCTCATATTCTCTAGAAATTTACACTGACAAAATTTATAATCAAGTTTTTATCTTTAGTAGAGGTTATATAGCATATATTGTGATTAACAGTCCACAGCTATGAAAGGAAGTTAAGATATTTTAAACACTATGCAAAAGCTTTAGTCCTTCAATTTCAGCAGAGGTAAATCTTAATATTAGAAACCTTCTTGTGGACATAATTTATTCAAAAGATGCTCCTAGATTTTCTACACAATGGTTATAACTGCCTATATGAACTGATGTGATGGAATCAAGACCTTGAAAATGTGACCTGTCAAGTCCACCTCTCAGCCACTGTCTGTCTGAAGTTGGTATCATAGATTCACTAGCATTTATCTATTGCAAATATTTATAGCATGGTTATATTTACTAATACTTGACCCTGCAAAGCCACCACGTTTGTCTCACCTATTGCTTCTCTTGGCTGACAGACTGCTGGTTTCAGGAGTGAGCAAGCAGGTAACCAGCAAGAGAGGAGCAGCTGGGAAGCTCTAGAGAAACTATGAGAGTGTGGGAGTTTGGAGGTTATTTGTACTGCAGTATGTTCTCTCTATTTTACTGACAACAGTTTGATGTCAAGTTTCATTGTTTCTGTACAGGGAGGTCAGTTTTCAGCTATCTGGCAAAGATAAATTATGCAAAATTCTGCAAAGAATGTGATTTTTACTGCTGGAAAAATTGCTGAAGGCCTTGTGATGTATAAGCTGAGACATCCTTGGGAACAAGACACACCCATGGCTATAAAAGAAAAAGAGACTTGACAAAAGATATTTGAAATTTTATATGTGGGATGATAGCTTGTTCAAATATTTTTTTACAAGTGGAATTGAGGCAGGAAGTATTGTAATATCGTTTCTGAGGAAGTGGATGGTCAAAATCTCAATTTAGAGTCTCAATATTTCCAAAGTTTGATCAGGACGTGTAAGCTCAGGCTCTGGCTGAAGCTTCCATGGAAAACAACCAAAATTATCTACCTCCTTTTTGACTTTCTTACCCTCAATTTTTTCCTTATTCCAGGATCTCATAGTGATACTTGGTCTTGGGTCCTAAAATAATAACCTAAATAATACATATTCCTTTAGTGCAATGAAATGGGCACTTAATAGGCTGTGTTGGCCAAAACCGACATTGTTATTAAATATTAAATATTAAAAATAGCTGGTTCTATTCTGATGTTCAATTAATCTGTAAATAGTTCTGAAATTAGCTGGTTGGTCTGTTTTGCAAAGAACACATGTATTTTCATTATTTTCATCAAAATCCAATTAAATTCTCCACTTAAAAAAATTATTTACTTAAGTATTGTCTATGGCTTAATTCCAAGGCTGAAAACAAATGACAATATTTTAAAAAATCACAATCTCTGTATTTCTATTACTTCCAGAACCTTTCTCTATCTTCTAGCTCTTTTTCTTTTTTAAGCTGTAGAATATATTTATGTGTAACAGAAAGCCATGATAGTAAAAAACTGCTGTCTGAGAAAACAAAGAACAATTAATGAAGAAAAAAAATCTACAATGGAATGCCTGTTATTTTCCCTTAAGTGATACATTAGGTACAGGAAATCACATTACAATTTGATGTATGTGTCACTTTAAGAGTGATTCTTGGGTTGTGGAGGTATCTTTGTGTCGTATGATGTAAGTACTTTTATTGAGTAGGTAAATGTGTAATAGCTAAAAGCCTCATAAATCAGCTAAATGTTCTCCCAATTTATAGAGAATATTTGATCTGGGAACATTACCATCTAGTGAGCTTCTGAGAAAAAGAGAAGACATGGAGAGTGATGGAGATGAATATCTCAGATTATTTTTTGGATATATGATATCTGGGGCTGCCTCTTCGTTTCTTGCATCTTTTGTACTCATTAACACCTGTGCAAGTGTAATGTACTACCAAATTAAAGTTTTCTGCTTACTTACTTTAGCACTTTTATAGCTGCCTCCCATAGAGTAGAGTCACATAGAATGAAACACAGGATAGGTTTTCAGTCCTAAGATCTTTCTCTATTAAACAACAGTAGCAGTCAACAAACCATTTTGAGAAATTAATCTAGCTATTGTTTTCAGCATTTCAGTCCACCCCTATTAAAGCAAATAAATAAATTTTTTCTAATTTCAAGTACAAATGACTAATATTCAGTCTGTCTCTGCATATCGGTTCTTAGTGGAACAATGGGGGACTTTCAAACCTGTATTTATAAATACATATATAAATACATATATATAAACTAGATATAAAAGAAACAGTATCACATGGATTCACTTTGACTCTCCTTTACAGGATTCTTTATATAGTACTTATCAAGTACATTAAAAGTATTTCATATTTAGCAGCATCTGTCAGTAGCATTATAATCTGTACACTATGATGAGTGCATGTATTGACTGAAGCTGAACTTTTGAACCTGTTGCAACATCAGACAGCAAAGAATTGTTATTTATTTGCCATATTGCAGTTATAAAATTAAATAACTATTTTCTGTGGTTACTCAAGAGCAGGTGTTGAACAAGCCCCTGATTGCTAAATGGATACTGCAAGATATTTTTGAAACTGTGATTTGTGAGGGCGCTGACGCTTTGAGGCATTACTTGTTGGATTGTTCACCTATTCATATTTTATACAGCTGAATACCTTCCACTTTAAGTCTCATCAGAGGCCTTTAAAAACCTTGTTTCACACAAAGTAATTTTTCATCAGGCAAGTATGGAAGCAGTGACAGTTTAAAGTTTCTTAGTTTCTTTTTCTTTTCCTTTCTGAGCCACACAAGTGGTACATAAGGCATCAGTCCTTGGAAACATGACCTACTGTAGGATTTATCGTCTGTGTGAAATAGTTAAAATTTCCCCTATTAAATGCAATTGTCTTTGGATGTATAATCCTTTCTGGACTATTTTCCCTGCAATTTAGGACTGACACATTGAATTTTTGGGGAGTTAAGAGTAAAAGATTGTCTGACACACAGCTTCCTGATAAAGAAAACAGTGCATCGAGTATCTTACCTTAGAATGTCCAAAGTTACTATTACCACAAAACCAGTTAAAAAAAAAAAAAAAAAAAAAAAAAAAAGTGGGTCATTTGATATATCTGTCCAGGAAGAATACAAGGCAAGGAAAAGATGCTAATCCTAACAGAGTTATAAGAATGGAGGCATCTTTTCCTGATCCAACTCTTTTGGGTTGAGGGACTGCTGTTCACTTGAGCTGTTTGGTGCATGCCTGACTCTGCTGTGAGATAGGCTGGCTCGAGCATTAGCAGGCACACAGGGTTACAGAATGTTTCTGGCTTTCTTTGCAAACTCTGTCTCTAGGCTCTAGCCCAGTGTTAAGAATTACATCCAGGCTGGTAATGTGGCACCCCAAGATGTATTTCTATATGCCATCCCACTCGAATTCTACCTGAGCACTTTAGTGGCTCTGAATGACACTTAAGTTCAATCTGTACTGGTATATGATCTGCTTAGCAAGGTCTATAAAACACTAACAAGGTTAGCAATTTCTGTTGAAGAATGGTCCTGTTCAATTATCCTAATAATTCCTCTTTGACCTTAACCTCTCTAGAAAATAGAGCTCATACAATGTGCCTTAATTCTAGCTTTCCCTCCTCCAGAGCATAACCCAACTCTTTAAATTATATTTTTCTCTAAGCTTTTTCATGTTAAAATACACCTTCCTAAAAACTCTTTTCCAGCCCTATTTAGCCAAATCAAACTGCCATTTTTTTTCTCAAGAAATTTCCTTCACTTGCTGAAACACACACACACACACACACACACACCCCCACACACACACCCACGCACACGGTGAAATCTGCAAAAATTTTCTGAAACAAAGTAAAGGCTTAGATGTTCAAAGTTTATAGAATTAGGAAATAAAAGGCCAAAACATGTCTGCCTCTATAAATATGGTGTCAATTTCTAGAACTGTGATCAATATAAAATTTCCCTCAAAATAAAATAAATAACAGTGGTAGGATACTCAAATTAAAAAAAAAAATTTGCAGGTCGTGCTGCTGTTTTTCTTTGTTTTACATAGTCCTGATGAAAAATCTCAGACACTTGTTGTAAAAAAAATGTAAAATCCTGAAATCATACTAATGACTGCAACTGTCATGGTGATGCCAGCTATAAAGAGTGCTAGTGTGATCCTTCTAATCTAGAAATGAGCTTAATCATAGTATAGATGTTTTGTCATCAGCCTGCTGTCGAGATAAATAATCTTCCTCTACTGTATCTACATGACAAATGTCAGTCAAAGTAAGATGGAATCCTTTGAAGGGAAATTGTAATCTATAAAATATATATTTTTGAGAAAGGATTGATTTGAACATCAAATGAAACCATTTGGCTTTGTACTGAAACACAGTAAATTTTTTCTAAGGCTTCAGCAGATACTCTTGGGCAGATTCTCTTGGGCAGTCTTATATAACTGAGGAACTTGAAGTTCTAGAAGTTACTATATGATTGGCCAATATGAGAGAAAAGATCATGCTTAGAGAAAAATTGTAGTTCTTTGTTCTTGCATTTATGTCTTAGTTATGCTCAGGGGTCCTCATCCAACTTCCAGTGAAATCAATGAGAGCTCGAAAAGGCCATCATAGCATAAACCTTGTGCCTGCAGGTTTTTTCATCTTGATGTAAAAAGAATAGGCATATGGCTTTGAACATGTGAGAGGGAAAAAACTGCTGCTTCAGGAAAGGACTATGGGGATATTTTTCTAAGATATAAGAGGAGATAGGCACCTAACTGATTTGTGCCTTTGAAAATACTTGACTTACCATCTAATAAAGCAATATTACCAAACAGAAGTATAGATTCTTCTTGGTGAGCTGATCTTGAATAAAAGCTCTATTATTTTTTTCACTAATAATTCTTTGCCTATTTTTAGAAATTCTTTTTTATTTGTAGTACTTATTAAGTGTTCAGTCCTGTTAAAAATCCAATTTTTTTTAAAGCCATTCTTATCTTAGCAGCTAAAGATAGGAACCACACTAAATAAATGAAAAAAGGAAGAGAATGCTTCAGTTCACTGTGACAACTTCAAGGGCAACAGAATACCTAGCACAGCACACAAAAATGCTGTGGTAGCTTCCTCAATTTGCCTCAGACATAACACATGGGCAGTTTTTCTCCTTGTATACATGATTCCTTAGATAATAAATGGAAGCACATAAGCATTAAAATAGTTTTGTATTTTTCATATCACTATTACTATGGTCCTGCTAAAATCACCTATCTAGAAAAGGTTTAATTACTTTCAAAGACACTAAAAAACTCTGCATCTATTTCAATACTAAACATATTTCAGAAGACTTCCACTTTGCAAGTAAATCCATTAATGCAAATTAGTATAACTGGTTTGTGCAAAGGTTTACAGTTTTCAAAAAAAAATTGATTTCTCTAATCTTCACATAAAGATGTTGATAATGAATTCTGACATACTGTCTGCTTTTGTAGATAAAGCCATCAAGCAATTCTGTTCAGATTCAACAAAAATAACATTACAAGGCTTCTAGATTATACATGGATTAAAAAATCTTACTTTGGTTTTGAGGAAAGCATCTATATTGGAAAAAATAACTAGCTTTTCAATTGGCATGTAGAAGAATTAACATCTAAAGATATAAATGAAACATTAAGAATAAACTGATTTTTTTGATAATTCCAAGTTATTTGGACCCAAGAAAGGCTGATCAACTCCATACAGAAAAGATTGTTTGGAACTTACAAATCTGAATTCTATTGTCTGCATTAAATTTTTCTTCCTAAGGTCAAGCTTACTGTCAACTATTTGCTGAGGAACCTTCAAACCATTCACATGATTTCTTCCAGGTATATACATGAAAAACTGATGTGCTAATGCCTGTGCCTCTTGGCTGAATAAAGTGCCTCTCTATATTTTGGTGACATTTCTACATTTACCCTTCAGGAAGCAAACGATCACAAAATATGGAAGGCAAACTCTGGCTCTGATTCCTTGTAGATCACTTTTACACAGATGGATTTCTATTGCATCAACAGAAATACTTAATGACTTCCAACAATTTTTTTTTTTTGATAGTGTGTTGTGGGTCTGGGTTTTTTGTTTTGTTTTGTTTAGTTTTTGGGGTAATTTGTTGTTAATTAGAGGTCGATTGGTGGTAAAACAATGCAGCTCGGACACCTAATTGGCTGCATATATGTACATGGTTACTTAATATGAAAGTATTTCTTTATGTAAATGAACCCTGAGATTTTAGGATGAATGCTGAAAATCAAGCAGTGTTTTCTGCTCAGCCTTTTTCACCAGTACTTAGGTGGACCTGCAATCACTGAGGAAGGGACCTTGATTACAACTGTCTGGAATGTCATCTGAAAACTCCTACTGGATGTGGTCCATCACGTGTTTAGCACGCTAACAGTTCTGGCAGGAATGAGTTCCATGAGCAATGCTTGTGTTTGTTTTTACCACAGCATTTATGCTACTCAAACTCCAGGGAAAACATGGATTAGCATCCAAATTGCATTTGATTCATAACTGTAATACTGTCCTCCTTATTCTGAAAATTATCTAGTGACAGCAACTCCATCTAGTCTGAAAATATCACATAATACTCATCAAAAGATGGAAAATTACATATAATGATATGTTCTTAGCTCATCACAGAGAATTCTTTCCCCATTTCATAGTAGATCATAAGAGCAAAAAAATTTCTAGACTTCCATGACTTAGGTTTTTTCTAATATGCTCTCAAGAAGCCACATAACAGAAATAAAACACTTGCATCTACTAACAATTTGTTCCTTAAGGATTTTTAAATTATTTTTTTAAATAAATAAAAGTGAGAATGCAAATTCTCTCTGGAGAATGTCAAGACCCTGCATGATCTGAACCAGCTTCTAAATTTTCACTTGCAATGTTCACAAGAGTAACACCTATAGTCACATAGACAAACAACTGTCTTACTATTTGTTATATCCATTTATAGATTTTCAGTCTGTAAATCTAGCAGCTACAGTGTTTAAGATATCTATAAAGTTGTGACTGTTAGACTTCAAGTATTTTTTAATCTATTTCTATCTCCTTTACTGCTCAGCTGCTTTAAACTACAAATTTTCTCAGTTCCTCCATCTTTTAAACTACCTAGATGTAGCAAAATAGTAGAATTGCTAGTTGTTTTTTTCTTATTACCTCATACTGTCTGTCATATGTTATTATACTCTCCTTCAGCTCTGACATCTACTTTGTAGCCCACATTAATGAAAATGACAATTGACCCAAGTCCTCTATTCTTGTTTCAGCAGTCCTACCGGGGAAAATAGTTCTTCAGAATAGAAGGCAAAAAAATAAAACAACAGGAAAACCTTCAGATTCACTATGAAATAAGTGGATTTAAAATCACTCATAGTCAAACAAAATACTTTTTCCTACTATATTTTTTTTAATTTATACCACAGACTGGTCAGATAATGCGGATCTCTGACAACAGCAGCCCTGAGGAATAATTTTAACATGCAATCTTCCATAAATAAAATCAAGCAGTGAAAGCCAACCTACATCTGCCAACACAGGGAACCAAAGGCAATTCCCCAACAGAGGACCCAGCATTCCAGTGTTCTGACTCAAAATGCCTGAAATGCCACCCAGTTCGCTATACATGCAAACTTCCCTTCCTAGCATGTTCTTTGGCATTTTTAAACAGGTCTTTTGTCTTTCTTCACCCTGAGTCTTTTAGGTCATTGCAAATTCTCTCAAAAAATTAAAGGAGCATCAAAAGAGGTTGACTTATACAATGAATGAGTCCCTTTGAAGACCCGTACTAACATGGTTTAGTGACTTCTGGCTATAGTTTATGTAATTTCAATTACTTTGGGGGGGCAAAAGCCAGTTTACTTCATAGTACCTGGGTTTCAAGGCATAAATGCTGACTTTCTTAAAGGTTGCTTTTTGTATTGCCTGACATTGTTTTCAGTAAATACTTCTCTGTTTACTGTGTTCAGCTAGTAAAAAGACCTTAATATTGATGAAATAGCATGCTTAGTAATGACTTGTTATGGTTATAAAACAATTTCATTATTTCATGACAGAACTACCTGTTTTTCTTTTGCTGTGTCTTTCATTTCCAACTTTAAGCTCAGACTTAAAACACAGATAAAGCTACAACATTGAATGTGCACCAGTAGTTGGTTCCAAGTACCTCCTCTGTAGCCTTTATTATCAACAGCAGATATACACAGTTTGCTACTGTGATAACACCTCAAGCTCTTGTTCCAAATGGTCGTATGAAAAGATTTTGCTCACTTTATTTGTGGTTGAGGACAAAGAATAGAAAGAAGAAAATTGCACAGTCACCCTTATTCATATGAGTTGTACAGAGAGACCAGTGGCTACTTTATGTTTCTGCTTCCTCTGTATTAAATTCTAAGAACAGCCAACATGACATGTCAGAGAAAAAGATCTGAATATCTCTCTTTTTACAGTCTTGTTTAAAAGACTGACCACAGCTCATGCTTCTCCTGTGTTTTGTACATGTGTCTCAGTATGAATTGCTTCCGTGGAGAGGACAATGCCAGTTTTTATTAGTGAAGACTGCCAAGCCATTTGTTCTGTTCTTGTGATTTGGGCAGCATGGCTCCCACCATGTGTGTGATGTGAGTTATTCAGTATTTACTGCTGTGCCATTCAATGGCAAGTTCCTTCTGGCAGCCAACCAGCCCACACCAGTGACACTGCCTCAGTTCTGGATAACTTCCTGTGACACTGAGATACCTTCAAAAGAAAATTCAAAAGTCAAAAAACTTCACTTAAAGAGGATTTCTGTTACTGGCAAGAGGACAAAAATATATTCAGATTTCAAAAACTGTAATGAATGCTTTATCATGCAGACAGCTGGGATTTAAATGTTACAAAAACCTTTTTCTGTCTTTCTTCTGCAGTGGCAGAGATCCATGCAGAGGGTGTCTCTGAGGTCAGGAATGGGAATCTTGAGAAAAGGATGCACACCCATCCCAGATCTTCTCCTGAAGATGTGTCCCATCATTTTGCTGGTAATTCCTACCATCTCACTAGTGGGCCTTTGAAGCTCCCAACTGGGTTCCAGGCCCCTGGGTCTCAGACTTTTGAACTTTCTGCATGACCAGTCTGAATGACATCTGGTAAGTATAATAGTCTGCATTAATCAGATACAAGATCAATTTCCTGCTTCCTAATATAGCTAGTGTTTAGAATGGACATCAAGTTCTGGAGAGTAGAGATTTTATTTTATACCAATCTGTTTGATTTTATACCTGTTGTTTGTTTGAATTTCAGCCAAAATTTTGGCCGTAATGTTTCTTGGCTTCAGTGATGTCTTTTGGAATAAGTTCTGGAGTGCAATTTTGTATTAAAGAAGAAAGGTGTTTTGGAGCAACAGTTTTTTGACTGCTTCTTCCCACTTCAGAAGAACCTTGCTTTTTTCTTTTCATGAAAGACAGACCCTCAGTCTGTATCCTTCATGCTCTTTAGTAAAATATGCAACTTGATTACAGAAAAACTTTTTATTTCAAAAATTAACCCCCTCCACATCCTTCTATTCTCTTTCATACAAGTGTTTTGCAAATTCCAGGTGCTCTCTATTGATCAAATCATCTTTAAATTCTCTAACTTTATAGAAATCATATGGCCTATGTGTGGAAGATATTCTAGATATGAGAAAAAAGGTGATGTATATAAATATGTTACATAGTTTCACATTATTCTCTACCACTCCTTTCATCCAACATTTCATTTGCTCTTCAAATGCAAATGCACATTGAACTTATGCCTTCATTGAACAGTTTTCAATAATTCTGAGGTTCATTTCCTGAGCTGATATAATTAATTTAGAAGCATGTGAGTGGTATGAGCACTTAAGGTGTCTCCCTTCCTGTGTCAGCTCTTCTTCTCTGTGGTATCACTGCTGATTTTCATCTTTCGCTCTGTTGTCTGTTCATTTTACATACATATATATTCAAAAACCTTTATTTTTTTCTGATTAAAATTCTCATTTGCTTCTCTTTTCTCTGGTCTCACCCCCATTAGCATAACATATGCATATCTTCCTATGTTTTTCTTTTTTGTAGCTTATAGTAACACATGTTGTCAGATACATCTTAAAACACTAAACACGTTGTATGTACTGATTTCCTCTTTCCCTCTCCTTTACTAATACATTCAAAGAAATTGAACAGATTGATTCTCCATTGTCACAAATCATACTGATTTAACCACTCTTTTTAGATGACCTTCCAGGTGTTTTATTACTTCGTTTTAAAATTTCATTTCAACATTTTTACCAGATACAGTTTTTACTCCTCTGAAATTCCCTGGATCACCCATGCAGTATTTAAAAAATCTATGAGTATGCTTTATGCTATATCCTAACCCTTGATAAAAGGAGTCAATTTATTACTCAGAATCACTTGACAATTACCTGAGTAAACCTGAGGAGGAAATGATCACATGAGTATCGTCTGATTTCCGTGGAAATTTCATATGAGTGAAGGATGAGACCATCACTGTCCCTCCATGTGGATATTCCCAGAATTGAACTACTCCAACTAATGCTTTGCATTACATACCAACTTATCATTCTGTACCATATCTATTGGTATCAAAGTATTACTTGACAAAAGGAGGTAAAAAACTAGTGCTTGTCTGGTAAGGTACCAATCAAGATGTGTAAGGGGCAAATTTTTGCCCTTAGGTACCAGCTGCTTTTTAATCTTATGCAGTCACTATTGTAAAATTTAAATTAAGAAATAGAAGACAATGTTCAAAGCTGGATGGAAATAGATGAAGGAAAAGTCTCTTAGCTGACACTAGTCTTTGATGTGTGCTCATCTGAGAGAAAACTTTGTCCAGAACTGTATTTACATTTGTTCAGTAAGTATTACTGCAAGAGGGCTTATGAGTGTAGGGAACATATGGAGAGGCTGGCAGGCATGGATTCCCTGGTGTGGTGGTTAGAGACTTTGCTCTGAAAAGGCAAGCTTTGAAAATTCATTTGAACACTATAAAATAGACAACTAGTATGCCAAGTAAATCTGTATTTTAAAAAGTATTACTATTGTGAAAATGAATAAAATATTTAAAGAACAAATGCAACTTTGCAATTTAAATAAGTATTCTATAAGTCTATATCATAGTCTAACATTGCAAGCTAAATTAATTCTCAGCCTTTTCACATAATGACTATGTCAAATCTAACAAGTTTCTTTGAATTATTTTTTTAGTATCTGGGCTCCCCCACCTTTACTTATTTATTATTTATTGTACTATTTGCTCTTTAAAATTCTGAAAAATTTTCTCATTCCATAATGACAGCAATTCCCTTCCTCAAGGGTTCTTTCCATTGTAAGATGTCCTTCAGTTAGCCTAAGGTTCATCCACAATCCATCAAAATCACTGAGACAAATTTTAACAAATTTCAGTGGATGTTACAGCATGTGTTGGAAATGTGTAGCTAACTTCTAGCTCCTCTATCCTGACCATGTTTAAACCAATTTAAAATATCATTTACACTGAAATACTTGATGAATCACAGACTGCATGTGTTTAGATTTCTTTATCAATGTAAAATATAAAATGACAGCTAAATATATTTTATTGAACTTAGCTACCATTGCAACTATTTCAACTCCTGGATATAAAAGTCATGACTATTCTCTCTGTAAAACTTGGATTTATATGTTACATATATGTATGTGTGTGTGCATATTCTAGTATACATTATTATCAAAAGGAGGTCTAAGCAGAACCTCCATCCTAAGAATCACAGAATCATAAAGGCTGGAAAGGAGTCCAAAGTAATCACAACCTTCAAACGAATACCAGCATACACAATCAGCTATATCACTAAGTGCCACATCTACTCTTTTTTGAATGCTTCCAGGAATGATGACTCCACCACTTGCTGGGAACCTTGCTCCAATACTTGACCACTCTTTCAGCAAATAAATTTTCCCAATATTCAATCTGAATCTCCCTTAGTGCAACTTGAGGCTATTGCCCCATGTCCTGTCTCTAGTTGCCTGCATAGTGATAAAGGATTAGCAGAATGCTGGGGATTTTAGAGCCTTTTTTCCTCATTGTCTATTAGCAACGCCAGTCATTCTTTTGGTACCCAATCCTCTGAGATGGAGAAGGGATGGGGAACACAACAAAACCCCCATAATCCAAGGAATTAGAATGTCCAGGAAAAGGCAACATTGCTAGTGAAGTGTCTTATGAGGACTGGCTGAAAGAGCTGGGGAAAAGGAGGCTCAGGGGAGACCTTATCACTCTCTACAACTACCTGAAAGAAGGTTGTAGCCATGTGGGGGTTGGTCTCTTCTCTAAATGAAGTTGGACATTTTTTAGATGATCTCAGAAAAAGTTATTTTATTTAGAAAAAGTAAATTAGATGTAAACTGCAAGCAAAATAATTATTTTTAAAAGATTGATCTCTAGTTATATCAAATTTGCATTCCAAAATAAAGGATGAACACATTCATGAATATTAGACTTCTAGAAGAAAACTGAAGCAAATGAAGTCATTAGTCATTTGAACATCTATTTCTGTGTGGGAGATCACTTTATGCAAGCATGAGGAATATGCACATCACCTGGAGAAGCACAGTATCTAATGCTACAGCTCCTACCTGTGTGTCATAAAGAAACCACTGCAGTGGTGACTCACAATGGAAATGAAAGATTCCACAGAAAGAGCTATTACAAATGATTATTATAAATTATCAGAATGGTACTACCCATAGGATTTAACTTTTTGCATGTGTTATATTTCTTCTGTAGCACTCTAGAAAACAATCACCATCACCCCCTTGTTTTCAGGAAGTTACTGTTCTTGGCTTTATTTTAGAACACTTTTTAAAAATGTTTCAAGTTAATTTTGGTCAGGTGACCTGTTTCCTTTTACCTCATTTTCTATTCTGTTCTGTTCTATTTTATGTTGTTCTATTCTATTCTGTGCTATTCTATTCTATTCTATTTTCACAACATCCTTTAAACGACTTTAGTATCTGACTGCCTTCCAAAAATGCACTAACTGATGTTACTAACATCTGTCATGTGTAGTTGATTTTCCCTCTCATCTTCTCTGCAGGGACAGGATGAGAGAGAAAATGAACCACACATTGTGTGTGCAATGTAGTGTTATATGCATATGCATTATGATAGAGTCTTTAATTACATGCTCTCATCTTGTTTTCCCACAGGACCCCTGCCTCATTCAGTGCACAGGACAAACACATGTGAGAGATTTCAGAGTGCATAGGCAGCCACCAGTTTAGCAGTTCCTGACATGTTTTTTTTCATCTGATCTGGTGCTTTTAAATGTATGTTTCCTCTTCTCATGTCCTTTTTTTTCATCTTCACATATTGTTGGTATTTTCTATAGAAAGAATAGCAAGAGGGTACTCATAAGAAAATTAAATAGTAGTAAGGTATTTATTAGACCTGAGAACAATGCACAGTTAATTCCTCAAGCCTCAGTACACCTTTACATATAATCCCAAAGTGGGATTCAGGAAGAAAAAACAGGGGATGTTTTTCCCACCTGCTCCACCCTGCCTGAAAATTGAGGTATGTAATTATGAATCTGTGAAGTTGGAGGAAGCAAGAATGCTGCTAGTATGGAGGCTTTGAAAGAGATACTTGCATGCTTCCACTTGGCTTGAACTTTTCATGTATCTGTGTCATCCAAAATCATACCTTTTGCAAGTAACCAGTTAGAGCTAATTTGGAGTCCTCTCTGTTACCATCTGGTACATGATATGCCCAACTCTTCACATTAAATTACATTATAAACTTGCACAAATAATCTCTCAAAATGCTTATTATCTTGGAATCAAAATGTTAAGAATTATTATTTGTAATCTTGGGGTTTTTTCCCCCCAATGAAGACTTTTTGCTTATTCCTAATCAATGAGTTGATATTTTTGTGGGTTGGTTTTTTCTTTTTTTTCTTTTTGTTTTGCTTACAATACGTGAGTGTGTAATGACAAGAACACTGAAGATAAAACATAAATATCATGCATTCTTTTCCTTTTTCTACATACATCTTAGTTCCAACTCCTTTTAAGTACAATATGCTTCCATATTTTACAGCAGGTAACTATTTTGTCATTTCAGAATGCTTCCAGAACCACTTTTGACTGACTGTCATAAAGATTTGTCTAAATGAAAGCAGACATAGTTTTCTTTTAATTAAATAATATTGTTTTTAATTAGATAAGATTTTCTTTTTATCTGTTGATAGAAACTTTGTAGTTTCACGGATATTATTGCTGATTTATAGAGGTAAAAGTTTCCCCTCTGCTGCTGTGTGCAGTCGTTTCCTACAAAAATGGGCATGGATGCTGGCTTGTGTGCATGTTTTGCAAGTAGTTGCCTACAGTAGTAGATTAACTCCATCTGTTAGTCCACAGGCAGGGCCATTTGAATTTTGCCTGTGAAATCTGAACCCAGGCTAAAGAGGGAGTCTGAACTCAAACCTTTTTTTAACTTCAGATTGTCTGAGCCAATATAAATGTATTGCACCATGGAAAGGAGCCCTTTTAAATCCACTTCAGACCAAACTTGGAAATGTTTGAACAGCTTAAAGCTTTTAACCTTGAATCTCATTGTAGCTTAATGGGGTGTTTTTGTTTGTTTGGGGATATTTTTATTCTTGGTGGGTGAGGAGGGTATCCAGATTTTCCTTTTAAGCTATGGATCTTTGATCTCTGCTTCTTTGCAGTGATTTCACTGCTTGTTCCAGCTGCAGTACACCTATCTTGTGAAGCAAAGTGCAAAATTGCACTGCTTGTACATGTGGCTCACTATAACAAAATTGAAGAACATACATTTGCACTGGAAGGTTTTCAGTTCATAAAAGGTCAAGTGTAAATTTTTAAAGCCCCAACACATCTAAATCCAGGCCTTTGGGAGAAATATGTTTTCTACCTGGATTGTATATCTGTCCTCATACCAAGAAGTCTGAGTGTCTGTTCCAGAATGTTTGAATGCAGTGCAAACAAGTATCAAAGCAAATATTACATGTCTGTTAATGAACATTTTCAGAGCAGTTATGTGATGTTTGACAGGATTTTTCTTTTGCTGAGTAAATCCCCTCCAAATGTTCATGAGTGTTAGCTTAGAAGTATATAGTGACATACATACCATAAACACAGCTGTTCCAGGGAAAATGTATTTCACAGGTCCAACACTGAGGATTTCTGTTTGATATTTCAAAAAAAGTTTCAAAAAGCATTCATGATGCTATGAAGACCTCATTCCTGCTTTACAGAGAGTAGAACTGCATGCCTGTTTGATGGCCAATTATCTGAGATGAGTGAAGAGGAATTTTGGCTAACTGTGAAGAGAACAGAGGAGCCCTTTCTGCCTTTTGATGTGGTGTGTGTGGTGTCTAGAAGGGGGGCAGGCAGAGAGCAGGGGGAAGCTTTGCTATCCAGCCCTCTTTTTCATTCCCCAAAGCAATTTGGGATTTTCTGTTTCTGTCACCACTCTTATCAGTACAAATGTACACATATCAGCACTCTAACAAAAACTACAGACATGCATACTCCCTGCCAATCCCACAAATCTCCCTGTCCAGTCTAATAATTACAAGGTATTCCAAAGAAATACCTGGATTACAAAGGAGCTGGTATATCATCCTGTATTATCTCTTGCTGCAGGGTGTGAGTTTAAAAGACAGCATTGCCATAGTTTTTGATACTTTATTACTTGCATTTATTTTAACCTATTTCAAATGTGTTCTGTGTCAGTAGTATGCTTATACTGCAGCTTTTACTGGAAGAGGAACACACTGCTGTTGACAGGCATATGTGGTAGTACAATAGATCTTATGCTGAGTCTCCTTGCTTCCCTATTTCCTTTAAAAAATTCTTCTCTCTCAATTTTGGTGACTTAAAGTTCATCTTTGCATAGAAAGTTAGAAATAATTTTGCTAAAACCACATTTCTTTCATACATATCCCACAGATACGGGGAAAAACATACTGCATCCATTATTTTCAAGAAAATAGAATCTATTCCTCCTGTATTCCTGTTTGGAAGTCTGGAAATTTCATTTATTTTAAGAAAGCAAAGACTTGTAGGTAACAAGTTAGATTTCAAAGTTAATTGTCTTCTGGATTATTCAACAGGTTCACACTATTTAAATGTAATTTTTTTCTCAGCATCAGGGTCATATCATAGCAGAGCCTTTTCTTTTTAGCCCCTTTAGTATAAACTGTAAAATGCCTCCAGTACCTCTCAGTTTCATCCTTCTAGTCAGTTTTTTGAGTTTAACATCAGAAAATAATAGAATATAAGAAAGTAAATTAAATGGCACAGAAAGGCTCAGCCATGATTGAAGTTACTTGAACTCCTGATGCTTTCAGCATGTTACACTGACAGGCACAAACCAACATCACATACATCTTATTATTTAAATCATTACTAAAATTGACAAGGCCTGATGTTGCTTCATCTGTCCAGATATGTGTGCATATAATAATAAATTCTAAACTCACCTCTTATGTAGCACTTTTCATCCACAGAGCTCAAAGCTCTTAAATGGGAATAATCAGATAACTGATTTGCTCTAGTGACCCAGCAAATCAGCGACATAAGGTAGAATTGGACTTTAATTCAGACCCATGATGACCACATGAATGTATCTCACTGATCTGGTGATAATACTGTAATGAGAATTCAGCAATATTTATAAGCCTTTTATACCTTTTATGTTGCTAGATTTACTGCCTTTGTAAAGATTCACATGACCGTGTGCCTTTTTTTTGCCATCTTTTTTTTTTTTTTTAGTAAGAGAGAGAAACAGACATTATTAGAGAGCCCATATTTAGCCAAAGAAAATTTTTAGTTTGGCAAGATTTTTGTAAAGTATTTTACTGCTTCATTCAATAATGTCTCAAGTATTGTCTATGCTACGTCTTATCTCTTAATATTAATTTTTTTTCTGGGTACATATCTTAGACACTGACTTGCAAACACTTATTTGTATCACTTTAGTACAGACTTTTGAATAAATATTATTGTGTATTTTCTAAATTAACTTAATCTAATGATGCCTTGAAAATAATCTTTGTAATTTCAGTATTCTTCAATTAATTTATTTTCAGTATGTTGCACACAGAGAATTTGTTGGTGTTTGGCTTTTTCTAAATCTTAAATATTTCACCAAAATTAATATTGGCTCACAACAATTGAAAGAATGAGTAAGGTACAGTTACAGATCTGGGCTATATTGCTATCTTCATGTAGAGAGTTGCACATTCAGTTAAATTTCAGAAACCTAGAAGTTAGTTCTAGATTTTTTTCTAGAGTAGCTGAAAGCAGAGTAAGCCTGTTTAGTAGTCTTAAATATTTTCTGTTAATATGCTCAGTAAGTCATAGGTTGTAAACATTTTTATCTTACTAGTTTGATTCTTAAAATATATTTTAATAAAACCACACTCTTTTACACATCAGCAAATATCCTCTACAGTTAAATTTTATTGCTTCAACAAAGAATGCATCATGATTAAAGAAGGGTATGAAATTTCACTCTTCAAAGTTCACAGTTTGACTTGTATTCAACCCACTCAACAAAGTATGTGGTTGTAATGCAATTCAAACTGCTGTATTTTCTATTTAGATCATAATGGTATTCAGTCCAAACTACTACAGATGGAATTGGAACATCAGTGCATGCAGTTTGGATCCTTTGTTAAACAAATTCAAATGTTCAATATCTGAGCCACAGTACTGCTTAAATGTGTTTATTCACTCTTAAACAGTGCTAAGAGGGAATTTTACTACTGTCTTCAGCTTCCTAATGGGAGGTTACAGAGACGACCTACCAGACTCCTCTCTGAAGTGCAGAGTACAAGTGGCAGGCACAGGAAGCTTTGAATAAATATTAGTGAAAAATTTGAAGCGATAGTGGTTAGAAGAAGAAGAAGAAGGGGAGAGTTAGCACAGATTGTTCTCTTAAAGTTTCTTAGTGGTTTTTGGTTGGTTTTTTTTGTTTCTTTTTATTTTGTTTTGCTTGGTTTGGTTTGGTTTGCTTTGGGATTATGTTTTTATTTAATGGCATAGAAATTTATGATTGTATCAATAAATATCATTGACATAAATATGCGTATTTATGGCAACCAGTGAACAATTTAGCCTGAATGTGAATATTCTTCCCACACACATTCTACTTCTGAAGACTAGGTTCTCAGCTTATGATTTCATCTTTGAATGTGTTTATTCAGATGCAATGAAGATCACTTTCTGTTATTTTAACATCATCATTACCTAAAGCAGCAGTCCTTTAGGCTGTGCCAGTTTCTATTCAGAATAGATAATGTCCCTCACTTTGAAGGATTTACTAATACTTTCCCATAATTTTAAGTAGAAAATTATCTATGCATTGGTAGTTGTCAAGATAGATAGGTAGATAGATAAACCCTCTCTGAAATCAGTGTCCAAATTTGAAAGATGTTACTGAGGTATACAAGTATTTACAGGAACCAATTAAGTATTTGAGGTACGTTTCTGAGTCCAGAACAGTAAAGAGAAGTTTTATTATTGATTTTTGTTGGAAGAAAAATCAAAGCTTGAAGGGACCAGTTTGAACTAGTTAAATGGCAAAAGAGAAGCCTCTCTTTTCTCCCTCAAACAATTCCCTAATAAAACATTAAGTATTTCCAGATCAGGTGGTATAATAAGAAAGCAGATGAGTAGAAAAACACTTTGAATTTCAGGGCATTTTAAAATTATCCTTCATCTTGTTTTAATTCAGTTTTGAACATATCTTTCTAAATTACTCCTATTTTTGCAGAATACTGTAAGCATTTCCATTGCCATCCCAATGAGGAAAGATGATATCCTTGTAACACTCCACACTTATTGATACAGAAAGGATGAAATACTTTGAAATTCTCTAGCATTCGATTTTCAATTGTTTTCTCTGACATATTAAGTGATTAATCTAATTACATTTACTGCACCAACATTTTATGGTTGATAATGTGCCAACGGAAACACTGCATCTTAAAAATAAGATATAAAAAAATTAGAGTGCAAAATCACAGCTATTGGTGTCTTTACCACGTATGTTAAATCTGTCCCTTCTCCCAGCTGGTCCATCCTGGATCATAGGTTTCTAAAATTTAAATTTTTATTGCTACTTTCTTTTTTATTTACCTGCAGAGCACTGCAAGGCTGTTAGGGTTTTGTCGGTTGGTATTTTTGTTCAATTGGATTTCTTCATAGAAGTTTGGTTGTATTGATGCAAACATGCATAATACAACTCAAGGAAGGGGATTGGTCATAAAATATTCGCCTCTCCAGCAGCTGAGAGTCAATGGTACTTGGACTGAGTAGCAAATATTATAAAAAGAAATTATTAAGATGGGGTCAGCTGACAAACAATGCATTCAAATTAATAATGCCATTTGCTGGAGAAGGAGAAAAGTTTTCTACATACATGTTTGCAGGACAAGGGCTTCTAGAAGCATGTAAGTAATAGAATATAGTTTGTGCATTAAAATTAGGAAAGGGCACATTTTTCTTTCCTTAATCAGGTCTCTTATGACTGTGTCTTATCTGACATTTTTTGCCTGCATACTGATGAAAAGATGTGCACACTGTGTAGGAGTTTGCTTCCTTATCTTAGAGTCTTCTGTCATCAAAGGCTTGCAATCCACTGCAGAGTATATTGTACCATTATTTGTCAGCAACTTATCAAAAAAAATATGAACACTGTTTTTTTAGATGTAAATTCTAATTCATTGCCATTACCATCTGTCTTCTCTGCATGACAAGGATTTCCATGACAAGACAAGGAGCCACTGTTTCCAGGAGGCTCCATGAGGTAAAACCTCTATATAAAATTAAATAAATATTTATTTGAAGATATACAGTGCGCTAAGCAGGGATGTCTTATAGTGCCTTGGTTTTTAGAGACAACATGGTGATGGAACTTGTCATTTTTCTCAGCATCTAAAGAAGTTTTCAGTAACATACTAAAAGCAAGGCCTCTTATAAATCCCTTGATTTAACAAATTACACAAGGGATTTACTACTGCCAACCTGTATAATGAAACAAAGCATGCTGTGGTCAGGGTTTGACAAATGAAAACAAATTAAGCAAATAAGAATTCATAGTTAATTTGAATTTTATATTCTGAGCTCAACTAATTTTACAAGGAAACAAGTTTTCCAACTTTCCTAACAGAGTCTGGGGGATAATAAGATATTGGGGTATTTTGTGTTAACTTTTAAATTATCCATCTCTAAAGAGTACAAAACTAGAATGCAATCTTAAACTTGAGATGCTATCTGTCCTTGGAGTATGCGTATCATTAATTTTAACGGAAATTGCACATATGCATTAAGAGAAATATAGACCCCACCTCCTTCAGCTTCTCATTTTGTAACACAGTAAATGCTGAGCCATATGGTATCTTTTAATGGAATACACATTTCATCATCTCTGTTCATTTATATAGATTTCCTAAGATGTAGCTTAAAAGTGAACACATCAGAATACATTTGTTAAAGAGGAAATTCACTACTAGTTCTAGGCATAAATTTAAGGAACGCTTTTAATGACTAAAATATTTGTAAACTGTGCTACACTTATTTTATATAGTGAATCTGTGTTTGTTGCTAGACTCCTAATATTAGAAAGACTCATTTGCATTTTAGTAGAAACACTAAAAGTACTTTTTTATGTTTCAAGTTTATTCTGAACTGCTGTTTTGGACTGCCATCCTTCATTACAGGCATGGACTGAAAAAGTCTTAGAAATTATATTAGATATCATCTTTGGGAAATTGCTTTTAAGCAGATAGGCTGTGTCATCAGGATGAAGTACCACATGTTGTTAATTATACATGGTTCAAGTTCTAAAATTTAATCAGATGCAGATTCAAACCCATGTCTTGGTTTGTTATCACAAGAGGGTACTTCTTAGGTGGACGTGTACCTTTCTTGTGCTTCCAAAGATATGCTGTACATGGTTGTCTTCATCGGGGGAGCTTTTGTGACCCTTCAATGGCAGTAGTCTCTGCTTCATAGCAGAGCGAAAAAATATAGGGAAAGTTTGAGAGATCCTTCAGAAACAGTCTCTGCTGATGCTCACAGAGATCACAGCATTAGGTATTTGCTACAGAAAGAAACAATAATGAGACTATTATTATCATAGTGCCTTTAGCACTGGCGATCACTGAAGCCATTGTAAATGGCCTTAGAAAACATAGCTAGTGGAAACTTCCACAGAATTCAAAGTCAGAATCCATGTTGCATTCCTAGCAAATCAAAATATCTCAACAATGTTCCAAAAATTTTTTGAAACTTCACCTAACATGTCTGTGAATTATATCATCAGACTTTAGATGTGAAACACTTTACCAAATGTCCTGTGTGTAAATTATGTATTTTAAACAAGCTAGTACTTTTCATTCAAGTACTCTGGTTTCTCTCTGATTCAATAAATCTTATTATGATTAATGGATTCTGTCTAATGTCCCAAAGACAACCCCAGAGAAAACAAATCTGCACAACCTCTAAGGGGACTGGCTGAAGTGTAAAGCCTGAGCACTGGATTGCACACACCTCTCAGGCTTTGTCAATGATCAGGGACAAAGATATCTGCTCCCTAGGAATTTTGTTTCTCTCAGGATGCAAGTATTACACAATATACATTCATTTTTCGAAAACCAGGAGCCTTTTTCACTGCCAAATCTGAGTCATCAACATTTTTAAAAATATTATTTTCATTGTGGTCCATTACATTGAAATCCTGGACAAAACTCAAATTCAGCATTATCTTATTATCAAACACAGCTCATATTTAAAAATTGTAGCTGTACTTTATTTAAAGAAAGGAAATATCTATAAGAGAAAAAAATATCATGGTTATTTGAAAATAGCAGATTAATGATATATGCCTCTTAGGACCACCTCATTTCTAGCACAAAAAATAATGGTTTTTGGCAAAATACTGAACTAAAATCATCATCAAAACATCATTCAGAAAACAAGGTTTTCTGTGAAATAGGTGGAGTCATTTGGCAGAGAGCCAACTAAAAAACTCTGATGTCAATACCAAAACAGAGAGCAAACTCAGTCAACAATTTACAGGAATTCTTTTTAGTGTCTCACATATGAATAATCTATGTATATAATTCTGCATCTTATAAACACATTGGTATTTTTCTCAGTATTGAAACCAATCTAAGATTTTAAGAACACCAGTACAGTGAGAACTATATGCAATAAGAGGAACTACCCTGATGGTTTCTGTAATGGATCACCTGAAGAATGTTTGAGAGATGAGATGTAAATTACGTAGTTTTAAAAAGGCATGGCCACAACCTTTTTCTTAAAAAAGTCTCCCAAACCAAGCACTTTAAGGATTCCTTGTTTCCTACTCTAACAGTTTCTGCTCCTCATTTCATTGCAACATTAGTACCATAATTGAATCATTTAGGTTAAAAATGACCCTTTAAATCATCAAGTGCAACCATAAATCCTATATTGCAAATTCACCTCCAAACCATGTCCCTAACCATCACATCTCCATGTCTTTTAAATACCTCCAGGGTTGGTGACTCAACTGTCTCCCTGGCAGCCTTTTCTAATGCTTGATACTCCTTTCAGTGAAGAAAACTTTGCTAAGATCCAACCTTTACCTCCCCTGGTGCAACTTGAGTATACTTCTCCTTTTCATTCACTTGCTACTTGGAAGACACCCATCTGACTACAAGCTCAAAAATATTAGCAGAAAACACCATACAGAGTTAGGTCATAAATGTCTGATTCAGTTTTCCATTTACATGACTGAAATGAAATCAAATTCCTCACTAAGAAAAATGCTTCCAAATTAAATACTAATGAATTTTTCAGTCAAAATATACTGAAAAACACAGATGAAAATCTGACCCTCAGCTTTCCTGACTAATAAGAAGAGTTCAGAAACCTGCAGTATATCTCCTCCACAGCAAAAAATAAGTGCCTAAGAGCATGATATTTGGAAAATATTAGGGTGGTTAAAAAGCCTCAGACAGTCATGTGAATTAGAGAAAGCTCAAAGGGAGTTGTACAAGTAAAGAGAAAATCCAATCAAACTCCAAGTAAGAGTTTCAGCTATTGAAAAAAAGAAAATGGACTTTCAGGTGGGGACTATTGAAGAAAAACCCCACATAATGGGCAATTTGTGATTAGGAAGGACAGGAGAAAAACAGGAGGTACGAAACAAATGCATGGAAGATGACACTGGAGACATGTTTAGAAATAGTTTATTTATGAAATTATCTCATTCAGTAAGGCAGGCAGTGAAAGTGACAGTGTTTACTGCTGTGTATTCCTTGGCTGAGTTTAACAGGCAACTCTCTGATTAACAGCAGTTTGACAATGGGATTTCTGTAGTATGACATTTTCAGTAGAACTACAGATTTATGTTCTAAAAAACTGCTATTCAAAGCAAGCTATCACATATGAAAAAGAGAAAGCAATTTTATTATGGGAGGGTTTTTTTATTGTCCTGCTGGATGCTCAGTCATAAAAAGTTAGCACAGTCCAAGTGTAAATCCACTCCCTTTTTTTTTTAGTTAATATTTAAGTTGCCTATCTCACAATTTCATTTGTTTTAAAACACTATTGTGATCAACCAGATGTATGAACATACACGATTTAACATTACGCAAACCACTTCATATTTGAAATCACTATTTTTAGGACAAAAATGAAGGTATCCAGGAATAGACTATAATGAAACAAAATGCTCAGTGAAAACTCGGAGTGTTTTACTTCTTGATTTACAGGTTTTGGTACAGGCCTGCAAATGCTAGACATCTGCACTGTATTATTTTCTGAAGAAGTAACTAAAATTGTTGATGAAGTTGAACTTCACATTCACTTTAAGTTTCCCAAAGCAGTGAAACTCTGCCAATTTCTGAATTTTAGCCAGATGTGATATGTGGCTTGCCCCCAGGATCTGATGGATTTCCCACTGGCAGGTTTAATACAGCCAAGAACCTATTTCTGCTATGTGTTTGGAGAATCCAACATGTTCCAATCCAGAATTTTAAATGTACTGAACAATTTATTGCTTGTGATATCTTTATCTTGCTCCTTACTCAGAAGAATGACTGGGACAAGAAGAATGCCATCTCTCCTTACTTAAGGTAAAAAAGGGAAGGTGAAAAAGTGGGACTAGGTTAGGTCAGAGCACACTTGGTGCACTATCTCATTCATGGATAAAATGTTCTCAGCAGTTTATTACTGTGTCACATTTCAACAGCAAAACACCTCGGCCTATCTATTTAAAAGCACCTTGCAGTGCTGAAAGACAGACAAACCCAAACACTTAGTGCTTTCTGAGGGCTTAAGAACATGAAGGAGCTGTGTGTCACACTGGAGGAAGAAAGGATGTGTTGTCTCCTTTTAAAATGTTGTATGTGGTAAAGCTACTGGCCTGATACTGGAGCAAAACTTTTCTGATAGTCTTATCAGTCGTGGTAAGAGCCGGCCTGAAACATTTGTATTTTATTTGTGTGCCATAACATCCAAGGACAGGAATCAATGAAAAGGATTTTGTTGTGCTAGACATCATTTTAGCATGGGACAAACGTGTAAAATGTTATTTTTCAGACTGGGATTCCTTTTGTTCCAAATCGTGATACACTGGCAAGTGATAAATCAACACAAACATACCACAGCCCTCATTAGCATATAACATTTCATTTTTAGGATGATCTACAGCCCTAAAATGGAATAAATAGAAACAGAATGCATAGGTAAATGAATGCTTTATATCCATAGAAGTCTAACATGCATTTAAAAAAGAAGACCCAAACCATACATACCACATTGAACACATGTTACTATTAGCATTCTCTCTAGAGTCAAACCTACCACAGCAACATTTAAATGTTTCCATGCATTTCATGAGGTTATAGCCCAAAGACAGCATTGTACTGGGAGGCAGAAGGCAGAGGTTCTGTAACTAGGTGCTATCCTTCTGAGGCCTTTTGTCAAAGGAGGGAGAAATTGGCTAGAGTGATCCTGTGGTAGATAATGTCATTCCAAACTGAGATGGCTTCTTGGGAAAGTAGGCAGTTTTTGTAAGAGCTGTTAGAGGGGCACAAAGGGGCTGAAAAAGAAAGCGAAGGTAACAGTGCATTCATGACCACTGCCTGCTTAGTAGAGAGGCTGAGTCAGGCACTGTCATGTCTGCTGAAAATGAACCTCATGGCCCTTCCCTGCATCATTCGTCCAGCTGGTGACAAAATCTTTTCCCAGAAAAGGAAAGACACAGAGTTCAGGCAATGTGCTGATGACAGAACAGAGCAAGTGAAGAGGCAGGCTCAGTTATAGCTCATCAAGGGCTTTCTCTGTTTTCTCCTTTTCTTCTTAATATCATTCTGAAAGTAGACCACAGACATGGTAGTTTGCATGGTTTAGCTCTGCATGAGAAATTGTAGTCTCTTTGATTCTGTTACATAAACCAAACCATATGTTGGAGAAAGTAGTAAGAAAGGGAGGGAAGGCACCATAGAAGGCAGGCCAGACTGGCTCAGCAATGTGCATTCCCTGAAAAACTTGCATCCAAACTGACAGAAAATCATACATTAATCTGCAAACCTCTGTCACTATGAGGTCTAAAAAGCAACTTATCGTGTCTCAAATATAACATAATTCAAGGTCTAAAATAAATAGATTTGGTAGATTATCAACCACAAATATTTATATATACATTAGTCTGGCCTGCGAAAATAGCATGGAAATTGTATATGATGAAAATCATTTTATAGGTAGACAAAATTAGTTTTGTGGTGCAGTGTTGCCATAATTACCCTTTATGGCAGTGGAAGTGCTGTTTAGGTAATTGGCAGTAAGGAATAAATACCCAATAGTCTTAAGCTAAAAACAAGTTGTTCAAAGAGAAGTGCCTCACTGGATACTGCCAATGCCAGTAACATTTGCTAAAATATTAAAATAATCTCTGCCAGACAGAAAGATCATCTAATGGAAAGCCTGTTTGGACATAATACAAGAGCTGCAATTCATATCTTGAATAAGAATCAGAAATTAATTTTCATTCTGAAGCATTTTGCAAATTAGTCTCTAGCTATTCAGCTAGAAAACACCAAATGTTCTGTTCCTTGACATAAATAGCTTTGTATTATTGAAATTGAAATTTACTTCTATTGACTGTTACCTTAATAACCAGTAACTTAAGAAAATAGCTAAATTGTTAAAACTAAGGGGAAAATTTTGTTTGTGCAATGATGGGTAAATAAGAAGCCGGACAACAAATATAAGAACCACACTGGCCTTTGCAAGCGGAGGATATTTAATTCACAAAATCACAGAACAGCACAGGTTGGAAGGGATCTCAGGGATCTTCTGGTCTAATGCCTCACAGGAAACAGTCTAGATGAAACCATCTTGAAAACATCTTGTGTTGGGAACTCTACCATGTCCCTAGGGATGTTGTTCAGGGAATGATTGTTATCACTATAAAATTTTTTTCTTATATTGAGATGAAACCTCTCTACATGCAGCTTGCACCCATTGTGCCCAGTCTTCTCCTCTGTCCTCTTTGTAGCTGTTCTTTACATTCTAGGATACTGTGATGAGGTGTCCCCAAACTTTCTGTGCTCCAAGGTGAGGTGATGCAGCTCCTTCAGTCTTTCCTCAGAGGACAGGTTCTCCAGCCCTTTGGTCACCTTCATGGACTCCTTTGGACCCTTTCCAGTCTGTCCATATCTGTCTTGAATTGTGGGGACCAGGACTGGAAGCAGAACCCCCAGAGCAGCATGAAAAGCAGAGTGGGAACATAAAGTTGGCAATTTCAGAAATTTGCATCATCATTGCAGAGGATGAAACTGGGACACAAAATGCATGGAGTTCAGTATAGAGGGGGACATATCTACAGCTCCTAGCTTCCTCCCTTTCTTTTCAAAGTCAGAAGGTTCATAAACAGACTCAGTTGAGTGGTAATAAAAACACATTCTTTTTCAAACACAGGACAACTGCTCAGGGTTGTTTGAATGAACCTGTTCATCAAAATGCATCTTCACAATGCAGGGAAGCAAAGACATCTCACAGGTGCCTTCATGACAGGCACAAATAGATTACCTGTGTTGCCTAACACACAATTTACACATGCTTGATTTGATTATTAATTTAAAAAATCTTTTGTACTTTACGAGTAAGAGTAAAATTAATTGTCTCTTGCATCTTTTCCTGAAATGTAAATTTCTAATTTGGACTTTTGCATATTAGGGCTTTTTTATTATTATGTCTTCCTTTTACTAGCTTTAAAATGCTGCCATTCACCAAACTTGGAAATTATCACAACAATCTAAACTTTCACATAGTAAAAATATTTATGCCCTGAGGCACAAAATATTTTGTCATTTGTTCAAAATCTCATTTAAATGATAAATATGATCAGCATTTAATCATTTCTTTAGAAAATAATATTAAGACATGCCAAATTTTCAATGAACTTATTCATACTGATTCTAATAAGCTGAACAACTTGTTTTGGCTGCAGTTATCTTTTTTCCATATGGAAGTGCTTCTACTAGCTTTTTTCCAGATTATGTGGTTGAGAGGAGGATGTGGAGAAAAGTCCTATGTTGTTTTTTGTGGCACAAATTCATTTTGAGGACTGAAACATGCTGTGTAAATTGCTCTCAGTAAGCCTGCACCCCGAGGGCATGTTTTGGCACTATCACAACTGAATCTGTACCTTAACAATGTGTCGAAATTCATGAAGCATTATAGCAGGTTTAAGGATGCAGACAGTTTACACAGAGCATGTGTCTGCAGAGACAGCATGCACCTCCTCTTAGGTGCACTGCACTACTGCCTCTTCTGCAGTGGCAATTTTAGCATGTTTAGGGTGGAAGACAAAGGTGATGCTACAGCAAAGAGACCACACAGAGCAGAGGAATGAAAAGAAAAATAACTACCAAAAAAAGAAAAAGTTTGTTTTCTAATTATCTAAACGAAGAGGGAAAAATAACTTCTATATCAAGCAAAAATAAAATTATTACCAAGAAAGAACCACAATTTAGGTGCAATATTGCAAACAGAATTTAAGTCCTTCTAAGGTTCAGCTCTAGAACATTAGTATTCCTTACTTCCGCATAGTTTTAAATACAAATTTTTACAATCCATTTTGTACTAAACCAGGGATATTATTGTGCACTCAGCTGGCAGCCTGAATGAGAACTATGCTACTGTCTGTTCTCACCTTTCATCCAGGATATTGGTCCTCCCTTCACAGACTCAATGCCCAATGGAGAAATTAGGACAGGAAATTTCCAATAAGAAAAATTTACTGTTGAACAAAGACTTTTCTATCCTATATGATGGCATTTGCACAGTCCTCAGAAGAAATTGAGATTTAAGTTGGTAAGACAAAAGGTAAATAATTTGCTTCCATACCCATCCTGGAATAGAGCATTACTGTGTCACCTCCTGTTCTCTTCTTAGGATTTTGAATTATCAACTGTCACACTATAGGGAGCAGAGTAAGCATCAGTAAATGAAGGAGATCATCTGGAAAAGGCCAATGCTAAACATAATAAATCATTATGGAACTGAGACCTGTAAGGAATAGAACATCTTCCAGATGACCATGCTTTATCTGGTATGCACAAATTTCTGACACATACATAGTAAAAATAGTTGTGGAACTAGATAAGAGAAGAAGGCAATGAAGTGGTGAAAATAATTTCCTAAATTTCCCAAGGTATCTCCACAGATTTGTCATTGTGATAATAGTTATCTCAATGTATGGAATCATCCAGATTACACTGTATAATCATTTTAACACAATGGATACAAAAATGAAGTAATTTTCAAGAACTGGAACAGACATATTAAAACTTAATATGTATTGAGCCACAAAATTGAATATGAAAGAAATAGGAAAAATTAACAACAGAGACAAAACCCAGTCTACTGAAGGAATAAACTTTTACAGACAAGAAGAAAAAGCAAAGGAAAAAAAAAAAAGGACAAACCACCCTTGCTAAAAATTAATTCTTTTAAGTATTTTTCATGTGCATCACATTAAATTATACTTAACAGAATAGCATTCATATGTGTATATGAAACAGAAATAGCTCTGTAACTAATGGTGGTAGAAGTGCAAAATCTTCAAAGACTAAGGACAATTTCTTAAACATTTGAAAGTTAGCAAAAGCTTATCTTACATATTTTGAGTTACTTTCAGATCTGTAACACTGATCAGGAAAACTCTGAAGAGCTGCCTCTCTTGTGAGAATGTCATACTCTTTTTTCAGTCAGCTTAAAACACTGGGGTGGTTTTTTGAATGTCTTAATTGCTGTCCTGAACTCATAAACGTGGAAAAGTCAGTGGAAAAAGCTCTCCTACTGACTTCAGTAGGAGGAACTGAGATCTTCCAACAAGTATTTTAGAAAAGTTCTATGTATTGCGAGAATGTTTTCGAGGTATTTTAGCACTCTTTGTAGGATTGGCCTTGTCTCTTCAGGTTTGAGTTATTTTCCAAAGATACAAGAGGCACGGAACTTTCCACTTGATGAAGGTCCCAGTCCACCCAAAGCTGGCTAGTGTTTTGCCAATTTTCAAGCAGGATAAGGATGACCCTAGAAACTACAGGCCTTGTCAGTGTCATTTCAACAGCTGGTAAAACAGTGGGAGATATTGAGAAACACCTGAAGGGCAATGCAGGTCACAGCCAGGACATCTTCACCAGAGGAAAGTCCTGCTTGTCAAGTCTGGTTTTCTTTTACATTAACCCACCTAGGTAACCCCCCGTAGCTGATTTAGGACAGCCAGTAGATGTGATCTTTCTGGATTCCAATAAAGCTGTTGATACTGTGTCTCACAGTATCCTTCTGGAAAAAACGTCCAGCACACAGCCAGATAAACACATCAGGGGATGGGTGAGCAACTGGTTCATGGGTCAGATGTAAAGGGTTGTAGTGAAGGGGGTGACATCAGACTGGTGACCTGTCACTAGGAGGGTTCTGCCCCAGGCCCTGTGCTCATTAATGAACATCTTCATTAATGACCTGGATGCAGGCCTAGAAGGGATGCTAAGTTTGCAGGTACTAAATTGGGAGGAGCTGTTGACTAACTCAAAGGCAGAGAGCCCCTACAGTGAGACCTAAACAAATTAGAGGGCTGGGCAATCACCAACCATGTGAAATTTAACAATGAAGTGCCAGATTCTGCACCTGGAATGGGACAATCCTGGATGTACATACTGACTGGGGAGTGAAACTCTGGAAAGGAGTGCCATGGCAAGGGACCTTGGGATCCTGGTCTGTGGCAAGCTGAACATGAGTCAGCAGTGCCCTGGCAGCCAGGAGGGCCAGCCATCTCCTAGGGCTCATCAGGCCCAGCATCACCAGCTGGGCAAGGGAGGGGATTGTCCCACTCTCCTCTGCTCACCTTGAGTCCTGTGTTCTTTCCCTTTCCTCTTTAAAGTCAGAAAAATAGCACAGAAAAATCTGTTTATATTGTTTGTGCAATAAAAAATACACCCACTAGAACTCACAAGTAAATGGATAATTTAGAGAAAAAAGAAATTTCAAATATCATGATCAAATATACTACATTCCTGAAGCCATTTCTCTAAGAACATTTCTCTGTTTCCTTTTAAAATCTTTCGTTCAGTAAAATAGGGGATGAATTTCATGTAGGGAACTTGGCAAATACATAAGTATTATATGTCATTTTATGGCATAGGTCTTACTTTCTTCAAATAGGATGTCAGGCACAGCTCAGACTGTATGAGCTGAGCTGTCTGCAGCTATGATACAGAAGCAGATTTGGGCAGAATATGCACAGCTGAACCAGTATGTATTTCCAATCCAGCAGAGCTGTGGCTGAATGCCAAAGAGGCAAAAAACATCCAAGCATTTTATAAGTATAGTGAGGTGAATGATAATGATTTACAACAGTGTTTTTCCCATTATAGTCCAGGAGACAGCCCAGTCTCTACAAGCAGCAGGACTCAGCAAGGCCCAAAAAACGCCTCAGGTGGTGCCTCCTGTTGGCTGTTTTGGAATGGGTTGTGCTGGTGACAGATACATCAAAGGTAACCTGTTATGGGTTAACCCCAGCAGGCAACTAAGGACCCCACAGCTGTTTGCTCACTCTTCCCAAGAGTGATGGGGAGAGACCTGGAAGGACAAAAGTGAGAAACCTCATGGACTGACATAAAGACAGTGTCATAGGAACAGCAAAAGCCATGCGTGCAAGCAAAGCAAAACAAGGAATAGTTCATTGGTTCCCATGTCCAGGCAGGTGTTCAGACATTCCTAGGAAAGCAGAGCTCCAGGAAATGTAACCACCACTTGAAAAAACAAACACCACCACTTCAAACATTTTTCCTTATTTCTGCCAAATTCCATTGTGCATCATGTCATGAAGTATGGAACATCCTTTTGGTCCCTGGGGTCAGCGGTCCTGGCTTGTCCCCTACCAAAACCTTGTGTACCCCCAGACTAGTCACTGGCAGGGAAGTGTGAGAAACACAAAAGACCTGAGTGCTGTGCAAGTGCTGCTCAACAATATCTAAAACATCCCCATGTTATCAACACTGCTTCGGTCACAAATCCAAAGCACAGCACTACACGATCTATTACAAGTAAAATTGAAACTAATTTACTAAAACTTAGTAAATTAACATATTTAATTAAACTTAACTCTATGCCAGCACATATCCCCAGTTTTCAAAGGTAACGCACCCAGAGGAGTTTTCTTGTGGGTCCAAATTAAGGCAAGAAGATCACTTGTCAACTACAGTTTGAAGTAAAACAGATTTTTGAGAATTTTATTTATTGCAAATTAATATATATATTTTTGGATTGGGTCTTGGGAAACAAGAAAAACCCAAAACCAACAGCAAAAGGAAACAAACACTTACGCATTTAGTGAAAACACCTTTGCTCCCTCTTTTCTTGTCTCAACTTTACTAACATGCTCAGCTTATCTTCAAGTATCTCTCCTCACCATCATAATCTCAGCCTCAATTTTTCATCATAGGCACCTATCTTCTGGCACTTGATCCCACCACAGGCTACACTCAGTCCCTTCAGCAAGACAGCCAGCAGTGTACAATCAGGACAGAGGAGTCTCATTGTGCTGCTGCTTCCATCCCACTTTTTTCTCATTCTTCAGTGTGGGTCCTGCATAGTCTGCATTCCCTTCAGGGAATCCTGTGTTCCACTGTGCTCATCCATGGGCCTCATTCCCTTTGGGGACTCAGCCTTGGCTTGTAGTAGTCCTGTTGTGGACCTGTCTGGAGCCAGCAGTGTCCAGCACAATCCTACAGCAGCCAGCCCTGAAATCCTCACTCCCTCCCAGAACCTGGCCATCCACACCCATACAATTGTGTGCCACATGCTGTGTGGTTTGTCCGCTCCTGTTTGCTGGTTTCCCTTAGCCCAAGTAGACAGGGGAAAGAGAAATGCTCTTCAACACTTCTGAACCTCATCAGGAACCAGACAGTCCAGAATCATGATTATTCTCTTTCACCATTTCCAAACGTAATATCCATGTATGGAAATTTCACCTAGCAACCATAGTGTTCCTGTAGGGAAAATTCCAACCCATGTGACATGCCACTGTATTTTCTCATATCTTTAACCTGTCATAACTGCAATAAAAAACAATTTTCTCTGAAGGTTTCGAGGCTTCCCTGCACCATTAGTCTAATGCTGTAAAACTCTGCTTAGTTTTACTATTGGCATTATCATAAACAATGTCACATCTCAGAGCATTCCAAATTCAAATCAGGGACTTATAAGAATGTTCTTATAATGTGAAGTAATGAAAAAGTCTTCCAAGCAACCCTGACTTTAACACGCTGAATCACAATTATCCAAATATCTGGACTTTTGAGATTCTGCCATCAATAAAAGCTTATTTCTGTAACACCTCTGATGTTGATTCTTGGTTATTCAAATATATGTCTAAATTGCTACTGAGTTGCCATGCCTTGTATGCATTTTTTTTATTAAATCTTATTTTTAGAGGAACATACTTCTATTATAATATAGATAAAGGCCAATCAAAATTTTTGAGGACAGGAAGTACTATTCTCAATCAAAGACACAATATTGTTTCTTGATTCCAAATATTAGAAATTTCTCACTCTGCATTTTCTTTCATGTCTGACCTTTCTAGGAAATCAGAGGATATTTCTTTATAAATAAATAAACCAAACACTCTGATTCAACAATTTTTGTATTATTCCCAGAACAGGTTTCCTCTGAGAATAATGTTCATAGTCTGTACACAGTCCTGTCTGACAAGGTCATAAATAGAAAAGTTCTACTTTATATAAATAAAGAAGAACTCCATTTCATGGTTGACTCTGATATTTAAAATACATGGAAGGAAAATTATTCAAAAATTCTGTTTCTATACTGATCACATTCTCATACACATGTAATTTAAGTCACAATTAGACTTAATATGCAGATACAGTTTAAGCTTATATAAGCACACAATCTGGGGAGGCAGAAGAGAATGCACCTTTTTTGGTTACCAGTGTTTGCTATTGAGAAAGTGATACAAATTACTTTTATGTGACACTATGAAAGCAAACAAATGTATCAACTTGCAAATTACTAAAAAAAAATTGATAAAATTGGCAAAACACAATATTGTCTTCTAATATAGACTTCCCAGCCTCAGAGGGAGGACACAATACAGGAATAGGCATATGATCATTTTAGGTTTGGAAATAACAGGGCACAGTTCTGCTCTTTCCTCACAGTTCTTTTTGGATTACAGGGCAGCTGCAAAAGGCAGAATTTTCAAAACTACCTAGTGAGCTTTGCCTGTTCAGCTAGAGTTTCCTGATGTTATCAGGCTTCATATTACAGTGATGTCAGAAAACCAAGCCCCTGAGAAGTATCTCAGCTACTGAAATACTCCATATCTATCACTCAAGAATACATACTTCAGATCATTATCATGTGAATAGTGTTAATTCCCTTTTTTCCTGCTTGTCAGTGCCATTTTCCTAGTCTATAAACTCCTTGGAGAGAAGTTATTTCTTACTGTATATTTTTCACAGTTCTTGACACAGTGGGACCCTGACCTTGCCTCGGTTTTGGCTTTCTTCAATATGATTAATTACAATTAACAGTTGGAACAATAATAGAAGCACTTTGATGCTCCATTTAAGACAGATAGGCATTTTCATTTGGATTTGTAATGTGGGGTTTGATCAGTTAAAAACTAATCTACAAAAATCCATCTGGAGAGTAAAATAAATTGGTTTCACATTTCTTCTGTCACATAAAATTGCTGTCATATGAAAAACAGTCCACACTTGTGTTAATTTCTGATCTGGCATAAGGCACCATTGGTAAGTCTTAATGATGGCATCTGAGAATTTTATACTATGAGAGCACTAAGTTAAGACATTTGTGAGCTCTGAACCATAGAAAGGTACTCAAAAATTAATGTCATTTCATGCACTTCATATCCTGGATTCCTTTGAAATAACCATTCAAAAATAAATATTTTTATTCAATAATAGACAAAGCCATTGTAAGATGTATATTTTATCATCTGTTAAAATGGCAATAAAATCTGCATTAGTCTGAGGAAATATATACTACTAAGAACTTCCTATGAATCATGGCATCTGCTCTGACTTCCTCAAAAAATATTTTGTGTGAAAAATCTTAAATATTTTTAGACAGAATAGGACAAAATATGCAAATATTACAGTCTGTTCACCTACACATACGGTGTATTTAATAGATGTGGAATTTAATTTTGCCTCATGAGATTTTGTACCACTGATTTCAATGAGAACAACTTTGTAATATCATGAAGATATATCATTGTATGAGATATCTTGATTAACTAATTAGCTTAGTAATAACTTTGACAGCAACATTGTGGAGAAGGAAAAATGTCAGAGGCATATAACCATGAGAAATGCCCAATACAGAGAAATTCCTTCCATGTTACATTCTTTACTGTATCAATAAAGCGCAGTAATTTATAAGCAGAAGTATCTCAATCTCCAATGTCACTTCTTTTAAAATGATAACTACAGGTAAACAAGACAAACCAGTCTTTACTTTCCAGGAACATTTATTGCAAATAATGAGGCTTCAAAAAATAATCAAGTCTCCTAAAGAAGTCTGCAGATTTATTTGGCAAAGTATACATGCTAAATTAAAGAATATTTTCCCTATGTAAGAAACAAGTTCAAAGTGTTGCTTACAGTAGCCTGTGAAAGGACATGATTCTTAACACGTTTTCTGTGAGTTACCTCTAATAAAATATTAACATTGCAGCTCATTGCTGCATCTTGTCATCATCCATTACAATATTCATCACAACATTTTAAATCCATGTTTTTCAAGCAATCTTCTACAGAGGGTTTTGCTGTGATATCTCATCAAAACCAAAAAAGAAAGAGCTAAATGCATGTTATGGTTTGTCTGTATGACTCCAGCTCAAATAAAATGTCATTGTAGATTGTACAAATCACTATGAACAAATGCAGTCTTCAAGCCTGGTGTAAAACATCCCCAGATAAGACTCTAAGACTATCAAATGCAGCTTTGGGACACGCTTTTGTCCCCTTCATCTTTAAGCTCATAGCTCAATCCAATTATCCACAATTTAGACTCTGCCAGCGATTTGTGTACACTTGTGTTGCAGGGGAGGATTTTTTTGTATGACTCAAGTGTAAAACTTCAGCTTACAAGCCAAAAACATCTTCAAAAGAAACCCATGAAATGAAACAGTAAAAGCATGAGACAGGGCTGTATGATCCAAAAAAATTACAAGCCCCCACTTTCTAATCATATAGAAAAATTCATCTCAATACCTTATTTTAAATTAAATCTTCAAAACACAATTTCCTTATTTTGTTCATCAAAGAAAAAAAAAAAGAAAAAGAAAAGGATTGTACATAAAATTTTTCATTCAAATACATCAGGGCTGAGGGATATTTGAGGTAGAGTGACATGAAGTTTGGAATTCCAAGACAGAAACCACTAGGACTTTAAAAAGTCAGTATTTTCCCGATAGATAAGTACTTGTTTATGCATTATTTTTTGACATTATTTACACATACAGTGGAGATAAAAACACAGAATCAGATCTTTGGTTCTATCCCACTAAAGCTTTCTAGAATATTTGTCTTGTCCTCTGGGTATTAATATTTTCAGGTTTCATTAAACATATTATAACAAGAAATTATTCTGGCAGCTGAGGATTAAGTGACCAAGAATCTTTCTCTAGCCCTCTGTATATTCTAAATGTCCACACAAAGTGAGAAGGCCGAGTGAGTTTCTGTTCATTAGATTCGCTGTGAGGATTCCTCAAAATTCACTGGCCTTAAATATCTGCAGAGCACCATTAGAACAAGAGCCTTTTGTTTACCTCTGGAATCCTTTTGAAATTAATTACAGCTTCTGACTTGCCACATGATTTTAGTCCCATGGTACCCCAAGCATTTTGAAGTCACATTTATTCTAATATTTTATTTGATGGACAAAAATATCCTAAGAGATATCAGATGATTTTCTACTAGCAATTATTCTACTTTTCAGTATAATGTGTCTGAGCAGAGGTTTGGACCTCATTTTGAGACAGAAATTACGTACAAGATTTTATTAATAACATTTAATCACGCAGAAGATTTGAATACAGAGGCAGCAAAATGAGATTTTTACTAAAAAAAAATCAGATTTCACCTAAATTACTCAGTTATTTGATAAGACAACACTTGAGGGCTAAATGACTTTGTCAGGATCATCTATGCAAAAGAAATAAAATTAATGGACTTCAGCAGTAATATCTTAGCATTCTATTACTACTTCAGGGAAAAAATGCAACTCCATCTAGGAAAAGGGACCCAACAAAGATTAGAGTGACACACTAACTTCTGGCTGATGTTAGAGTATAGCAAAGCTGTTAAAAACTGTATATTAGACTACACAGGTGTACAGTATATCAAACAGCCTTTACCCTGTGCTGGGCTCCACAAGAAGGACATCTTACGGAAAAGCGTTTAAATCACAAATCACAGTGACAAAATCCCAGCACACAACACATGATACTTGAATGTTTTCAGTTCCACTGATCTGTTTATATGGGGTAACAGGCCTGTTTCTATTTGAATCATTTGAGAATTTAACATCTCACAGAGCATGAGTAAAATTTACAAGTAATACTTATTTAAGTAAAATTAATTGTGTTCAGTGTGACATCAATTAAAATGATAGGCTATACTCATCCATTAAATTAAAGAACTCATAGTCCTAAATCCTGAAAACATAACAAGCAAACATAATACATGCACAGCCTTCAGACCCAAGAGAAAATGTGGTACCTCAACACAACAGAAATATCCCAATCGTTCTCCCAGCTGGGTGCCTCCCATCAAATTGTTATACTTTTACCCTCCCTGAGTTACCATTGTGAAATGATTTCATGACTTATCAAGTCATGGTCATGCATGTTTGCCAGCTTTCAGATACGTAGTACAAATGGTAATTATAACCATTGCAAATGATGCATCTTCCCAGTGCTTCAGATTCAGTGAGTTAACCTTAAATGCAAGGCAAATTTAAAGATGAACAATTTACTTAGATAAAGGAAAACAGAAAATATAATTAATCATTTGCCTATCCTTCAACCCTAGTTTACAAAACCATGGTGCAACTTTATTGAGCTCAAAATTGAAGGGTGACAAGGTTAATGCATAGCTTTAGACCTCATGGTTTCATTAGCAAACACATTACAGACTGCAAAGCTGAACTGACAGTAATGCTAGGCCCAAACAAAGTAAATAATTATTGGCTTGGCAAATGAGGAAGCACTTGCAGAGTTTGTTTACATTTAGGTTTTGGAAAATTCATGTTGGCAACAAGTCAAATACAGTTTGACTAGTAACTGTGACAATTGCTCACAGATGCAGCTGGAAGAACAACAAAAGAATGAATTTATGTTTCTTTCTCCCCTGTATTTTTCCCCTTTGTTGTCTTTTTCCTTGTGCTGTTTCTTCTTTCTCTTTTTTCTCTCACTTTTTTTTTTTCCCCCCCCTTTTTTTCCTTACCATTTTGGATCAATAACAAACTTGTAGCCACAAAGATAAGTGGGTTTTCATGGCAGATGGGCCTTGGAATGTATAAAAATCTCATGTTGCATTTTGTCTTTTGGCCACATATTGGAAAAGGCACAGCTGTGCTCAAGCTGTACTCATAAAAGCCTTGCTCCCTGACAAAATGTATGAGTGCCTTCAATTCTTGTGGGTCTGCACTGGATTTTCAGGAGAAATACATCACTTCAGCACTGGTGCACTGTTAACAAACTTTATCAGGTTCCAGAGGCATGGAATTATGCCTCACCTCAATTCCTGTTATGCAATTCATTGTTTGGTTACAGAGAATATATTGCTGAAATTCAACTAATAAGGCAACCTATGAAAACTAAAATAATTCAACATCCTGTAGCTGATATAGAAAAATTGTGAAACTGCAGTTACATTCCAAATATTTTATACAGAATGCAAATATTGCAAACAAATATTTTCAACATTTTCATATGCAGTAGTCTCACAGGATAAAGAATCAGTAAGAATCAAGCATTTAAAAAGAAAGTTCACATAGAATCAGAAAATTATAAGATATAGTCAACAAACTGTATACAGTAGAGGATTATTCACTTAACAAAAATTTGCAGCAGAAAACAGCTGTAATTGCTAAAGCTCTTTTCCTGCCAGAGTGAGCTAAAAGAGTTTGGGCAATTCTTGTCAGATCAGCTCGTGTAAGTGTATTTCATGTAGGAAAACTCAGATTTCTAGTCTGATCAACAGAAACCTATTTTATCTTCCCCAGCTTAGTGGACTACCAAACTCAAGTCTCATTAATCCACCCTTCTGAAAACTAGTAACACAACCAAAATATTTTACAAACAATCATCCAAACTAAAACCAGAAAATTTAGTGATCATTTGTTTATTTTGCAGTTGTTTGCAATGCACTGTTTATATTATGCTAATGTCACTACATTTTTTATTATTTTGAAAATAATAAGAACAAAAACATTGATAAATTACATTTTTGCATTTCACAGAGCAAATATAATATAACACAATAGTTTTGAATGCTCATTGCATTTTTCTTAGGAAAAAAGAATGAGCAGGAACTGTCCTCCCTGAAGAATTATCAGGCCAGGATATACTAGGCATAAACACTCCACCAAGATCTTGAGTAGATGACAGGATTTTCTCAGCTTGCTAATTTTCACTGATTAAGGATCTAAAAGGTCCATATGTGCTGTCTTTCCAAGCTATAGATGCATTGACATCGCAATATTGCATAAGAGATTGTTCTGTGCTGAAGATACAGAGGTATTTGTGCTTAACTGATCTTTCTTTATTCTCTGTGCAGGAGAGAGTGTGTATGAGCAGAGACAAAATATCTGTTGAAGGCCACAACAGATAAGCATTCTCAATTGAAATAAATTAAGTTATTCAGTAAAATTGAGCATTGTTAATTGAGATCATCATCACAAAGTTTTCTGGTAAAATATTGGAAGTGAGATAAAAAAGATTTAGAGAGATTAAATTCTCAATAGACACAGAAAAAAGACTATTTGCAAATACAAATCTAACAGGGGAAAAATCCATAACAAGAAAAAACAGTGTGAAAATGGCATGGTAGAAAGTACCTCCAGTGGGTGTATAAACAGAGAGCAATATTGATTAAGGTGTATTCTAATCAATACACAGATGCTTCAATGCTTTACATGCAGTGGCTTGGACGACCTGAGGAGAACATTGTTCCACTGAGTGCAAAGGTTAGATACCTATGCTCTAGCAACTGTGGAGATCTGATACTGTCTAATTATTAGGGGGAATCAGATTCTTACACAAAATGCCAAAATCTGTAAGCATCAAGGAGGTAGGCAACACTGGCAGAAATGCATTGTTTGTTTGATTTCAACATAAACATTTGACTAAGCCTTATATTGACACTTCAACAATAGGGCATTTATCACCTTAATCTAAGAAAGCATTCTCTAAATTAATCTCTGATTAAATTAGTGAACAGTAGAGATATTGGATAACTACACGGAAGTCTGAATTCTTTGCACCATCATTTTTTTACACCATCATTACAAGCAGTGTATTTTATAAAAAATACTTGCTTTCCTTACCTTTGTCAAAAGCCCATCAATATTGTTTGGATATGAGAAGTTTGCCTTACTATGAGCACTTTATTGAGGAAAAAAAGCTCCTACAGTGTTCTGCTGATGCCCAACAGAAAATTTCTGCATGGAATAAGTGACTGACTCAGTGAATGACACCTGCATCAGCTTTTCCTTTCCTCTTCCTTGGCATAGGGAATGAGTTTGAAATAGCACCTTCTAAATCTGCACATTTCTTTAAAAACTTGTCTGCCACGAGCTGAACTGCCTTTGATAGTCTGCAACTGCCTCTGCAGGTTTGATGGCAGTCAGCAGTTCAGCAGAAAGGCGGTGCCAGTTTTCACAACCAGTGTCAATGTTCAGGAATTTGCAGCTGCCCTATTCTCTACAGACCAAAACTTGTTTGATCTCAGAATCTACCATCTGCTGCTGCTATCTCATGACCAAACCAGAGGAGTCATTTCCCAAACTAAGTAATCATCATCTACAATAATACAGGTTTGGGTTGGTACACCCCAAGAGCATTTTAATCTTCCCAAAGGTCTGATATTGTACTAGACATAAAAAGGTTTTGTAGCTTATTCTTCTACACTGGCTTTATTTTTAGGAAGATGAAAATCAAAATGTCTTGTTATAAGCAAAAGCCTCCAGAGCTCTATCTGCTCTTTATAAAATCTGAACAGAGTTTAAAGTGGTCATCAATGTCACTACTGTATCACTTTGTGCTGTGCAGACTTCACTGGTTGAATTCAGTGGTAACCACAGATGCTCAGCATCTCTTACTATCAGGCACATAAAAATACATCTTCTGAACAAGCTATGCATACAAATACATAGACCTGATAGAAATAAAAGATTGCCTCAATAATGTGCAATGTGTTACACTAATCCCTTCATGTGATACATCTCTGCAAATATTAATAAACAACCTTGGTTGTGCCTCACAACACAATTTTTCATTTTTAGAATAGTTGTTAGCTTTTTTCCCTAAATTGAAAAATATTCACAAGAAATGCTTTTGAGTAAATCTGAGCAGTTTAAGTGTTCATCAGCAATTGATATTTGCAACCACATGGGAAACTATTTTTCAGGACTGCCATCTGATTTCGTAGACTTACCTGGAGATGTCAGATAAAAACACTGTATTAGAAGGTCAAAACTCGAGGTGCAAGCTCCAACAGGCAAAAGACAATTAAGAATGACTAAAAGCAATAGCTCTGTCTTTGTTAATATAATGCTTCAGTCTAGTGTAACAAAATACTAAAGAAAACATTGTCGTGGCACTGATAGACAGATTTCACATTTGCTCTAGGATTACACTAACAATTATCACTGAGGTCCAGGCTGAACATGCCCTGAATAATCTGGAATGCCTGGCTGTCAGAATTTTTACATACCAGAAGACTTCCCTAACTAGAATAAAAAAAATAATTTAGGATGTTAAGAGACTTGTTAATTGTTTTAATCCATTACAATCGTCCTAGAGCTATTGAACTCTGGGGCTGACTTTATACAAAGTACTGAGGCTTGGAGTAAAGCCCACTGATATAAGGGAAGTGCAGTGGAAATAAATGATTTGCTCAAGGGAAAAAAGAATGACATTTGATCCCACTTCTCTGTTTTGAGGGCCTCACAAGGAGCATTTCCAAAACAGAGTTAGTAGAAAGGGTGGTTTTTATGCCTTGGTGAAATCCTGAAAGAGTTTATCTGACATTAGTTCATTTTAAGATGAGTGGAAATTAAAATAATCTTCAAGTATACAAAATACCAATGTATGTTGTACTGCTTGGAGATATAATAAAAAGTGCTGTTTCCTGTATGTGTCTAATAGATTGGTTGGTTGCTTTAAAGATTTTTAATGGACTTAAGAAAATAGGTCTGAGCTTAATCAAATTTAGTACCAACTACTTTTTAAGTCTGCAGCCTATGACATTGCCAGTCAAAGCAGGAAAGAAACTGACAAAGAAAGCAAATTATTCATTTTGTCTATTCTTTTAAATGAAAATGTAGTTTAATATATCTCTATAATGGGATCACATTTTTGCACATTTATAGTACTCATAGGGATTTTGAAATCTAATTTGAATTGTCAATTGTATACTTAAATAATATAAAAAAATCAAGCAATGTAAATTTAAAAGACTAATTTCTCTTTCAAATACATTTTCAAAGTCCAAAACATAACAACAGCTTTGTTTCTTCTTGCTAGGGAAATATGCGAGATGGAACAGCTGTTTTATACCAAAATACAGATGAAAAATATCCTGATACATAAAAAACTAAACCAATTCACTGCTACCAAGATAGGCTTTTGCTGTCACTCTTGCGTGTTCTCACTAAGTCAATAATCTTACTTTAATATCATCACCACTCTCCTCCCTTTTGCCTTTTGTTTTCCCGTTGCTTCTGCATTTTCCTATGGAGGATTAGACTAAAATATCTTTGGGATGGGGTCCTCACTCTGTTTCTGAATACAAGAAGCTGCCTTGGCCAAACGGGGGAAGTGTGAAATAATAAACAAGCCAGCCAACCAGCCCTCACACCTCATCATCTCACAGTGCCTTACAATATTTGAATGCATTGTTCCATCTCATAAAATCTGGCCATAATACAGGACTTTGGGGAATCAGGAAATAATGAAATTTCTGTCACTGTTGGCTCCCCCTAGATTGTACAGGGGCTGAGTCTGGTGTGGCTAATGGACACAGATACCATGACTACTGTGTTTCCTCAAGCAAAAGCAGACAAGGCAGGTCACAGCTGATATTTCTCACAGACCTCTGTGATCTTACTTCTTGCCCCTCAGCAGACTAAAGGCCGACCTAGCTAGTCAATCAGCATTTTATATTCTCTTGGTTTTCTTGTCAAAATAAAAAAAGGAAACTAAGTAGAAATTCTGATTTCTAGGATATTCCAATTAATAGCTAAGAGGTAGCAAGTAATAATATTGAGCATGGGTTTAGAGCACCTAAAACATGGTCCTATGCTGCTGGTCATCGAATTGGTACAAACCCATGGAGAAATCATAAATTACAAATGAGTGGACAGGTTTTATTAATTCGGCTGTTAACTTGCTTTTGATGACATATCCGTGGGCAGAGAGTTGGCAGATGCCCTATCCCTGGAACTGTTCAAAGTTGGTTAGACAAGGTTCTGAGTGCCTTGACCTAGTTGAAGACATCCCTGCATGCCCATGTTTAAAGACCCCTTCCAAACCAAACTATTATATGATTCTATGATTCTACAAAAAAAAAATTGAAGCTAAGAAGCATATCTGAGGCAAAATGTATAGTCTTATAGAAAATATACACACTGGAAGGGCTGTGGGTGGAATAGTAATAATCCCTGAATAGTATCTTTAGTGAAGATGTGGTGTTTTTCCAAGCTTTGAAAGCCATAGGCTTTCCTTCATTTAACCAAATGTTGCTCAAGAACACTGGAAAATCTATGGCAGGGATTACACTCTTTCAAGTGAAAAAGAGAAAAAAAAGTAGAAAATAATAACAAAATCTCCACTCAACCAGCCTTTCTCCCTCTGTCTCAAGTTATGCCTCAATTATTTTTCATTATTTCTTCCATAATAAACTCCTCCTTCTTTCTTCAAGCAGTAATAAATCACAATATTCATTGGTTTATTTTCCTCACATAGAGGATTTTCTGAGCATACTTTTAAATGCCATTTTAAAAAAGACCTATCTTCAAAATCTTGTACTTTTCTAACCATGTCAGAAGCTTCAGTGGAGTTACTCGTTTCTTAAGAGCCCAGTTGGGCTCCACCAGACAAGAGGAAAAACTTTATTTCAGCTGTGCCATGTTTCCTTTTCTCTTTGTAGTCCCTCTGGGCTGCTTAGAGACACAACAGAACCCTATGCTGCCTCATTGCCCCCACTCGCTGCATCCTGAAAGGCCAAACACAGATATATAAATGACACATTCTTTGACTTCCTAATGAGCAAATTTATCTAATAGAAATGCCTGCACAGACAACATTAAAGAATGAAGAGCACATAATGCATAAATAAACAATAGGTTCCACTTTATATACTCATGTAATTATGCATGGAGGAATCTAAACAGAAATATAGCAAATCTAGGAAAACATGAATCAAAATATGTCATAAAATCTTCCCATTCCTCTGCCCCCCCCCCCCCCCCCCCCATTTAAAAGAAAAAGAGTTTTCTTTTAAATATAGGTAAAGCTAATTTATGACCAAAAGCTTTTCCATAGTATTGTAATGCCACTTGAATTGGACTCCAGATCTTAGTTTGCATTTCAGTGTTTCTGGCCTATATTAACATGACAACACACCCAATTTTCCATAGTATTGATAGCTTCAACTTTACATGGATCATAGTATTTTGCATATTTCACCCATATGACTAAGTAAGTCTGATTTTCACAATCTTGTAATTTATATTTTAAATTGTTGGAAGTAGATAATTTAAATGCTTATAAGTAGTTCTACATTACATATGGATTCTGTGTACCTCTGGATTCCACCTGCGGACATATTGAGACTTGCCATTTATTATGGAAGCTTTCACCTTGCATAATATTAGGAGACCTAAATCATACATCAAAAACAAGACTGTACTTGCTTGCTACCATTTCTTTATATTAGGGGAAAAGTTTTATTTTTTTTTATAGGCATTCACCTAGATGATCACATTTTGCCAAAATCAGTAGATTTTTCTCAGTTCCATAAGGAAAGTAAGGAATTGAAAATAATCTAAGTGCAAATTTTAAGCACAGTGCTATCAACTATTTTGAAGATAAGAAGTCATAATTTATTTCAGTCTTAACTAATCTTTCTTATCCATTGAGATGGGTCTCTTCTACAGAAAAATCTATTTTTCCCAAGCCATGTCACAACATGATACTCCACTAGTCATGTTTGGATTTAAGATTAGGCATAGCTAGCAAAATAATACTGTGTAACAATACCACACTTGAGTTATGTTTATGGTCAGCTATGGTCTGTTCGAAAGGAAGAAAATCAGTTGTACACTCATTTCTTAATATGCAGAGCTATGAACCTTCAGCCAGATGGGACTGAAGCACAGCTTTGCTCTGCAAGCACAAAGTAGCCTTTTACAGAACACTGGTGTTATTCACGTCTTTCTTAAATAGAATATGAACAATTTAGCAAGCTTCTAATCTGTTTACTGGACTCCACGTGCAGAGGTGTTATTAAACATTTATCTTTAAGCTGACCTGGCTTATAATGACATATCATATTGCAGGAAATGAAAAAATTGTATTCCCCTTCTTTTTCTTGTGAAAATAGAAATTTATGTTCAAAGATTCTTCTTTTCTCTACTTGCTAGATGTAAATATGTCAGAGATACATTAAAATGGCATTCAATATAGACTACTATTTTAAAAACAAACTTGTCATTCTCCTACCGCTGAATTGCTCATAAATTCAAGTATGAATAAAGATATCAGATTACATTAAATGCATTTTGGTATCTGTAACTTTCTGCAATGAATTAAAACTGGCTGATCATGTCTCAAGTGCATTTCATTTTCCGTTGATTCATGTACTGCAATATAACCTTCAAAATTCCCTTATGCCAACAAACTCATTCAGATATGCTGAGTGCAGGAGCAGATTAAAGTGGCTATAAGATTAAAAACTGCATCAAGACATCAGAGAATGCAGTAGAGGTATAATGAAAGTGTAAACAAAACCTGTAAATATAGAAATTACCTTTCATATAATCCACTACTGAATTCAGTGGAGAGTTTTGGTGTAAGAAGAAGACATTAAACCAGAACAAATTGGTACCATCACTATATTGAGACTGTTTCATTCTGCTCCATTTAAGAATTTTCGCTTCAGGACTCAGCACTGAAAAATATTTACTCTTCTGTTCTCTGAAAATAAACTGTATCCCAAGGTAAAATTTAAAGCTAAGGTATTTTAAAGGTAGAACTAAAAGAGCATCTTTGTCATCTGTTTTTTTTGAAGCTATTTTCAAAAATAACCTTTCTTACTTTCCTTGTATATGAGTTTTTTGCTGCTGAGTTGTGAAATCCAATCCATCCTTTAAAGGCTTTGTAAGCAAAAGTGCATTATTACTGACTTAGTAGCTTCTATATTTTCAGTGGTAGCTATGGTTATGGATGAATGCTTTCAACAGAAGTTAAAAGAGAAAATGAGTCATTAATGATACCAAATCAGAGCCTTGTGTGGTTAGTGAAGCCTGACATAATCTTCAGGGTTCACTTAGCACGGAGAGCTTACACAGGGTCTTAGTTTTCCACAATGAAAATATCCACAAAAAATGTTTTCTTTCATAACTTTTATCTCCAAGATTCTATCAGCAGAAGTTACCTATGACACTGAACAGTTAAATGACATGAATGGGGGGCGGGTGGACATGAGAACAAAAAAAGAAAAAAAAAGGCACATCTGGCAGCAAGGAAAATAAAACAGTTTTTGTAATTCAGTATCTCTGTTTATGGACCTTTTGTTGCCATCCTCCTCATTTCCTGTGGACTTCTCCTCCCCAAAGATTGTACTCATTTAACATACCCAGACAGCAGCACTTACACACCTAATAAAGGGTATGTTTAAAGAACTGGTTGTTCTTAATCTGTGCATTCATGTTAAACTGTGGTAAAATAATTTTGCCTTGTAGCTGTGTGGATACTTTGATTCTGAACTAGGCTGCTTTTGCATGCATGGAGATGATTTGCAAGTGGGAGATTGGGGATTCAGAGCAATGCATCTGCACCAACTGCTGGCTCAGGGCAGCTCTAACTCCCATGCATTGGACCAGCTTCATGCCACTGCATCTCTGAGTTGGTGTAGTAATGAGCTGAATCAAACCCACCATGAAAGGCACAGCATCAAAGGAGGAAATGTAACCCCTCACCCAAGCACCTGCCCTTTATATAGCTCACCTCTTGCACCAAGTAGATTAGGACTGGTAAATAGCTGGAGTGCAGTTTCAGTCCTAGTAACATGCTATGAAAACATCTTGCATTCAGTGGCTAATCCAGACTTCTCCCTTCTCTGCCAGACCACAAACCTTTCATCATAAACTTCTCCATTCATCTTCCACTGCCATGAAGAGGCAACCCATATTGGATACATCTACAGATGTTTTATTAGTAGCACATGCTTTGGATGCTGGAATTATATGGGAACATACTGTGATCCAGCTGCAGGTGTTTACTAAATAGGAAATAAGTAGAAATATCATGGAGGCACTCTAGGAATGAAGCAATTCAATATTAATTTAATTTACTCAGTGTTTATGTTAGCTGATTTAAATCTAAATCTGCTGCTCTTCTGAGTTTATTCCTACTCCCAAGACACACATTTCCCTAGACATGGTTACCTCAGTCCCTGAGCACCCCTCTGATTAACCATTGCACGTAAGGAAATGCCAGCTCCACATGGAAGGAATGCTGACATGAGGGGTCCTGGGAGCCCCAGGGGAGGCCAGACAGCAGCACTCATGGCTGTGCACGTCCTCAGAGGCATGGCAGATGTTGTGCAAAAGTTTAGATGATTCTATATTTAGATTTATGTAAGTAATATCCGTTTCCTGATTTTTTTTTTTCCTTATAAATGGTCTCTACATGCTAGACAGATAAAATTGGGTGAGGTGGTGTAGGGGGAGAGGGGAGTGAAAAGAAGTGTTTTAATGCCATTAACAGCTTATTGAGTTGCGGTTGTTTCTGTTTCAAAAACCCAGGTGATAGAAAGGGATTTTCAAGTGAATTGTCAGGTAATTGGAACAGAAAAGTATCCATTTCCTCTTATCACTCATAGTTGTAACAGCTTTATCCTTTCTCTATGTAACTTTTGTCTTCTAAAACACAGCTGTTATCCTGAAGGAAGAATAAAACAGAACCCTTGTAAATTTAATAACAAAAGGCCATGAGTAAATATCACATCTCTTCTAGAATGAATACTTTAATTTAAGAAAGACAACTATAAGCTCTTTAATAGCTGCTATCTTAGGCAACCACATAGGAAATAGGGAAAAATCAAATACCAAGTTCAAACTTCGAGCAATCCATGTTCAGCTATAGTACAAGAAAACCTAGTTAAGAAATCAAAGCATGAAAGACAGCATTTCCTTTTATTTCATACTTTTGAACTTGAAAAGCAGGTTATTTGCAACAACTAAAAGTTTTTGGCCTTTAATTGTTGGCAAAATGAAAGTATTTGTTTAATATGCCAATAATAGAGGGTTTATTTTTTCATTCACTAACAACATAGTTAAACACACAGTTAATTTCTGTCACACTTCAAATTCAAGGAACATAAATTAAGAAAAACAAGCCATTTAAAATTAGATTTACTCTTATTAGAAGGTGCATCCTGTAAACTGTCAAGACTTGTAAAAATGTGACAAAACATATATCAGTGCAGGGAGGTATGTCAGAAGTTTAACAAAACCAATTTTCCTAGGGTTAAGAAATGCTTAAACTGCTGTTATTAATAATACCTTCTGAGTATTTTATGAAGACATAATATGCATCTGTACTACTATTCCTGAGACTGTGGTGGAACTGCACACAGTATTCAAACCAATTACTCTATAGTAATAATATTTGGGGTTTATTTCTATTAAGGGAATTTACAACAGTGTTTACCTTTTTTACACCATGAATTGAGCTGATGTAAGCTGAGAAACAACTCCAGAACATCTAGAGGTGCAACATGTATTTTATAATCTATCACTTTTATCCATAATTAGGTTATATATTTTTATGTGAACTGTTTTTTGCACAATTATTTTAAAATTCTTAAGCAGTTCTTTGAAGATTTATCAAGAACTGTCTGGCTTGCTTAATTAGATACCCATGTTTCTCTTTTAGCATAATTTTTCTCAGTTATGCGCAAAAAAAATTAAACACAGGAAAGCTCGAGAAACCTCTTTTCATTTTGAACTGCTAATGAATTCCTAGTCTCTCCTTCCTAAATTTAGTATGTTGCCAATCTGTAAGATGACCTTCCTTCTTATGACAACTTATTTTCTGCAAAAATTTGTAGTGAGAGATTTTATCTAAAGGTGTTTTCTTAAAAACAAAACAAAACTTTAACAGCCCTATTATTCTTCACTGCTTTCTTTTGTTTCTTCAAACATTTAATGATAGCCTAAGATGTGACACCTCTTTACAAAAGCAATGTTGGCCTTTTACTGGCACATATTAATTAATGTATTGTAATCTTTTTCTAATTATACCCTCTGTATTTTACCCATGATCAAAGGTTTGTTTGTTGATATTTCACCACATAGTCTTGTAATGCTGTTTAAAATCATTTGCCATCTTCTATTCCTCTCATAAGGTACATTGTTTCTGTGAGACTAGAAACAAAATCATGATTCATCACAGTGCAACTTAAACCTAACAACACCTAATGGCTTTAGGACTTGGAAGAAATATTCAGTTCACATTTTTCTCTAGGCAGAAAAATATTTATCTATTTAGCAAGGTAGTTACATATTGCTCTTTTGAGGACATTATCTATACTTGTTGTCAGAAATACAGAACATCATCTGCTAAAACTATTTTGTAAATCTCAGTACACCTGCAGTTCAAGACTGAACAAAGAATGTTTAATATTGATGTAAAGACACACTGCATCTATTTCCAGTGGGCTTCTCTTGTCTATATTTTCAGATGACATATTAAAAACTATTTCCAAAGTATCAGTACTTGTGGTTGATGAAGATCATGTACCCTTTTATTCATAAAAACAGTGGGCTGACTTCCATAGTGATATTTCTTGCACTAATTGAGACTTATAATGTATCGCACAGGAGTGTTCACCCAGGCTAATTTCTTGCGTCTAATGTGCAGTAAATATACACTGCAGATTGGTGCACACTAGCAGCCTCATGTTAGACAAACAATCTCAGGTAAAATGCAGAAGCCAAGAGTTTCTAGTTTCTAAAAACCAAATACGTGTCAAACAAGCCCTTTGTTCTATGACCAATAAAACTCCTGACTTTGTTCTTCTATATGACTCTCGCTTCATTTTATGGTCTTCATTTCATTATTTCTAATAAATCAAAGAGACTGACTCATCATGGAAAATAGTGTAAAAGTAGGACAAAGATAGAGATAAATCCAGGAGATGTGGATGAAGGAAAGAAAATTGATTTATTTGCGGAAAGTTTTCTGTGGAGTAAGCCTGGAAACGAGAATGTGTTGTGAAATGTGGAGGACATTAAATCATGTCTAAACCTAAGTTAAAACACCCAGTACACTGAACTGTTTTAAGTGAGTCACAAAACTTTCAGATGAAATTACAGTGCTAAAAAATACAGGTGAAATTAATGTGTGAAGGCCAAATATATGGTAACTTCACTAGAGTAGGAATGGCACTACTTCAAACTCTTTTGTCTTTAATTATTTCCCAAGCTTTACAGTGGAGTTGTATAGCTTGAAAAAAATGCTGACATCCTGCAAGTTTCTACTGCAGTCTGCAGGTTGAACCCAAGGAAAATACGTATTGTGCTAGAGGTCATTTAACAAAATTTGATAAAGTCAATCTTTGGGGGTGAAATGCTCTAAAATCTTCCTGTCCAGGATAGATAGATAGATAGATAGATAGATAGATAGATAGATAGTTAATTGGAACAGATTCCAATGCCTTGCTGACCTTTTGATATCCTATTTTATTGAAATTGGAAAAGTGTTCTTTCTTTTTCTTTCTTTTCCTTTTCTGGTCAATAGAAAGTTGTTTGCAAAGGCACAAAACAGTGACGTTCATCAGTCATGTAGAGTGCAATGCTCAGTATTTAGTATCATCAAACTACTATTTTTTTTAGCATTTAGAAACATCATAGATTGGTTTGGGGCATAATGGAAGCTTTATAAACTGTATGTAATGAAAAATTATTAAAAAATAATTTCCTTGTGTGATCTCTTTATAATGTCCAGTGGTTCAGGTTCACTTACATGAGTTTTCTCACTTTCAAAGATAGTTACTAGGGAAAAACCCCACAAACCATAAATAGTTTTCAAGTTATTTATTTGACGATGTATACAAAGGGAGACACAGGCTTTGGTAACAGCCAACACTGTAATCTCTGATGCTTGTGATTGCCACTCCAGCTGGGCTGTTCTGCTCCAACTTAAATAAAATCAGGAATGCATCCTGTCCATTGATCTGTGCTTGAAGGTCTGCAAGGACACTAACATTTTATGCAAATATACAACCTTTACATTTGAATTTTTGTCCATAGGTGTTGACATTACGTATCCAGGTAAAATGGCGTCACTTGAACTCAACAAAATAGCTAATTCTGAAATTATAGATGTACAAGATAGAGGGAGAGAATTGTATCACTTATTTCTTTCTTAAATATCCCACCTTAGCTTAGGTTAGACAATATTAAAATTCAAACAACATGTTTGATCAGGAAAAGCTGTTTTCCTGTGAAATAAATGGGATTTGTTATGATGGAAAACTGCAAAATTTTGCACCAGTGGTACAAAAAGGCTTTTCTCTTTGAATGCCATACATCCTCATGCCTCCACAAAATACAGGCAATGCATCCCGCAGTACTCTTTTACACTCTGCTATCTTACTTATTATTTCAGGCATTTTCAAGTGTGTGAAAAATATTGCAATATTTCTCCTGCAAATCTTTTAGATGCAAAGAAGATATAGAACCAGAAACAGTGTATCAGTGATGTGCTCTTTTCTGTTCACAGGGTTAATTTTCTGCCAATTGTGGATTTTGAAAACAAAATAGATCTTATTAACACTGCATATATTCACTTAAATCTTGTCATGTACTCTCCAGTTCACGCTGTTCCCAATACCCAGCACTTTAAGTTTGCAATTGTTTCTGCTGTAGGGGGATTTGTAATAAACTGAATGAAGTTTTTTATTCAAGGAGCAGCATTTTTATTGGTTTTATCTAAACCTTATAGTAAGAACTCACAGTGTTTTTTAAGGGAATGAAATGTGAAGTGAAAATGCTTGATTTTTGTCACACATTTATGTGACCTGCTTATCCAGAACCATTATTGTAATTACTAGCATAACTGAAAGCCTTGCCTTTTAGGTTCATGTTTCTCCATGTGTAGCAGCTGTAAACCACAAGTAGAGTTTCTTATGTTAGACAAGGTGTAGCCATTAGTTCCGCTATAAAGCTCTAGCCACCAGTGCTCATTGATTTCTAGTTTCATATATCTTTAATGAGGAGATTAAATACTTGTTTAGGAAGCAGAGTCTGGCTTAAGTGGTGTTTGCTCATACAGCATGGACAGTCAAAGACCTCTCTAATATTTCCCTATGGTAATAGAAGTGAAAAAACCTTTATTGCCCCAAATATAAACCATTTAGCTCATTCTGCAGCAGCACTGAATGTGTTATTATGGAAAAAAATAATTAGAGATTAAATGCTGCAGAAAAAAACCCCAACACTTTCTAATTGATAATAGACCTCTTCTCCCTGTTCCTTTAATTCTTTATGAAGGCCAGGGAGTATGCTAAATTACCATTTCAAATCAATAAAAGTAAAAAAAAAAAAAACCAAAAGACAAAAAAAGTCTCAGGTAAGTTTCTTTTTCTAGTCAGACATTAAAAAGTGTAAAGGCTCTGTCCCAGAAAAGGAAGTTTAATGCAGTTGAAGAAGTGTGGAGATGCATCAACTAGTTCTCACTGAGGACTTAGAGTGAGAAGAATAAGGAAAAGTGGGACAGACACTGCAGTAGCAAATACTTCCGTAATGAGTGTCAAAATATAAGACTTGCGAAAAGCACAGAATCTCACTCTGTGGCAAAACGCAACTAAAACATTCAGAATCTGATAGGGATACATGGAGAAAAAAAGTAGGGCTGTACTTTGCCTCACTAAATTCACATCAAGTTCCTTTGCTTAAGGTATCAAAAAGCTTTGGCAGTGACAAAAAAAACCCCAACAAAATACCAGAACCCAAATATTTCTTTTGTCTGTATTATTTGCCCCATATCACAGCAATTTTCAAATAGGATCAAGAAGTAGAAAATTGGTAGGGGAGAGGGTGAATCTTGGAGATCAGCATGCCACTAAATTGATACCATGTAAACACTATATAGTATTGGAAAACCACTGCTGGGGGTAAATGAAATGAATTCACTGGGGCATCTAATCCTATTTCTGGAACACTTAAAGTGTTTAAATGCACTGGAAAGCAAACAAACTTCAAAGTGATCATTATACCCCTGACACTAGTACTTGTGTGGCTGAAATCTTTATGAGATTAAACCCCTACAGAGAAAAGAGTTGAACACAGTCAAAACCACTTTGAAACTGTCAGGAGGATACCAGTTTGAAAGCTCAGTGTAAGTCAGAAATGAAGCTAAATGTTGAATATTAAAGACAGTTCAATATGCTGTGTGGAACTCCCTAATACACCTACAAGAGTCATAGACATAAAGTGAGCCACCTCCATGTCCACATTTTGTTCCTTACTGATTCTGTAAATGCTAACATCAACAAAGGCTGATGTAGCATCAACAATTTCCTGCTGAGCGAGAAAGCTGGGTGACTCAATCACAGTTCAGACTAAACACATACATACATGAGTTACCCTGTTGCAGTTCAACACTTTTTCTGTGATGAAAAAGCTTAAAAATGTACAGACACCCGAGCTGAAAAGAAGCTATTAAAACACTTTAAAATCTTTCCACAATATTAGAATTTCAATGTTAAAAACATTTCCACAGAAGGCATAAATAAATTTAAATGCTGAGCACCTGGATTATATGCTTTTAGCATGTGTGCATATGTGTGCATGTGCTAAAAAAAAATCTACCACAGTTGTGCATAAAAGATATGTTTGCACCTTGAAAAACAATGAAACACTAGTTTATTTATTACTAGAAATCATGCTTCACACATTGTTTCCAGCCTTTTAATGAACTGCACTTAATGTTCCTTCTGTTTTGAAGAGAGTGCTCTTTTTTGCTTTTCAGTCTGAAATCTTATCAATATTTGCCACTCCAGCAAAAAGTTTTACACAAATGAACTGGTGAAATGGAATGTTAGCCTATAATAAAAGTCTGTCACAAAACAGTCACACTGGAGGAGACCTATCATTGATTTTTCAATAAATACAGTGAACAGTGAAAAATACAGCACACATTGCTCAGCCATAAATATCTTGGTGACTATTTTTCTTTTCTGCTATTTTCAGTTCTTTTGTCTTCTGGCAATACTTAATAAAATACGGTTTCTTTAAATATAACTTCTGTAATGTGACAACCAGTTGGGAGCTGTATGGCAAGAGGATAATTACCAAGCTACTCTTACTGCAGGGATGTTTTGCACTTTCATTCATTGGCAAAGCAAAAAATAACAGATTGTCAGTGATGTGAATGGAATGTAAAAACAGAAAAATCATATTAACTATTCTAAAAAAGTAATTTAATTGTGAGTAAGGATTGAAAAATTTTAACTCTAATATAACAGATTTATACTTCTGAAAACTGCATATATGCATTTTTAAACATTTGGACTGTCTTCACTGATATACTATAGAAATAGTTATATATGTTTTTTTCATTTTCTATCGTACTGACTGCTGAGATTTTGGGGCCCAGATCCAAAACTCATTGAAGAATGAATGATGGACTTAGCAACCTCACTGAGCTGCAGATGTTGCTGCAGGTAGCCCCCAGTGCAGCCCTCAATGTTTGGCCCCATAACATGTCCGACTGCCCCTGGCTTCTTAGGGTCTCTCTTCTGTTCCTACAAAAGAGTTCAGGAGCTCTAGAGGGCTTCTCCAGTCTCTGAAACTCATACTGCCAATGCAAATTCTAAATTTTGCAGTATTATTCTGGCCCTGATTATTTTCAAGGTTTAAATATTTGTGTAGACAAAATGCATGATGGTGCCATAGCAAAACTATTTTCAAGTGACAACTCCATCCCTCTATATACATGCATAACCAGCTGTGTACACATGGCTCTTGTACACACTACTCCATAGATCCTTACTAATGACACAGTTGAAGCTTATTTGAAAGCCTTCTAAAGTGGACAAAAAAGCAATTCTTTTAAAATAAATATAAATCTGTAATTAGCATGTATCATTAAAGGTCCCAGTGTATGCTATGGTGTAATGCAGCTTGAAGTATAAGAATTTTTTTAGGTAATTTCCCTTAACAAGCAACACTTCTTTAAACTACACTTTAAGTGCATAAAGTGTCAGTAGAAGCATTCATTGCACAGGACTTGTTTTTCTATATGAAGAGGAAATATATTCTTTTAACAGGTTTGCTCTTCTGTAGCCTACTTGTTTAAGAGGTGTCCCATGGCATTCATTTAGCTACAATGCTTCATCATAAAAACACATGAAAACTGAGCCTCTTATTTACAACAAGGCCCTGGAGAGAGAAAACAAAACACAAGGGAACTACCATTAAGAACACTTCTTATCACCATGGCACAAATAAACATAAAGGGTTGGCATCTCTTGGCAGACTTTGCAAATTAAGAGATGATTGATCAGAAGCTATGTGTGTTGTCTGCAATTTAATTTCCTCAATATTCGCTGTATCTTCCAAGTCACTTGTGCATCATGTGTTTGTAACGATTAATTAAGATGAGTAGCGGCAGTAAGTGACGAGACACAGAAATCTAATTAATGAAGTGGAAAAAATACAGTTCTTTCAAAATTTCCTTAGTTGACCTTTTCTTGGAAAAACACAGATATACACAGGATCTTTCTTCAAATACAGTGGCCTCTGTCACTATTTCATCTCTTGAATTGATTTAATCTACATAGTAAATACTATGGTAGTCTATGCCAAGCACTCTTCCATTGCTTTACAGCTGGATTATTCTGCAGTATATTTGGTAGTATAACCTGTTTAGGGAAAGACTAAATTGACGTAACCGGTTTGGAAGTGATCCTCCCTGCTGTGACTATTCCCAAAGGCTAACCTCAGCCTAGAAAGGACAATCTCTCCAGGCTCCCTCTAGTATAAATCAGGAGAGATCACTTGAGAGAGATCTCCTGCCTTAGAAGAAATAGTGCAGGAGCTTATATTTTAAATCATTGTCTAGAATAACCTGTCTGTCACCACTGACTGGAGGCTGGGGCTAGGCAGACTAGCAGCAGCACGCTGACTTGCGTCACTATGATGGTTTTAGCACTTGTGAACATGACTTCCTTTCTCCTGCCTCCAAAAGGGTAATTAAAAGAATACGAAACCTATCTTTATGTAAACTGGCAAACCCACACACACTTGTAGGCTTCGGAAGATAAGGACGTGGTGCTGATAGAAAGCTTCACTGTTCAAAATCATGGAAAATCTTCCTTGCCTAGGGCATCCATCACTTTTAGAGTGGAAATCACAGGCAAGCCACCTTCTGCTAAACAAATAAGAAAGTCAGCTTGTCCCAACTCATTGTTCTATGCCTGAATGTAGAAAAAATGAAATACTGGCTTTTAACATCAAGATAAGAAGTGAAAAATCAAATCTCCTTAAAATTTGCACCTTTGTAGGTGTTACGTTGCTTCTAGCCTCTAGTTTATTTGGGTAGAGGAAACTTGGAAGCAGACTTCAGTACTGGACGAACAAGGTGCTTCAGCAGAAAATCATGTTTGGAGCCAACTCTCTAAGCTCAGAAGGTCTTAATTGGAAGAATTGTGTTACAAGACACATTTGTAACACTGGTTGAAAATGGTAGTGGCAAATGAAAGCAAATGCTCTCTATTTCAGTGGCTGGCTGTGCAGCCTGGTGTTCAAGTGTCCAGCTCAAGCACAGCCAGCTGGTAGCTGGCTTTCACTATTATCATGCCTCACACACCACACTAGTCATCTTCTCTGCTATGCAGGTTTATTGTATGTCTTTTAATGCTGCAGAATTATTTCCAGAAGGTAGGCTCAAGCCCAGAAGCCATGTAGGAAGACATGGTATTAATTAGAAAAAGAATACATCTGGCCTGGTGTTCTGCTTCTGCAGTAGTCACAATCTTCTATTAATTCAAAAGTAATACAATTACTTTTATAGAATAACCTCCTTTTCAAAATCCAGCAGTAGAATTAGCTCCACAAACTCATTCTGAAGCCCTCCCATTGCTACACTATCTATGCACATCCAAATTAAGAATGCTACTAAGTTAAAGACTGTTCCTCATACAAATGAGTTTCACAGATCTTAGCATTTCACTATGTTTAGAAAATAACTTCTGCAAAAAAAACTAAACACATAAGTTTAGGAAACAAAACCTAAAGAAAGTAATATTTTTAAGGGTTTTTCAAATCCTCTTGTTACTGGTTTTCAGCAGTGTTTGGTATATTTTCCCTATTCTGTTCATCTCTGTATATCTTTGTCTTTACAGAATTTTGCTGCATCTTAACAACACACTCTGAAATGTTTCCTGTTTTTTTAGCTTTTAGGAGAGATGGTTTCTAGACACAGGTATTAGTGTGAAGATGTGCTATTTATTTATTTATTTGAGTATTTCTGTTACAATTTTTTCTCTCTTCTGAAAAGTAGTTCTTCATAAATTGCTTGCTTTTAAAAATTTCACTGTATAAGGAATACTTTCAGTCAGCTCACTGCTAGTTCAAAAGCTCACTAAGCCCAGCACTTGTTGCATTTTTCAGTATGTTTTACTTTTATGTTACAACACTGCACTGCCCCTACCATCACATTATCTTTTGAACATATCTTCCAGTGTATTCAATTTTTTTTTTCTTTTTTGACAATTTAAATATTGTGTCAAATAAAAAACTTCCTGCTTCACTGGTAGTCCTCTCCCATCTTCATCAGTCCTGAATAGGATTTTAATATTTTCATGCTTCAATTGTTTTTTGCAACTCATCCTCTATTTCTCCACCTACTCACTTTTCTGAATCATTTATCTATGAGATTTTATCATAAGAGATTAAAACTCCAAATAACCTACTTTTTAAACCATTCTCTTTTGAGAAGTAGTTTTCTTCACTAATTTTGCTTGCTTGTCTTTGTATTCTAAAATATTTTGTTTAATTTTCCTGTACTGAAAAAGGTGTGGATCTGTGTTGCCCTGCATGATTCTTCCTTCAGCTATAGCAGGAAAAAAAGCAGCTACCCTCTAATCCTCTAGCATAGTGACCAGTTTAAATCAAAGACTGTGTATTTATGTTAGAAGTTCAACCACTCAGTCCTAAAATTCTTTGGAATTCCTTCACACACAGTATTCCATTGTAAATACTTTTCTTCCTTTAATAGATCTGCTTGATCCAGTACATTCCCAATTGAAATTTTAAATCCTTGACAGGCCTTAATTTTCCTTAAATGGAAGCATTACTCTTAATATAATCTTTCAAAAAAGACAGTTTATCATTTTCAATACTTTGATCCTCCTTAAAGTCATTATTATTCAATTCGCAGATCATCAACTCACAGTTTTTGCTTTGTTGGTTTTAATGCAGGTATTCTTTAGAAAATACAGAATCCACAGAGAATATAAAAATGAATCTCTAATTTACATCTATATTCAAATTTTTATTTTGATACAATTTTGTCACTGGTATTAGGGATTTTCTGCTTCAAAGGAAGCATTATTTATTTTTAAGTGTTTTGTGTTAAGAAAGTGGAGGAAATAATTAACCTAAATATGAGTCTGGGCTTCCAAAATAAATAAGTTTGTGTTTTGTAATCCATAACATTCCATACATTTTTAGTTTTCCAGCTGCAACAAATTATGTATTCACCTAACAAAGCAAAATGTCATTCTAGTAGGTTGGTCATATTTGATGTGTCCTTGGACATAGCAAGGACCCACAGGTTTGTGTGGACACATCAGGGTTTTCTTTGGTCCAAAGGAGTTGCAGCAGCTCAGCTTGCAGTTGTGTTTTGGAGCAAAAGGAAGAACAACCAGTGTGAAAATAGTGAGTTATGTTCAAAACCATTGCTCACAGCAGGGAAAAAACAATTGCTGGTTTTCCAGTTCCTGGTGACTGGCCACATGTGCAGATCACAGATCATAGTACTATGGTGTAAACCCAAAATTACTCATTCAGCATGGCTTCCTTAAGTTGTTGCTGGTTTCCAAGTAAAATTAAAAGAAATTACCAGATACCAGAGTCCTGTAAGCTACAGCATGACATTGAAATTCTGCCTGTTATAATGGCACTCTAAAACTTTACCCAGTTGATATTCCCTATGCAAAAGTACAGAGTTAGTTTGCAGTATCAAAAAGATTCAGGAGTTCAGAAGAATCACCAAGAAAATCTTTGTTTTTAAGGAGACATCATCCAGAAGAATTCTGTGCAGAGTTTTTACTCCACATTTTGGTATTGAGGCCTTAGATACAAAGTGGCAGTTTTGCATTCTTTGCTTTTCATCTTCATTGTTTACTATCTAGAGCAAATTAGGCAAATCACTCATCATTTTCAGAGCAGGTGACAAGGGAGACTGAGAGAGGTTTATTAATATTTGTTTGTAGAGAGATGTTATTTGGATTAACTTTTATCTTCCAATTTAAATAGGATTAAAAGGATTAGCTTCAATAATGGAGGCATACAGCAAATTATAAATACTTATGCTTCTTTTAATTAATAGGTTTGGATATGAACATAAGATACATCAAATTATTCCAGAATATTCCATAATTACATTATTTTTAAATAATAGAAAAGAAACTCATGAGTCATTAATAAGAAGATGACTTTGGAAAAAGGCAAACTCATTCAGCAAATTCAATGTTGTACAAGTCATATTTTCTATTTATATGTAGAGTTAATAACATCTATTATGAAGTCTTCAACTTAGAAGCCTGTGTTTGCTGAGAAAAGTACTTTAACAGATATTTAATTACATGGTGTGGGATTCCTCTTGGCTATATCAAGAGGGAGGATGTAATTTTTGTTTTAATGAAATGTTCTGAAGGAAAGAAAAAACTTTAGTTAAATACTCCACAAGTTTCAAGCTGTAGAAAAAGCATTTGGATTTTGTTTTTTTCTTCCTGACATACACCAGCATAAAAATGACTTAAAACTATGTTACATGTACCATATTATGCAAGATGACTGCACAATTTTTGTCTTCTTTATTCTTCGCTTCAGGTTTTTTTTATAATGGAAAGAGTAATGGCATCCTGAAAACGTGCTGGAGGGAGGAACATGTTCATTTTAAACAATCTCTAAAATGCTCTTACAGCAATTTTGTTAAACAAAGCAAATGTAAGAAGAATATAGGAACCTGAGATAAGGATGTAAGATAGACATACCCATCTGTATTTTACTTTTTGTTAAAAAGTTGACATAGCACCCCATAAAGCATGTTGAGAACAGGAGAAATAATAGAAGCTCTAGACAAACCATATTGCAGGGTGTTTGTCATTTCTAGCAGTCCTTTGCTAGAGGATCACTTTGAGATGGTAGACAACTATATTAAAGAACTTATGAGAGTAAAACCCACGTAAAAAAGTGCATTTGGTTTACCATAGCAGGACTTTCCTCCACTGATTCACCACACCATCTTTCTTTTTATTTATATCAGCTTAATTATCCTAAGAGATGCTGGCATAAGAAGCCTACTGTGAGTTAAGTGGGAGCAGCAGCAATGTAAATTTTTTACACCATCCAAGCCATCTGTTTCAATTCTGCTCAGGCAACACCAGGGGATCAAGAGAAGGATTAGTCCATTCTTCATGTCCTCCTATCTTCTGAAATTTCAAAGTTGTCACTTAGTGTTAGCTGGGGAGGAAGCTCATGGTGTGGTGGACTGTACAGTAGTAAATGCATCAGCATCATGAGAAGATTTCGTGAAACAACCAGAACAGATGGAAAAAAACTTCTATCACTACAATTCTATGCTGGTTTTGAACCACTGAACTAGAAAAAGAAGGAACACAGTTTCCTTAACTAGCCCCCTTTAACATCCTTTTTCCCCTTTTTTGTCTGTATTTTTATTATGAAGAATAGCTCAATTTAAAAATGTGATGACTACAGCTGCCAATAAAAATAAGGAGCTGTAGGAGTTGTGAGGAGCTGGCTTACATTTTCTTTCTTCTTCCACCACTACTTCTTTCTCCACTCATGTGCTGTGCAGCTCTTCATCAGGACCTTGACAGAAAATCATAGAATGGTTTGAGTGGGAAAGGATCTTATGGGTCATCCAGTTTCAAACCCCTTGCCATGGGCAGGGACACCTTTCACTAGAACAGGTTGCTCAGAGCTCCATCCTGCCTGGCCTTGAGCATTTCCAGGGATGCAGCTGTTCTCAATCTGGCCATTGCCAGCCTGGGTGGATACCAGGGATTGTCCCAACCCAGGTGCAGCACCCTGCACGCGGTCTTGTTAAACCTCATGAGATTCCCATGGGCACACTACTTGAGCTTTTCCAGATCAGGACACCCAAATGCTCACATATGACAGCAACAGCTGCTGAGGGGAACCACAGTCTGGGCAGAGGGCATGTGCATCCAGCTCTCACAGCCCTCCTGTACGGTGCCAACCTTGGCCCTGTCTGTAGCAGTCACCTCCCATCCCAGAGTCCACCCTTGAGGCATTGCAGCAGTTCAGTCTCCCCAAAGAGGGGCAGCAGCTCACACAAACCAGCCTGAATCTGCCCACAGTCCAGCAGCTGTGCCCATCAGAAGTTATTGATATATATCAAACAACAACTTCTTGGCTGCCCCAACACATTTCTTATTTCACTATTCAGCAGCTCACCTTTTATAGAGTTTTTTAAAAAATAAACCAAGTCTTAACATAAGAAAGAGGCAAACAAATTAAACTGCATGCTCAATTTAATCATTTTCCTTACTTCTGGGTCATTTTGGATTTGTTGCTTTCAGTTGGATTTTGAGAAAAATTTCTTGCAGAGCAATTTATGTAGCCACCTCAGTTTCTTTTTTGTTGTTGTTCTGTGAGATTTTAAATGGTTTTAAATTAAGATTATCCACTTTAAATTCATAGGAGTGTATTGCTGAATGTAATCGAATGCAATAGCTATTGAATATCATGTGTGTATGCAACAGTGTGCAATTAATTTCAGTAAGAGTTCATTAGCTGTTGTCTTCATTTGAAGCACAGCACTCAGTAAAATGTTGTAGAAAAATTCAAGACTCTGTGGGCATGCACAGATGCTCACACATTCATGCATTCAAACATGCAGAGTGTCCATTTTGCATTTCTGGCATTTCATTGACTCTCAGATCACACTGCCATGCATTTTTGCATTAAGTAATACATACTTTTTGAAATTCATTGGATTCAGGTAAAAGAAGTTTATTTTAAAATTATAAGCAAATGGTTTTGGCATTCCCATTTGCTTTAAACATAGACTAAAAAGTGGAGAGTGTATGGGGGGAAAATTCTCTGCCGGAAAATATACCTCCTATGATTTTGCCGAGTTTTAACCCAGAGGGAATTTCTAGCCCTAAGTTATAAATTCCAGAAAATAGGGGCCTATAATAGAAACAGTGACAGAACCTTAACTATAGCATTGCTAAAGGCAACACTGCAATAAAATGGAATGACCTGTGAGATAAAATGTTTAATCTTTTGAGTGAGATGTGGCCTAATAACTCAGAAGCAGAGATGGGGGAGGATTCAGGCTCTTATATGCCCTTTATGAAATTCACTGTCACTCTCAGCTGCTTTCCCCTTTCAGGCTGAATTTTTTTTTCACTCCATAACCAAATGGACTAGAAGGGTCATAAAGACCCAGTTTATGGTCCCTAATTTTTCAGCAAAAACTATTTTTCAGAATGTAAATTAATGGCAACAGAAGTGGAAGGATCAGGAAAAACACCTTTGCACATTACACAAATAATAGAGAGAGAGAAATGGAAGGTACAGATGTGGATTTGTGTTTCTCTACTATTTCCCAGTAGTGCCTTCCCAAGAGAGAAATCTGCATTTGCAGCTTTCTTTATTTCAATGTAAATAGTTCTGTGAAACTTTCTTCTCAAGATCTAACTTTTGTTTTTGTGCTATTTTTATATCACAGGGAGGGCACATAAAACCCCTGCATATTAAAAGATCTTTGAATTACATGATTGACATTAATTTTATATGACATATTTGCCTGTGCTAGTAAGTGGAACTGGGCATAATGACTTAGGAGGTCTTTTCAAATGCTATGTTTCATCAAATAAAGAAAGATGTAATCAATAGGCCTGCAGTGATCTCTGTCTGGTCAAAAATCTCAAATTAGTTAGAATTTTGCTTATTCAAACAGTGCCCTAGGCCAAGATAATGGAATGCTGCCAACATTACAGTGGTAGATTTAGATTTAAATATTTTTGCTGTTCTAAAAGTAGGTAAAAAAGACCTACTCCGTCTTGATTGCTTCTAATTCATAGAATGCTTCCACCTGAAGAAGCAAGGTCATATGAAAGTAAATTCTTTGAAAGTTTGTGGGCAATTTTTCAGCTGTGTACATAAGGAATCATTATTATAATCATGATTCCATCCCATTAAGAACAGCTGGAATTATATATGTAATTCCTTGCATACCACCCAGAAAATTTATCCATAGCCTCTAGTCACTTCTGTTCCCCAAACTTCCCTCAGGCTAAAATCACTATGAAGAACATCTGGGCTGTGTTCTTTGGGGATTTCTATTTTATTCTATCAATATTTTCCCTTGTTTTAACAAATGAAAATTGTAATTAGACATTCCCATATTAGGTATATAGGAACATCCATTGCAGATGATGCTCCCAGGAAAAACTGGTTTGTGAATCTCCTGTACTGGCCATTATTATAGCTGTCATTTCTGATTCAGTAGCATTTTGCACCTGTCAGTCATAGCTAAATGAGGCACTACATATTGAGGATGCTTTTGGTTGCTCTCCCAATGCTTACATGTTGCTGGATTGCACTGGACTCCACAGGGGTGGCTTACAAACTCACAAGATATTTAACCATCCAAATGCTCCCAAGTATTTAAAGCAAAAAAAACAACCAAACAAAACAACCAAACAAAGACAATAACAACAAAAAAATCACACAGCTGTATCTGTAAATGGGTAATAGAGTGAGGCTAAAGGAGTTAAAAACTAAGATTACACTCATGATTTTGTATTACTACAAGAATAAATTTATTTTAAAAAATAACAAAGAGAATTGGAAAAATGGAGGATTCATAAGTAGTCAATAAGAGTTCCTAAATATTCATATGCATGGAAGCATATTTTTAATATGTATTTGCAGGTATATGTATATATATATATATATATATATATGTTAAAATACATTTTCTTTATCTAAGTCCCTTTACTGTAAGTGCCCTGTAATTAATTAACTCTGGAGATTGCTTTACTACTATTATACTAATTTCTTCTGCTACTTGGCTAGAAGGCCCTATAGAAGGCTCTATTAGACAGAATGTCAGTGGAAGGAGCCCAATGTTTACCCTTTGCTCACTCAGAAAAACAGAATTGGGTCTTATTATACACAAGAAAAGGTAAAATTTTAGCTGTCTGAAAAGGATTTTTTTTCTAAAGGGGACAGACACATTGCAGCTGAATGTATGCTAACATTTGCCATTCCCTCAAATTTGAGCAAAATAGTTTCCAGTGTTGGAATTATGATTTAAAAAGACGTAGAAGGACCTATTTTGGTCAGTACTCTGTGTTTTCTTGCTTTGTATACTTAAAAATAAAATAATGCCAAAAGCCAGTTCTAATTAATGTCAATGTTTTTATTTCTCAGTTATGTAGACCAGCATGCTATTCATCTGTGAAGATCTGATTGGAAGTGATTTCTGATTTTACCTGATGCAAAGGAAAAAATACATAATTTATTTCCTTTCAGATTACAGCTTTCAGATCAGTTGTTGCTTTGCCTCATTTTCAAATTTTAAAAAAATGTACATTTTGAAATTATGATTTAAAAAGATTTAAAAATTATATTTAGAATTTTATCACAGTTGACTTTGGAACAAAATTTAATCATGCACTGATGGACATCTAATAAAAAAATTCACTCTTGTCTGGAATAAGATTCTTTTCAGCCAATCAATGTTGAGTTATCATACTTGAACCTCAAAGTTCACCTCCAATCTGATATGCAATCCAAATTCTCTCAAAGTGTTGCACAAGTAAGTACAACATGCATACATATTGGTGTTACGTGGAAAGAGATTATCAATATTGACTTCTACATCTAGTGACATTTTATTTTACATGCATAACTCTAAAATGAATACGGAAAAATACCGAACTATGGAAATAGATCATAACCATTGCAGTCACAGCAGAAAATCTTGTAACTGCATTTTGTAAAATTCCTCTGTTCAGCAAAGAGCTTGTGCAAGTGCAGCTCTATATATTCTCTACTTCAGAAAGCAGTTTTTTATTAAGATTACATAGAATCTTCTGATATGAACAGTGTATGTGTGTTTGTATACACACATTTGTGTGCTACGCAGGTTTTTGTATGAGCTTGGCGTATTGCTTGTGGCAGGCTGCTGAAACATGAATAAAGACAGCAGGAAAAAGGCAATGCACATCCTGCTGGTAATCTAGGGAAGGGATTGCTGCACACTTACCTTATGCCAGATCTTGTGGTTCACCCAGAAAACTCCCAAGATAATTTCTCAGCTCCTAGATTTTCATGTTGAATTATCTCTCTTGTTTGCTAAATGAACCTGCTTCTTATTTTATTTAAACCACATGAGGTAGGTGTATTTGACTTCCTAGTAGGGAATGAAATATTTAAGTAATTTTAGTATGCACAGCTGTGAAAAGGTGAAGTATATTTTGTGAACATAATTCGGGGGTAATTTTAAATGGCATACCTTTTCCTCCAACTCCTTTCCACAGCCTGAAGCTGGAAACATAAAGTGTAGCTCATGTGCTCTTTACAATTTACTCCTGAGAAACACTGACCACAAAAGTCAGTAAACATTCATCATGAGCTTTAGGCTACTTTCCTTGGATTTGGCCTCAGGCTAAGCTGAGGGCTAAAAACATTTCATGAGGGAGTTACAGTTTTAAGAAAAATAAATATAGGCTAGTACAGCATGGTTACTCAGCTTGGTCTCATGCTGTAAAAATTCCTTCTCCCAATAAATACGCAAGATTTTATGTTATCCATCCACCACTTTATAACTGATACTGTGGTTTTAAATCACCAATATGCTAATCAACAGAGCTGTTGTGACCTACTTACCACATATTTCTGCCAGAGCTTCCCATAACATGTCACATTGAATCCTCTCTTAGAAGTACAAACCAAATCTACTTCAACCCATTTAGCACAAAGATTCTGGGGAAGGGAAAAAAAAAAGGTAGGGGGCGGGGCGGGGTGGGGGGGGGGATGTAAGAGCAGCACAGCAAAGCGAAAAAAAGCTAGGTCAAGTTCTCTTGTTTATCCTGGGCCTCTGTGACATGAAGCCATGCTTGCCACCATCCACTGTCATAAGTAATGACATGATTTCTCATGAAAAGGGCTACAAATCGAGAGGACAAAGCCCCTATCTAATACAATTTCCTGTGTTGCAGAGCAAAGTTGGAAGATTCCTCACTAAATGGTCGGCTGCCTTAGTGCAGTTACTGATCTCTTTCAGCTAAACAATGCTTGTAATAAAAGCATGATGAAATAAAAATTTCAACATCATTTTGAAATTTTTGTTTAGTAAAAAAAAACCTATCTAAGGAAGGTCTCTTTTACTTGAATGAAAAAAATCAGAAAGAAGGATGTGAAAATATATCCTTTTAACTTCTTGAGATTTTAATAACGTGTCCATAAAGTATTTTATCTGTTCTGGGGGGAGTTTAGCATTGCTTTTTTATTTTTAAGTCTAATATATTTTGTTTTCATAATATATTAATAATATAGGAAAATTATGTCATACATATAATTGATCAATATTTATTTATACATTGATAAATAACTATTTTACTGTTAATATTAATTTAGACAGAAACATCAGTACACTGAACTTACATCAGAAGGAAAATGAGCTAAAATAAATTATAAAACCAAGTCTTACATCAGAACACCCAACTGATGTTGCTGGGGACTCTTACATTGTTCTGTTTTAAATCACTATCTAGGATATTAGAGATGTCTAGGATGGAATACTATTACTCTAGATGAAGTGAAAAAATAAGTTTCTATCTGTAAGGAAGATCTCCTAGACCATTTTTACAGGACATGTCTTTAAACCTGCTTCCCTAGACAGATTCTAGCCTAGAGAGCTACAGCCTCCTTTCCTGAGTTTCCACTGCACTCATATAAGAAGTGCACAGTAGAATGTACTTAGACACATTTTTATAGAATTGGAAATGCTGTTATTGGGTGACCATTGCAAAAGAATATCTGAAAATACTAATTGCAGCTTAAAGCTCACTGTGTCTTGAAAAAGAGAACTAACTGATGCACACTCTCTAAGTAATTTCTTGTTCTGGTCTTGATGGTCAGCCACAATGTTGTGGGGTCGAATACTGTTTTCCATTGCAGATATATGACTTCTAATGAAAAGAGAGTTTTACTTAGGCAGCCAAAAGCAGAACTTGTCTCTCTGTCTCAAATTGAGTGCTTTAAACTACACTGCAATAATCACAGATGCTCTGCTCTTGGCACAATGAGAAAAGCTTGATACAGATTCACAAAATAGCTCCATTAAGTAAAGACGCCATCAGTCTTTATTACCACTATTATCATAAAGCAAATTTCACCTAACACAATATTGAATTAAACCTACAAAAAGAATGAGAAGGAAGCTATGAATTAATATAAAATGACTAACAACAGAGGCCCAGGGAGTTTAAACCCTTATCAACACCAAAGCAAAGACAGGAATCAAAGACGTAGAGCGCCATGGTAATTTGTTCCTGTGTTGACTAGAGCAGCAAAAGTAACAGTCTATCATGTCAGCATCTGCTAGTGAGTTTAAATGCCTGTAAGCATAGTTTATAGCTGACATTTGTTCAAAGTAGCTTTTTTCAAGGAGATAGTTTAATACTTTAACTTTGCCCTCCCAACTCTATTTCATTTCACAGGTTGTGTCCAACTTCATCAGACTTCTTTCCCCTCTGCTTAAAAAATAAAACAGTACGGTATATTACTTTCAAAAACTCTAGTTATTTTTAGAGTTAAATAAAATTGCTGGTTTTTTAGAAGGACCAGTTTTTTCACTCCAATGGTCATTATCATGAGATAATGTCCCATGTAGCCTAAAAGGATGTTCCAGGATTTTCTGAACTATGGGATATGGCTTGTCTGTCTTGCCCTATTTTCTGATAAGAAAGTACCATGCCTTATATATGCTTTGATGGGGAATGGAAAATCCTTTAAAAGTGGAGGCAACACAAAATAATTTGTGAAACACTGCCTTAAAATGGTGCCATTTTCAGTTGCCATTAAAGAATCTCAGTTAATGAAAGTAAGTCATTGTAAGAATACAAGTCTTCCCTCAAGACTCAGAATACTAAATAACACTTGTATTTATTTTTTTAAATTCATTTATTTAAAACAGAGAAAAGTAACTAACTTTTTTCCCTGTAAACAAAAAAAAAAATCTCGCTTGCATATTCCAATACCTTGCCTAGGAGCACACCTCAGAAGAAAATGAATCCATATTCTTCTCCAGTTCTTCCCAGGAATCCTACCTTTTCTTGTTCTGTATCTCTGAAAGTTACTATAACAGTAGCATAACCAAAAGAAGCAATCTTGACTATTTTAAATTTTGTTTTCTACTTACAGCCCAAATGATGTGCTAACATCTTGGAAGTGTTAGTCTTCTATCACAGGAAACTTTCAAGAAGAGGAAAAAATATAGTTTGGCCTGAACATCTCAGAATATAATCCACTGTTCTATATCAGCTCCTGTTTCCAGTTACACCCTGGCTGTGTGCTAACCAAAACACATTTATTTAAACAGGTCTTATTGCTGAATTTCCACTCATGAAAAATAAGGTGAAGCAAATTTTCAAGTGGTGGTAATTAATGGATGAACTTCCGTAAGTGTAAATGGTGCAAAGTTTATTTATGCTAGCTGAGGCTGGAAGGACCTGAGGAACAGTACTTGCTTTGCAGAGTCCAGTAGCTGATTGGAAACTTTCTGACATGAAATCTTTGGATAAATTCAAACAGGGGGACAGTGAAGAACATACCCGTGGGATCTATCACACACTTTATATTTTGAATGGTGCACCTAGGCATACCAAAGCTCACACACACAGGGTTCCTGAGTCTGTGTATGTGACAGAGTACCATTACTCTCATGAGAAAACAGCTCTAATGATACCTAGATTGCTCAGAGTCTTACTAGACATATGGTATAAAATAATGTCTCTGAGCCTTGGGATATGATTTTAATCATTCCTACCTCCATTACTAAGAACGAACTCTGGCAATCTTCCTTTAAAGATGAACAAATATCACAGGGAATATCACTACATGCCAGACAAATAGCCTTAGCTTAAAACCCTGCCAGATGAGTATGTTGCCTTTTATGGATCTGAAATGCATTTTAAATCCACAGCACCATATTACAATCTCATGAAGGTAACCATGGATTGGGACCACATAAGTAGTATTACCACTATGTCCTGTGAACACTAAAGCTGCCAAGACTGACTGAGATAGACAAGTAAAGGATTGCATAGTCTTAAAATACTATATCGAAAAGCTTTACGGTACTGTCCAAAATTCAGATCATTAGTAGAAAGAATGATGAGATTAAAGAAAAAGATGTCGAGATATTTTCCTCAGGTAATAAATTACAAACACAAATGTCTATTTATAGAACAAAAATGCTATAGGGATGCAAATCTCAACCTTCACTTGCTTAACTGAATTTGGGTATTCCAGTGGCTTATTTTCATTTCCTCTATTTTTTGAAAATGAAAAAGGCAGATAGAAGGGCAAAGCAAAATCAACCTTTATCCAAATCTTTGGAAATTACACAGCTTTAGTCATGTCTCTTAAGATAAAGTAAACATCTTGTGTGGCAGGTGTGAAAGTTTTGATCAGAGTTAGTATATCATCCTGAAATTTATGAAAAAAAGACTTTTTTTACATCCCATAAAAAACTCAGTCCTTATATTTGAACTTCATATTTTGCAATCAAAGAATTAACTTAATAAACTCTGATATAAATAAAGAAGCATCATCAAAGTACCATTTTATAAAGCATCAGCTGGGTCATACTTGGTATGGAGAGCAAGAATACACTTGAAATGTTGGATTATCATAGCCCTAGGACAACCCTGCTATGTAGAGCACTTTCACTACAGGTAATCTAGTCCAAGACAGTGAAAGATTCTGTCCTAAATCTGTGGCAGCCCCTTTGGCAAAGTCAACCCAAAGCTGCAGATCCTGGAAACCTGCCATCCTGGCTTTGGTTAAACCACAACACCTGCAAAACATGACAGGCAAGCTCTGTGAAATCTAGATGTGATGGGATACTTTGAGGCTATGATACATTATTAAACTAAACTCTAAACTGTTCTCTGGCTTTTAAATCAAACACCATGGCATGGTGTGTGTTTTTGAAACCAAACTCCCTCTCTTCTGCCATAATAATTTCTCATCCATCACAATGTCCAGCACACTCTCTGTTCCCTGGCCTAATGTGATTCCTGAACCTTGCCCAGATCCTGACTAGGAAACTGTAGTTTTCTTGGACTAAAACCATGTCAGGGATCTTGTCCACATTTAAACAGTCTAAATGATTGCTAAATAATGTCCAAGCACACATCCCAGCCTTGTTTAATCAATATGTATGTGGAAGACTGTAGCCACAGAGACGTGGGTTTCCAAAGCCATAAGTCAGAGCTCTACAGGCTTCCATGCTTCCTGATAGGAGATATCAGGAAACGTGCCAACAGAGAAGTCAAGAGTGTCTGGGTAACCTGAGTGCTAAGTGTGCCCCAAGAGCTCAGACTTTTGACTCAGAACATCATGGGATAAAACGTGACTTATGGACTACCAACCTTGGCTGTGCTGCTCACTCCGAGGGGGTCCAAGAGCCCTAGCTTGGCTCTTCTTACTTCTCACCACTTTTTGGCTCCCAGCAGTAGACACACAAATTCAGTTCACCAGTTGTCAATATATTAGCTTCTACTCTTTTTTTTTTAATCTTTTTTTTTTTGGTCAGAAAATATTAAACCAAACCAAACAGTCCACAAACAAAACAATAAAGCATCATTTCCTTGCATATTCTGTTGCTAGCTCACTTCTTAGGACGAAATATGTTTGTTTCCTCTGATTGAAATTGAATGTGTGAAATGTTAATCATGAAAAATAAAACTTTTTTCAAAAGACTGATGCAAGTCTGGGAAGCTAGCAAGAACACAGTTTTAAAGAAGGATGCTAATATTAGCCAGATGGCCACAACAAGAAATTTGGACCTGTGTCTGGGTGTGAAGAATAGCTTTATTTGAAGCCAGATCTCTTATAAAGAAAGAATGCACCTCTGTTCAGTGATGGATCCAAACTTCACATCCCCCTCAGTGGAACAGGGGGGAGAAGCAAAAGTGAAACTTCTAGTTTGAGATAACAGTTAAATAATTGAAATGAAAAAAAATTATAATAACAGTAAAGACAGATAACATTCAAGAAAAACAACTGATCAAGTGATGCACAATGTAAATGCTCACACCTGCTGACCAATGGCAAACACTGATTGATTTATTACTCATTTCCATGCACCAGTGCTTTAAATAAACAACTTCCATTGAGTATAAAAATTTTCCTAAGGTTTTGAAGGAGATCTCAGCTTTTGGGAAGAAGGTTGGACAGACTGCAGTTCCATGGTACCTGTCAATCAAAGGGGCTGACACCTCTATTTTAGAGACCCTTCAACATTTTCACTGTCCAATTATAACAAGGAACTGAAGCTGTCGTCTGTGAGTGATTTGTGACAAATAACTGCTGTGTTCTTTGGTTGTGACAATTGTTATTTTTAGGGCTAAAGGAAGGAAGAGAAGGCGTTGCAGTTATTTTAAGACAGATTTTGTTTAAACAGTGAAGCTGTAGTTGTATATGGATAATCCATTTGGCAGGTCTGAAAATAGCAAGGTCACACTAACCAGATATTTTTAATTAATGTACTTTAATACAAAGAGCAGAAATTTATGGACAACCCCATTCTTTGAAGAATGAAGGGGTCATTCAAAGAATGCATGCATATGTGTGCACACACTTTTTTTAAGATGTTCCCAGAATGGACCAGGATTGTAGCACAGCCTTGAGAAATTTGAAAAATGTGTGTTTTGTTAGTCAAGGTTAATAGACTGTTTTGAGATATTTACACCAAGGCACTGTGACACTTGGTGTTGAATTTTCCTCCTCTAGGGATGCTAAAAAACAGGAGGACCAGAGGTGTGTTTGTTTTTTTTTTTAATAAAGGAGCTCTTTTACTTTCATGTATTAGCCCAGCTGCAGAAATTCCTGACTATGATCTGTTACCTGCTGTACTTCTGCCTTTCAAGGAAGATTTTGCAGGAAGAAATGTCAAGTGTTCTAAAATGATACTTTTTTGATTCCTTTATCCAGGCAAAAAAAATTAAAACCATTACCAGATTTTGAAGTAAACAAAGATGGGAAAACCAAGCAGTCTCTCTGAAAGCAAATAATTACTATTTTTCCTCACTGTACACCATTTGCTCATCTTTGAAAGCAAATCATTCATGGGAACATTATGCAGCTTGATGACAAAATTAATTGGAGGGGTGGGTCAAGAAACTCCTATGGAATTTCAACACACCTGACTAGGAGGGTGTATTGCATGTGTTTGTAGCTTAAGGCAGGGAAAAATCACTTCTTCAAGTAAGAGATGAATTTAATAGGAATTCCTATTTTGCTTTGGGATAACATCTTTCATTGATTTAATCCCTTCCTGTATGTACTTGTATCATATGAGGTAGTTGTGGTTTTCATTTTACATTCAAGTCTATAGTATGATGAATAGCTATTGTCAGCTTTACTTCACCCTGACCAGTGGTTGCACCAGTGGAGGTAGGCTAGGGTCAAGGAGATGGCCTCAAATAATCTACAATTTTCCTAACCCTATCCCTATCCCCCTTTCCTTAGGGCCTTCCTTTATTTATCTATTTTTTTTCTTTCTCTTTTAGTGCCCCATCTATCTTGCAGCTTACTGAGGCTGGAACTCTGACTAGAAATGACAGATCACTTCATATGTCACACTTTATTGTTTGTTGGACTTTTATCACATTTCCAGCATCTTCTTTCAAAATCAGCCCAACTCTGAGGTATATGCTACTAATCTGCATTACAGAAAAATTCTGCCTCTTTTGTTCACTTGGGTATTTCCCCTTGGTTAAATGGATTATTTACAACGTAGTGGAATCTAGCACTTCAAGCATTGACTTCATACAATTTACTACACATTAGTGTTATTACTGTATTAGTAAACTTGTAAAGCCTGGCCTTGATAGCATTTGATTGAAGCTGTTTTTTTCTGGAAGTTCCTGACCAAGAAAGTTACAGCTCTTCTCAGAATAAAAGTAGGGATAAATTCACAGCATATAGCTATTGACGAGAAACCAAGAATAAAAGCAGAAATATAACATTAAGCATAGACAGGTAGGAGTGGGAAGGGGAGAGAATATTAATTAAGAAACATTACTTGTTAGAGGAAGTATATGCTGGGCATTTGAGACTGGAAATTCACATGGGTAAGGCTTGGGCTTGTTTGGTGAGAAGGTTGGGAGGAAATGAACAAGCTATTTAGTGTGGGCTGGACAGGTACAACAACACTGCAAAGGGCTGCAGTGGAAGAAAACCAGAGCCCAGTGAACAGCACACTTCTTTTTATGAAGCTCAGGGTAAAATTTGCTTTCTGGGCTGCATGCACACATTGCTGCCTCATATCTAATTTCTGATCCAGCAGTATACCTAGGTCTTTCTCTGCAGGGCTGCTCTCATTTCATTCACCACCAAGCTTGCATTGAACATCATGACTGCTACAACCCAGGTGTGGACCTTTCACTTAGCATTGCTGAACTTCAGGAGGCTCACACTGGCCCACTTCTCGAGCCTCTGAAGGTACATCTCTTCCCTCAAGTGTGTGTCAGTTAGGTGAGCAGTGATGCCTTGTGAGATAAAAAAGGGGTTCTTCAACTTCACACCACTAGAACTCATTAGAGATAGACCTAAAACAGACCTAGTTTAAAGAGCCTACTTGCCATTCTCAGAACTGGGATTTAAAGATGTACCATAAGCATAATAAACAATTATTTGCATATAGACTGAAAAGATAATAATTTTCTATACATATGTAAACTGTGCCTATGTACTAACCAGTAAGCATTCTTGCCAGGCCCAAACAGCCTAAGTAAAAATGCTAAATATTAGATGAGAAGCAAAAGGATTACTAGGAAATAAAAGAAAGCTAATTGGCTAAACATACCCCTGAGGCCTGCATCATAAGAATCACTATTTTATTGGATAAGTAAAATATCAGACCTTGTTCATTTTGAGCTACCTGACAAACTAGCTGCAGTTCTAGCCGATAATCACTGTCTTTAAAACTAATGGTTTTGATACAGATTCTCTCCTGCAGCCAATTGTTACAGAAATTGAAACTGTTAAGCAGCTAGTCAGATTTTCTGATTCTGAGGAACTTATTTGCCGCTTTGGCCCAGACATAAGCAAAAACAGGCAAGGAGCTGCTTTAATTTATGCCACTGTCAGACTCTCACGGTCTCTCTACCACTGGAGTTCCTCTCTGCCACAACCTTTCATGCTCTGACTAGGGATTTCCCATGCAAAAATATACATATGTGCAATGCACAGATGGTTTGCATATGCGCAGTAGGCTTAACATAGCTGATTTACTGTGTATGCACGGACCATCTGTGCAGCACATGTGCAGCAGGTCTGATGTGTACTGGACACATTGGACTTACTGTGCATGTGCTACACAGTTAATCTGCACACACACAGTAGCCACAGCTCTGACTGAGTTGCCAGACATCCAGATGGCCAGAGTCCTTAAATCCCTTCCAGAGAAAAAATGAAGATGGAATAAGGATGTTTGGTTTTGTTTGGGTTTTTTTCCTGGTGTATAACATAGCTTGTCCTTTATCCTCAAATGTAGGAACATATTAAAGTGGATACACAACCTCATCACATTTTAAGTTTAAAAACAGAGACAGAGAGCAATTCCCTCTGGTCATGCATGTCCAAAAACAACTATAGAAAACAATGCAGAGCTGTGATAAAGATCCTTCTCCGTAAACTTTTACAGAACAAGCAAATCCATAACAACTACACAGGCTTCTCTTAAAGAGGACTGGCAGCCACTTCAGATTTTCTGACTACAAAAAGCTTTTCAATCTGGAAATATTTAAATTATTGAGGTTAATGCTCAGAAAACTCAGCAACCCAGATCAATCAAAAGTCACAGTCTCAGGAAGAGAGTTAGTTGTCTTGGGCCTTGCCTTTTGGGTGGTTGAGATTCAGTGTCTTAAAGTGCACATGCTGTTTGCTTTCCCATCATTAAGACTGTGAGCTAATAACACTGTCACTAATGCTTTTGACAAATTCCCCATCAATAACTCTTCCCTAAACCTAAGATGCACTTAAACATGAAAAACATTTATTATATCCACCAGTATTTTGATAATTGCTAAGCACACTGGTAGTTCCAATGTATGGAGAATTTATCTATATTTACTTACTGGGAAGAAGTCTGAAAACACTCTGCATCTGTGGCTGGCATCCAGCTTTTGTTTGCATGACCTGACAATGCACACAGCAGTCTACTCTGTTTCTTCTGCACTCTGGGGAAAGGCCTCTCTTGCCTTCATTTGCACGCTCAGGCTGTCAAACTCCCAAAAGTGGCAGCATAGAGATGTTCTTCCTAAACATTATCTTCAGCAGAAAATTCTGCTTACAAACAGCAGGCCCAAATCACCCTCTCCAGAAAAAAACATAAATTAAGGGTCCATGGAAAAATAAGACATGAAATAGAAGTCTGAGGCATTCAAATTTGCATTCATATTACGTGACCCGAAACTACAAGAACATACAGCTTTTAGATAAACAAAAAATCACATTGTTTTTTCTCTCATCGCATGTTTCTGCCTTGCAGACATCATCAAGGTCTGCTTGTTGTGTTCTCAAGAGGAAAATATATTAGGTGCCTTACCCATAGGCACCAAGTTGTGAGGTGCACCAAGGCCTTCTCTACTCCATTCTGAACCAGTGCCATCCACACAAACCTTCCCAGCCTAACCCTGAGCCTCTTAAGTTTGCCAGCCTGTCTCTAGGAACCCAAAGAGGACAGAAAGCCTGAATGAGGCCTGATGAGTGCTCAGCAGAGGGGATCACCCTTGAACCTTCTGGGAATAAGAGAAAATAGGAGAAGACTCATCAGAGCAAGCTCTCGTGTGGCACTGGGCTGGGCAGCACTGTGGTCCCAGGCTCCTATTCTTGCCATGGGCTTTGTAGCCATCAACATGGATGGAGCCTGGGTGGGCACCTGGGGGTTTCATCACTCATGTGGCCACATTATGGCAGAGTTCTGCATCCTGGGATTCACTTACACAATCCCTGAGATGACAGGTAAACCAGGAATAATGAAAGATGGGGCAGGGGCAGAGCGGGGAGAGAACAGCTGGGGGATCAGAGCACATCTGCTGCTTCCACTCAACAAACTGTAAGTTTAACACTTACAAGTTGCAAGGAGCCAAACATTCCATCACAGACAGCTGCTCTGCAGGTACTCAGCACTACATTCACCCCTGTATCACTGTGAATGGGAAGGACTCAGCTCCAGCACTGCACATCTGTGGATGTCCCAAGATGAAGACCGAGGTCACCCTGAGTACCATTTCTCCAGCCTTCCTTGCAGGTGAGACAAGCACACCTTACTCATGAGGGCACAAAACCTGTCCAGAAAAAAATCTGTCCATTGCTGCCTCAGCACTGTTCCCATAGAGCACAGCATCACTGACGTCATCTGTGAATACAGGTAGGACGAGATTTCTTTTGTAGATTAAAAAAAACAGGTACAAAATTTTCTTGCACCACAAAGGACTGAATATCCAGTCTATTAACCAAAGCTTCATTTGCCTTTGTCCCTCCCCTGCAATAGCAACTTTTAACAAATACTTTCCTGTTCTAACTTTGTGTTCTCCTGTAATCTTTTTAACTCACTTCGATCTTCATGTAGGTTTAGTTAAAAGACTTCCCATTAACCACAGGCATTTCAAAATGAAGAGAAGGGCACCTGAAGCCCTGACAAGGAAGATGCCTGATCGGGGTTGGACTGAGAGGAGCCTCAGGCAATCAAGGTCCCCGCAGCTCCTCCTCAGCAGGAAAACAGGAACGGAAAACAAGGTGTAAAAGCTCGCGAAGTGAGATAACGACGCGTGAAACGGATTCGGCTGGAGGAAATTAGTGTAATTTACTGCTATTTATTCAGATTGTGAGAAAATTACACCCCAATACCACCCATCCAGTGCTCCCCTTTCGCAGTCGGAGCTGCCTCCCATGGCTACCGGCCCCTGCCCAGAGCCGCGCTGAGGAGCGCCTGGGCCCGCTCTGCCCAAGCTGCCGCCGCTGCAGCTCCTCGGCACGCCGTGTTCCAGCCTGGGTCCGCTCTGCCCAAGCTGCCGCCGCTGCAGCTCCTCGGCACACCGTGTTCCAGCCTGGGCCCGCTCTGCCCAGGCTGCCGCCGCTGCAGCTCCTCGGCACACCGTGTTCCAGCCTGGGCCCGCTCTGCCCAGGCTGCCGCCGCTGCAGCTCCTCGGCACACCGTGTTCCAGCCTGGGCCCGCTCTGCCCAGGCTGCCGCCGCTGCAGCTCCTCGGCACACCGTGTTCCAGCCTGGGCCCGCTCTGCCCAGGCTGCCGCCGCTGCAGCTCCTCGGCACACCGTGTTCCAGCCTGGGCCCGCTCTGCCCAGGCTCCCGCCGCTGCAGCTCCTCGGCGCTCCGCGTTCCAGCTCGGCACGGCCGCACAAGGCCGTCCGCAGAGGACGCGGCGGGATTGTGTGCCTCGGTCCCGGGAATTTGCCTTCCGCCTCCCCCCAATATGGCACACGTAGCCTTTCCCTCGTTAGCCCGGGGGTTAACCGGCACTCGAAGGACGCCGGTCGGTCCGTGCTGCAGCGCTGCCGCAATACCTGCGGGGCTCCGCTGGGCCTGAGCATGGGGCTGCCATGGAAAGGGCTCAGACAGCCCCAGTGGGGCAGCCCCACTTTGTCCTCACAAAGACCTGCTTCTTCCCCACACACAGACACACAGCACAACCCTTTCCAGTTCAGTGGTGCCTGAGCACGGGGCTTTTGTCTAATGGGTTGAGTCTGACTGAAATGCAGGTCACAGAGCTGAGAGAGGCTCCTGCCTTGGAGCACCTGAAAAAGCTGCCCACTCCAACAATTCCCACCCTGTTCCCCAGCAATCAGGGGATTTTGTATCCTTTTGGCATCACCACTTAGCCAGAGAGGAGAAACAGGCTCCCCAGGGAGACAGTAGAGTCCCATCACTGGCCACAATCAAGTTTGCAGTTGGCTAGGTGCTGGCTAGTCTCTTCCAGGCTGCCTCTTCTGCACAAGGGCTGGATGAGGTCCCTTCCAAGGTCCCTTCCCACCTGGGCTGTTGCAGGATTCTATGGTAATTCCATTTTCAGACTGGGAATAATGGTTCTTTCTCCTTAACTTTGTGTTCTGGGGACTTGCCTGTGGAAATGAGCCCCTGCCTGTGTCAAGAGAGGATGCAGGGCATATGTGTTTCTGGGCACACCTTGGGCAGATGCCACCTATGTGCACTGAAAAGGGGAACATTGAAATGGGCTTTGTCCTTGAGGCCAGCATGGGCCATGGGGTGAGAGTGTGCAAGGCAGGGCTGGAAAGCTTTCACAGTGTTTTGCTCTGGTTAGGTGAAATGGTGGTCTTGGAGATGTCAGCATGGCTCACGCTGTTACCTCACTCTCTCCCCTCACCCTCATCCTGCCATATTTTGACTGAGGCATAGACATGAGACAGTGAAGCCAGTGGTCTACACTAATGCACACCTAACCCCACCCTGCTGCAAAGGAGGAACAGAAAAAAGATCTCTTCAGGTGTCTGTCTTTAATCAACATGTGTTTCAGGTATTAAAGAAGCTTGGTAGAGAGAATGTCGGACTCCAAAACTGAAGGCAGGATCCCGGGCCTTGGTTATTGACAACTGGAACAGGAAATTGGGAAGAAAAGAGGTGAAGATGATGCCTTACTCTCCAGAGCTGTCCTCAAGTGAAGGTTGTGCAGCAAAACACATTGATGGGCTGACTGCCTTACCTTTCCCAGGGTGTATTCTGCTGGACCTGGAAGTGCTCCCTTTCCAGGAACTTTGGTTTTTAGTCCCATTGAGAACTTGGGAGCCCTGGTTTTGTAGACATCCAGATCCACCTTGGGAAATGCCGCAGGACCTGGCGTCTGCAAGAGAAGCAATGAGGTTGGTGGATACAAGAAGCAGTGTGGATTCTTGCTGGGTGTCCATGAGTACTGTGCTGCTTTAGGTGGCTGGCCAGAGGAGCAGTGTGGGAGCCCTGGAGCCTTGGGAATGAGGGATCCTTGTGAAGAGAGGTAGATTTCCCAGAGGGCAGATTACTGCCATTAATGCCAGTGAGCTGTACTGTGCCAAAGCTGCTGGTGTGGAAAAATGGGGGGGGGGGGGGGGTTCAGTTGCTGGTGTTACTGGTAATAGCAGAGCCAGAGGCCCTGTGGTTTCTTGTTCTTTTCTGCAGGTGCAGGGAAGTGTGTGTTATGTGGGGATACAGCAGGCACTGGGGCCCTTCTGCCCTACGCAGAGCAGCTGAACTTCTGGTGCTGCTGTTAGAGAACAGAAGCGCAGCTCACCTTTGCCACATCTTGAAAACAGCTCTGGTATTGACTCTTCCCCTTCATGGAGTAGCATGGTTCAGCATGAGTGTATGCTGTGTTGGGTCCCAGAATCCTGGGCAAGGTGTAGGTGCCAGGACCTGGAAATGGAATAGGAAGACAGCGTAGGTCAGTCCTGTGGGAAAGGGTGCAATGCCTAGGTGGAAGAGAGTCAGCCTGCCAAGCTGGCTGTGAGGAGCAGGAAGGGTATCCTGCCCCTCATCCCGGTGCCTCTGGCTTTTGTTGCATGTGGTGTGCCTTGGCTGTTTGACACCAGAGGTGCCGGTTCTTCTGTGAGATGGGAGAAGTTGGTGCTGTGGGACAGCTAAAAGCTTGTTGAGCACACACTGTGTCTTGCTGCCCAGGCTTTTTGCTGGGCCTGTTTAAGAAGCTGCAGATGCTTCCTGGAGGACACGCAGGCTGTAAGAGTGTTTGTTTCCCCAAGTTCCATACCTGGTGTGCGGAAACCTTTTAAGTCCTTGTGTCGGGATGCCAGACTATTCGCCGGTGCAGTATGGAAGACGAGTTTGTTGGCACGATCCGTGGTGTAGTCACCTGGGACAGAGAAGGAGACAAGAAAAGTGAAACTGGGAGCGTAACTGCAAGCCACAGAGGAGAAGTCAGGAGGAGGTGGAGGGGGTTCTTAGTCATGCTTGTTTTCCATCTGGAACTCTCTGAAGCCCATTCAGGGCATGAGCAGTGTGCTTTGTGCCCCAGTGGTACAGGGCAACAGTAAGGCCTGCTTGTCTGGCCTGGATGAAGGGCTGCAGAAATGCTACTCACTGGGTCCAGGGGTGGACAAAATCTTGGTCTTGGGACGTGCTGTCACAAGTGCTGATGGAGCCACCTGCCTCCCAGTCTTGGTGATGGATGATTCAATGAAGTACCGAGGACCTGGTGAGCAGGTGTCTGTGGAGGGAGCATTGCTGCCTCGAAATGAGAATGCAGGGGCTCTGTCTTTGGTGGGATCATGAGCCATATGACCTGGCAAGAAAAGCCTGTGAAAGGACCTGTGCCTGCAACTGTGTGGTGAAAGGAGGTTCCCAAGTGGTAGCAAGCACTGTGCTGTGTCTCCTGCTGCCACTACCTTCCCTGATAGTTGGTTTACCTGTTAACCCAGGGAGCCCATACTTGGGACCTGGGGTGCTGAATTCTGCAAGGATTGGGCCCCGTCGGGGATGAGGTCGCCAGTTGCCTACCCAGGGTCCCTCCATGCTGGTGGCTGGAGAAACTACAGGAAAAACTGGAGAGCTACCAAAGGGCTTCTCTGACACAGCACTGGTACAAAGCTTTCCTGTAGCCCAGAGCAGGAAGAAAGCAAACTAGCATCACGAGAGAAGGTGAAGGAAAGTGAAGAGCAACAAGGAGTAGCAGATGGAAGAGAAGGAGGAATGGGGAGAAGCAGCAAGTTAGAAGCACAGATGCAGCAAGAACTCCTGCTGTGCCCTCAGGCTGCAATTGTTGGCGTAGAACGCAGCGCTGGCCTGGCTGGGGATAGCCTCCAGCGCATCTACACGCGAGTTTGCTCAGCTGGAGTGTGGCGCTGACTGGGTGATGTGCAGGGAGGGACACCAGCCCCTCGGTGACATCATAATCCATTGCTAGGTGGATCCATCAACATTGACATCCATCACCAGGTGACATCCCAAAGGGCCATTCTCTCCCAGTGATGAGCAAAGCCCACTGTGATGTTGAGACCCTTAAGCTGTTCGTGCTGCAGCGCTGCCGTATTGCCTGCAGAGCTCTTCTGGGGCTGGGCATGGGCCTGTCTGCCATGGAACTGGCTCAGTCTGGTGTGGGGCAGCCCCAGTTTGTTCTCACACAGAGCTGCTTTTGTCCCCATGTTCCCAGAGACCCAGCCCAGCTCTTTCTAGTACAGTGGTGCCTGAGTGCCGGGATTTTTTCACCAAACAGTGTGAAATAAACTTATCCAACACCAATTTGTTGTGAACAAGGAGACACTTCTGTATTTCAGTGCCAGGAAAAAGGGGGATTACTCCTCCAGTTTTGTTCTGATTTGCAAACAAAATTCATCCATTTTATATGCTTTTTCTGCTGTGTCATTTTTACATAAGTTCTTTTACATGGTATACATCATCTACCCATTCTTAAGTGTAACCTGTACAATGATTGGTTTCACTAGTTCTATAACTACAATAATATTCCTACCCTAAGACTATAATTGGCCATATCTACTGAGATCTACTGATTGGAATCCTTGATAGTCAAATTAGGATGGGAAGGGAAGGGTTTTCCAAGCACACTAACTGGTGTTCATGACAATTTGCATAGTTTCTTGAACAAGGCACATGATACATGGTAACTTCTTGATAAGGTTTCTCTGACTGAATACTTTAAAAACAGCACTCCTAACATTCATATAACATATGCTTCAGGGTTTTCTACTTGTAATCATAGTAACACTTTTGTTTTTTTTATTATTAAATTATTTTATCACTGTAATTGTAAGAGGCTGAGTAGACTGAAGTGCAGGTCACAGAGCTGAGAGAGGCTCCTGCCTTGGAGCGCCTGAAAAAGCTGCCCACTCCAACAATTCCCACCTTGTTCCCCAGTAATCAGGGGATTTTGTATCCTTTTGGCATCACCACTTAGCCAGAGAGGAGAAACAGGCTCCCCAGGGAGACAGTAGAGTCCCATCACTGGCCACAATCAAGTTTGCAGTTGGCTAGGTGCTGGCTAGTCTCTTCCAGGCTGCCTCTTCTGCACAAGGGCTGGATGAGGTCCCTTCCAAGGTCCCTTCCCACCTGGGCTGTTGCAGGATTCTATGGTGATTCCATTTTCAGACTGGGAATAATGGTTCTTTCTCCTTAACTCTCAGTGTTCTGGGGACTTGCCTGTGGAAATGAGCCCCTGCCTGTGTCAAGAGAGGATGCAGGGCATATGTGTTTCTGGGCACACCTTGGGCAGATGCCACCTATGTGCACTGAAAAGGGGAACATTGAAATGGGCTTTGTCCTTGAGGCCAGCATGGGCCATGGGGTGAGAGTGTGCAAGGCAGGGCTGGAAAGCTTTCACAGTGTTTTGCTCTGGTTAGGTGAAATGGTGGTCTTGGAGATGTCAGCATGGCTCACGCTGTTACCTCACTCTCTCCCCTCACCCTCATCCTGCCATGTTTTGACTGAGGCATAGACATGAGACAGTGAAGCCAGTGGTCTACACCAATGCACACCTAACCCACTCTGCTGCAAAGGAGGAACAAAAAAAAGATCTCTTCAGGTGTCTGTCTGTCTTTAATCAACATGTGTTGCAGGTATTATGGAAGCTTTGTAGAGAGAATGTCGTAGTCCAAAAGTGTAAGCAGGATCCCGGGCCTTGATCAGTGCAACCTGGAAGGGGAAGAAAAGAGGTGAAGATGGTGGCTCGTTCTCCAGTTTTCCTCAAGTGAAGGTTGTGCAGCATAACATAATGGTAGGCAGGCTGCCTTACCTTTCCCAGGGTGTTGTAGTCTGCTGGACCTGGAAGCGCTCCCTTTCCAGGAACTTTGGTTCTTAGTCCCATTGAGAACCTGGGAGCCTTGTTTTTGTAGACATCCAGATCCACCTTGTCAAATGCTGCAGGACCTGGCGTCTGCAAGAGAAGCAATGAGGTTGGTGGGTACAAGAAGCAGTGTGGATTCTTGCTGGGTGTCCATGAGTACTGTGCTGCTTTAGGTGGCTGGCCAGAGGAGCAGTGTGGGAGCCCTGGAGCCTTGGGAATGAGGGCTCCTTGTGAAGAGAGGTAGATTTCCAGAGGATGAGGGGAGATTACTGCCGTTAGTGCCAGTGAGCTGTACTGTGCCAAAGCTGCTGGTGTGGAAAAATGGGGGGATTCAGGTGTCGGTGTTACTGGTAATAGCAGAGCCAGAGGCCCTGTGGCTTCTTGGGCTTCTGCTCTAAGCAGAGCAGCTGAACTTCTGGTGCTGCTGTTAGAGAACAGAAGCGCAGCTCACCTTTGCCACATCTTGAAAACAGCTCTGGTATTGACTCTTCCCCTTCATGGAGTAGCATGGTTCAGCATGAGTGTATGCTGTGTTGGGTCCCAGAATCCTGGGCAAGGTGTAGGTGCCAGGACCTGGAAATGGAATAGGAAGACAGCGTAGGTCAGTCCTGTGGGAAAGGGTGCAATGCCTGGGTGGAAGAGAGTCAGCCTGCCAAGCTGGCTGTGAGGAGCAGGAAGGGTATCCTGCCCCTCATCCCGGTGCCTCTGGCTTTTGTTGCATGTGGTGTGCCTTGGCTGTTTGACACCAGAGGTGCCGGTTCTTCTGTGAGATGGGAGAAGTTGGTGCTGTGGGACAGCTAAAAGCTTGTTGAGCACACACTGTGTCTTGCTGCCCAGGCTTTTTGCTGGGCCTGTTGAAGAAGCTGCAGATGCTCCCTGGAGGACACGCAGGCTGTAAGAGTGTTTGTTTCCCCAAGTTCCATACCTGGTGTGCGGAATCTTTTCAAGTCCTTGGGCCGGAACACCATGAGATTGGACGGTGCAGTATGGAAGACGAGTTTGTTGGCACGATCCGTGCGGTAATCACCTGGGACAGAGAAGGAGACAAAAAAAAGAAGTGAAACTGGGAGCGTAACTGCAAGCCACAGAGGAGAAGTCAGGAGGAGGTGGAAGGGGTTCTCAGTCTTGCTTGTTTTCCATCTGGAACTCTCTGAAGCCCATTCAGGGCATGAGCAGTGTGCTTTGTGCCCCAGTGGTACAGGGCAACAGTAAGGCCTGCTTGTCTGGCCTGGATGAAGGGCTGCAGAAATGCTACTCACTGGGTCCAGGGGTGGCCAAAATCCTGATCTTGGGACGTGCTGTCACAAGTGCTGATGGAGCCATCTGCTTCCCAGTCTTGGTGATGGAGGATTCAATGAAGTACCGAGGACCTGGTGAGCAGGTGTCTGTGGAGGGAGCTTTGGTCCCTCGAAATGAGAATGCAGGGGCTCTGTCTTTGGTGGGATCATGAGCCATATGACCTGGCAAGAAAAGCCTGTGAAAGGACCTGTGCCTGCAACTGTGTGGTGAAAGGAGGTTCCCAAGTGGTAACAAGCACTGTGCTGTGCTATTATGTCCCCTGATAGTTGGTTTACCTGTTGTCCCAGGGAGCCAGTACTTGGGACCTGGGGTGCTGAATTCTGCAAGGATTGGGCCCCGTCGGGGATGAGGTCGCCAGTTGCCTACCCAGGGTCCCTCCATGCTGGTGGCCAGAGAAACTACAGGAAAAACTGGAGAGCTACCAAAGGGCTTCCCTGACACAGCACTGGTACAAAGCTTTCCTGTAGCCCAGAGCAGGAAGAAAGCAAACTAGCATCACGAGAGAAGGTGAAGGAAAGTGAAGAGCAACAAGGAGTAGCAGATGGAGGAGAAGGTGGAATGGAGAGAAGCAGCAAGTTAGAAGCACAGATGCAGCAAGAACTCCCTGCTGTGCCCTCAGGCAATGATTTTTTGCCAGGCCAGCAGCAGTGGAGAAGCGCAGCGCTGGCCTGGCTGGGTGGTAGCCTCCGGCGCGTCTGCACGCGAACTTGGTCAGTTGGAGTGTGGCGCTGACTGGGTGATGTGCAGGGAGGGACACCAGCCCCTCGGTGACATCATAATCCATTGCTAGGTGGATCCATCAACATTGACATCCATCACCAGGTGACATCCCAAAGGGCCATTCTCTCCCAGTGATGAGCAAAGCCCACTGTGATGTTGAGACCCTTAAGCTGTTCGTGCTGCAGCGCTGCCGTATTGCCTGCAGAGCTCCTCTGGGGTTGGGCATGGGCCTGCCATGGAACTGGCTCAGTCTGGTGTGGGGCAGCCCCAGTTTGTTCTCACACAGAGCTGCTTTTGTCCCCATGTTCCCAGAGACCCAGCCCAGCCCTTTTTAGTCCAGTGGTGCCTGAGCACAGAGCATTTGTCTAATGGGTTGTGTCTGCCTGAACTGCTTGCTGTAGAGCTGGGAGAACTGACAGAGGCTTTTGCTTCAAAGTATCTTTGAGAGCTGCCCACTCTAATTCGCATCCCGTAGGGTTGAGATTCTAGGGTAGAATCCTTTTGACATCACCTCTTAGCCAGAGGAGAAAAAACAACCTCCCCAAGAACCAGAAGAATTAAACAGGTTTTTTTCTCAAACTTCTCCCTTGTTTTGCTTTGGCCTTTCCATTAACTGCTGGTCTGGCAGGAAAGGAGTGAGAAAGCAGCTGATGTGGCTCAGCTTCTGTCCAGGCTCTATAAGTGAGCTTTTAATCTTATTTAGCAGTAATGTAAGAATGCCCTTCTTTGGGGGTGAACAAATGTTGTGAGTTAGCTGTTACTGCCACTTACTCCACCTGCAGTCATTTACAATGGGAGATCCCCTGAAATGAGCTGGGAAGTTGATAGTGTCCAATGCCCAGCTTGTGCTTTGTACCTTTTGATACTTTTTCAAGGTCTCTGTCCTCTGAGCTTACTATTAGAGGGGAGGGAATGAGCAAAGCTATCAATAATATCAGTTGTTCTGGCCTCTCCATTTGAGGGCTGCCAGTTTCTGCATCACTCCTCAGATGCTACTGATGTCTTCAAGCAGTTTTCTCTCTTTAATGCCCACTTCTCCAGGTTATTTTGGGAGTTCATGGTCAACAGGATTTTCCTAAAGCAATGTTGATGCCTCAGGAACGTATGAATTCTTTCAAGGTTTCCCTGGAAGGGTTGGACAAAGTTTCATTATTCTGATTTTGCCCTTAGTGTTTGAATCTCTATGCCTGCACTATGAGTTCTCCTGCTAGGTTTTTCCTTCCCCAGACTTCCTGACTCTTTGTCAGTAATACCAGTCATTACCCATGCTTTGTTTAGTGACCCTTAAAGCTTTTCAGTCTCCAGGTTTTTATGGTTTGAGACCCTTATGGCTTTTCTTCCATTGCTGTGCTACATGGGCTGTGGTTATTGTAGCATCAGTTAGGAAATACATTCTGAAGCATATGAATTGTGATTTGAATGGAGATGCTGTGGGTGAGGTAAAACAGTGGAGTGGCAAACCAGTTTAGAAGACATAAGAATCCTTTAACACAAGCTGATTTGTGTAGTGAAGGGCACTTAAACTTCAAAGGCACACACAGATGGAATTTTCTCCCACTGGTCAAGTACTCATGCAGTATAACCAGCAGTTTCATAGCACTTGCAGTCTTTGATATACTAACAAAATTGTATATGAGCTCGTTCTCTTACCTTAGGTGAAGCAGATATTGAGAAGACTGACAAGAGCTAATACATTATCAGTGTAGCTGGCTAATCACATTTCTTGTTGGATTATTTAGAAATGCCAGCATTAGTTGATGAGTTCCAGTTCTTGTGTTCTTGGTGTCATTAACCTGAATCATCTGCATTCATTTTTTTCCTCTTGCTTTCCTTTGTGTCCTCATCAGTGCAAAGCTATCAAATAAGTTTTGTTTAGATGATGCTTTGGATCCTACTGATGGCTGCTCCTCCAGACTTGGGACATAGTTTTCACTATGGAGACTTAATAAAAAGCCATTCCAGTAAACAGCCTTCTTGGGTGATGGTATTTTAACTGTGAAGCCTACTGATAACAGCTACAGATAAAAGATTTTCAGTGGGTTGGAGGTGTTAAATTTGGAGCCCAATGATAACAACTCCCTAGAAGCATCCCACAGAAGGAGGCATTTGCCCTGGGGCATACTGATAGCAATCCCATGAACCATCCCTTGTGGAGAACATTCAAAAAATGAAGAGGACAGCCCTCAGCCCAAAGGCTGTTTCCCAGAGCTGCCATCACTGGGCTCCAGAGCCTAGAATGAATGAAAGCTAGCAATTTATTCTCATAGTGAATAGCAATAGGGAATGCCTTGCAAAACAGGATAATTTACTGGCATTGAATCTGGCAGTCGGCGTAACATACCTGGCACATTTTTAATATACTTAGCATATTTTATTTCAAACTTCTTAAAAGGATATGTTATAACTGATCTGTTTTTAGTGAGAGCATGGAGTAATGTTGCTGGAAGTTGTAGCCTGTATCAACACAAAAGGATGACAGAATTAAAAGAGACCTATTAAAATGATTAAACACTTCAGTAGTAATTACTGTGTATGATATATTATTTACAAATAACTGGATACCTATACATTTTCACTGTGTGTTACAAGATCTTTGTACAGTGCTCTTTAGGAAGTGACACAGTTGGCTTAATAAAAAAAAAAATTAGTATAACAGATTTTTTTATCTGTGTATTTCAGAGATAATTTCAGTGATGTGGAGAATCCCTGCTGTACCTACAGCTCCCAGCAGTCAAATATCGAATTGTGTGAGCTCTAGTGTATGCCACACATGATGCTTTCTTTAGACAAATAAAAGGAAAAAAATGCTAAAAATGTCAGCAATTAAGTTTGATCTGGTTTCAAGTTTTGATTTTGAAAGAGATGGAGGCTTAAATATCTATAAATTTGAGGGCTTTCATGTCTGTGCTGTTTCCATTTTGATTCAGTTAAGGACAGAATTTGAGTCTTTACCTCTCATCAGCAAGGTCATCTTAACAATAAATGAAAATGCTTAGATAAATTTGTCTGGTTTTCTTTTTATCTGTTCCACTCCACTGTGGACATTTAACAGTAGTGTTCCAATGCCAAGAAATACTACTCAAAAGTTTAATTGCATGGAAGTGGCAAGAAGTACCCACCATGAGCGTTCTTTTGGTTCAGAGAACACAGACTAGAGTTATCAGACCCTGCTGTACCTCTCTTTTTAAGAAGAATGTTAATCATTGACATCGATCCCACTAATATGTTTGGTGTCAACTGTGTAAATGCACTTAGAGGTCCTGAGGCTGTCTCTATAAGCTCTTCAAAACTGCAGAACTGCTGCTTCAATCTAAGGACTGATATGTGGAATGCTTGCTGTATGACAGATGCTTTTTGACATCAAAATGAAAAATAAAAGAGAAACATAAGCCCCAAATCATTAATTACACTTTTTTCCTTAGAATATTAGATGATAACTATATATTCATAGCAGAAATTTATTTGATCTAGCAATTAAATAAATGCCATGTATTTAATAAATCCAAACCAAACCTTTAAAACAAAAAATTGAGATTGCACAGGCATCCAAATCTGTGATATCACATAACTTATGGTTTATACAATCAGGAACTGGCTTGTACAGCTCTAATCCTCCAAGAGAGCTCATGGTATATGTGGGATAGCTATGAAAACCAGCATGGGATGGGAGAATGTGTTCTATAGCAGGGCTGTGTTTCTGTGTTTCTAGTCACCCTGCACAGGTGTCTAGCCCAGAGAAAGGTGGAACTCTGGCCCCTTCCTCTCAACCCTTTATTGAGTTGAAGGGAGTTGCTCTCTCAGGAAAGAAATTCATGCCAAGTACAGCTTGGGGATAATCCAAGGACAGGTTAGGAGTCCCACTGTGCAGCATCTTCTTCTGGGCTGCTAGCTAGTTTATACCAAAGAAACCATTACACTAATTTTACTTTAGTTAACATTTTAACTTTAACTCTTCAGTTACCTTAGTGGGAATTCTTTTTTTTTGTTTATTTTCATGTAAAATAGCATAGGCTTGGAATTAAGTCTGTGATAGGTAATTTGGGGTTTTTTAATAATCATAGATTTATTGATGAACTTTTCAAATAAAAAGCAGAAAAAGAATAATATCTTATAAAGTAAAGAATATTATCTAAGGGAAAAAAAATAGTTTGCAAGGAGAATATTACCTCCTATTTTTGGAATTTCTGTGAGATTCCTGTCTCGGCTGTATTTCAAGAATCTGTCTATAGCTTGCATTCCTGAGCCTATCAGCCTTACAAATCGGTTAATAAAAGTCAATCAGTGATTGTTTAACTTGCCTGCTACTGCCTGAAGCAGAATTACAAAAGCTAAATGTGTTCAAAACTCCACCAGGAGTTTCTGTCATCTTAAAACTCCAAGTGTATGACCTCATGGCAACTAAAAAATAAATATGCCACAACAGCTTGAAGAAACTTGCAGTTACTATGCATTCATGTCAACAAAATAAGAAATCATGCTTGAGGAATAGCAATGTTTTCACTTTCTGCTCTTAGAATGATTCATTTAGAAATGGAAACTAATGGCAAAAGGATGATGAATATGAAACAACTGACAAGTAGAAACTAAGAAATGCAATTAATTAGAAAATAGTAATTTGATTGCTAACTGAGGAGGTTTATAAGCAACATAGAATTGCCATGTGCATTAATCAGGTGCAATTAACTCTTCAATACTAAGACTCCTCACATATTCTGAATATCCTGACTGATTTACCATGAATTTCTACATAGTCCTGATTTTGAGCTTTCATTAGTGTTCATTCTTCTGCATACTCAGCTAGGGTATATTTTGTTTCATGAAGATGACTTTCAAATGCACTAATTTGTTAATGCAAATTGTTTTTCTTTCATGAAGTCACACACAATTTTTGTTAAATGTAAGGAGAAACACTCTAAGTAATTGCTATAGAAACAAATCTGCAATCAGCTTTCATTAATTTTTAAGTGAATGAGGGGTGTGATTCTTATAATGAAACAGTATTATATCTTCTTAATCCATTGCTCTAATTTGTAACTTTGACCTCAGAATTAGTGAGAATAATTTACTCATGTTATGGGAATTGGAGTTAGGAAATAAAGTGATTTTTTTTTAGTCCAATCAGGAATTTTAGTTCAACTATTTTAGCAATAGTATTTTCATACGTATTTTCTTTTGAAAATAATAGCACTTCTTCTCACCAACACATGTTCTAGAATCTTTAAGATTATATAAATATAGCTTTAAGATGTAAAAATTTGGAAGAAATTCTGTATCTTGGTTGCATAACCAGAAACCTATGTGCTGTTTTCCTCAAAATCTAACAAAATTAGATGCTGACCTTAAAACTACATCACATACTGTTCCTATTTTTCAAAGCTCATGATGGATCATGGTCTTGAGTTTAAAGGACATACACGTGAGAACATCTCAGGTTTTAGAAGAGGCATGGATCTGAACTTAGAGAAATGCTGAAGAAGTCTGTGTTGCTTTTAATGAGCATGGATTATTTAAATCTATTTAAATTTAAAAAGTTAGAGTTTAATATTAGGAAAGTGAGACTTGAATATCCACACTGCTGTGAAATCCTGCAAAATGAGGAGTCAGACTTGGGCTCTCATCAGTTTCCCACTGACAGGCAAAGTGATTTCCAGTCAACGTGGATTTATTTATATACATGGTTTAATTTCAGAATGCATAGTTGAATGCAAAAAGAGATTGGAATATCAATCGATTTCAGTGCAGGTTTGTTTGTTTGTTTGTTTTTGGTTGGTTTTTTTTTAATATTTGGCTTGTTATGAGAAGGGTTTTTGAAAAAAATTCTTACAGTAAGCATCTCAGTAAGCAAAGCTCATGAAGGCTCTCAAGAAATAACTTTATATTTCGGTAGAAATAGAATATTTTCATTTTGTATGGCAATCAGCCTAACTCCTCCGAAGGCCTCAGAATCAGTTCTGCTAGTTTTTCTCTTTCCCCTGGTTCATTTCTCAGGAACTTCAAGGGAGTGTAACCCAAATTGGTGCTACTGGTTCATTTTCCTCTCAAGCTTTTAAAGGAAAATGTTGAGATAGGTCAGACCACGTGCAGTCTTGCTTTATACAGTTACCGGACTCGTACCATTAGAAAATGTGGCGCATTTATTTTAAAGCGTCCTTTCCACTGCAGTTGTGTGGAACAATGATCTGCTGAATTTAATTCACAGATCAAAGAGGGAGGAAATTAACCAACACAGTAAATTGATTATTTCATGGGTGACATAACCAAGGCAATGATTTATCTTAATAAAGAGCAACATCCCTCTAGTCCTTAACTGAATTCCAGCCAATGCAATAATACTCAGTTGTTAATGACTTTGATGTTGATGTGGAAAAGTGAATGACTGTATAATCACTGAAATGAGACCTCATCACAGTTGGAAATGTTTAAGCCAAATCATTTTGGACTGTGAAAAGAGCCCTGAGTGGTATAGATTGGCTGGGTCCCAGATTTTCAGCCTTAACTAAACAGGGCCTGAAAACTTTATCATACTGCCATGCCTCAAGCTGGTCTGCAATTCTGACAGCCCCAGAGAATTGCAGTTTAATGTATATGTGTGGACTCACTGCAGAAAAAGAATTCAGGATGTGCAAAATGCCACGGAGGTACACGAAACCCACCTCACGCAGGTGACCAACTCAAGCTTTGACTCCCGAGCAAGTCCAATGGCCCAAACTGGCAGAGAGGGGCAACCACGACACGCTGGTGGCACGGAGCAGGCTGCAGGCTCGGGCTGGGGCAGCTCGGGCGCTGAAGCCCGGGCAGTGTCAGGCGGCTCCCGGCGGAGGCCCAGCCCAGCCCGGCACAGCCCAGCCCAGCCCAGCCCGGCACAGCCCAGCCCAGCCCGGCGCAGGGCACCGGGGCCGTGCCGCGCTCGGAGCGCTCCGGCCGCGCTCGCTGCCGGATCCGCCCCGGCGGCTGGGTGCGCCTGCCGCACAGCGCCCGCAATAAATACATACCTGTCTGTCAGCAGCTGTCTGTAGGAGAGGGAACAGGAGAGAGGGAACAGGAGCCAAATAGGAAAAATTGTACTGAGAGCTTATGTTTATATCCCACATCACTAAATATGGCTTAGGAGGCTGAAATGCAGCATTAGTCATTTGTAGCAGCCTTCACCTCCCCCTTTACCCTTCCCTACGAACTCTTACAATAACAAACCAGGCTAAAATTAGAGCTGCTTTATAGTACGTTAATTTGATCATCATTGTCTCGGCACTGATTGAAGATCTCACATCAGTAGGAGGGATACCCTTTACATCTGCCTTCCCTGATGCTGATGCTCAGCTCTTGGATCCAAGGGGGAAGTCAGATCATTTTTTTTCTGCTCAGGTTTCCTTCACAACCACTCAATTCCCAGAGAGGGATTCCTAGCATTGACATTACCCCGTCCATGCCTTGTTAACTTTTCCTTTTATAAAAAAAAGGACAGGAAGAACAGTTTGCATCCTCTGGCCTGGCTTTGCCCCATGCACACTGTGAGAAATCAAGAGGAGATGAGGGAGGAAGATGATGGCAATTTACAAAGTGTGCAAGTCCAGCTTTTCTAACCTCAGCAGAGATGCAGAGGCAGCTGCAGGTAGGTTTGGAGGAATTTCAAGAACTCACCCTATTTGAATACCACACAGCCTCCAGGCTCCAGAAACATGATACTCTGATGCTGATCATTTAAGGGAAAAAAGGGCTAAGGATTATTAAACCGCTCATCCAGACCTGCAGCTGGGGGTGACTCAGAGTGCAGAGTTGGAAAAATGCCCATGTGGCAAGATTAGAAACTCATTTGTGTAGTTTATGTGGCCTTGCCAGGAGCCTCCGTTTTTTCCAAACCTTCAGTTTATTAACTTTAAAAGCACTCCTTTCCTGTTGGGGATCTGGCATGGCTGCAGCCCGGCAGCTCTTTCTCCTTTTGCATTAACAACACTTAAAGGCTTTCTTTCCTTTTCAAAATCAACTGTGTGAGATCATCTGGAATTTTCAAATGTGCTCACTCTTTCTTTTCATTTCTTTCTTTGTCCCAGGGTTCAATTTAAATCCAAGTGCTTTTAAACTAACTGTATTCATCCAGCCAGCACTTTCAGGAGTATATGTTATGAAAGCAGGAAAAGAAAAGGCCTTCTTGTCATCAAAACCATAATAATTATGTGTCAAATGTAATTACTGCTCTGTGGGTAATACATCTAATACTCGGTGACAGAGTAAGCAGCCTGCAGAAGTAGAAAGTAACTGGTGGCAGGATCAAATTTGATATAAAATTAACCATCATGCTTAAATACCCTGTCTCATAAAGTTCTAACAAAAATGCAAAGGCAAGAAAAAAAGGGTTTTTTCTTCATCTAAAATTGTTAATGTGCAAAAGCTCAGTTCTCTCCACCTCCATACAATGAATCACAGCTCTTTTAAAATAAGAAACACTGCTATAAATGTGTACATTACAAGGATCACACTCTTGTGAAGGAGCTCATCTAACAGGAAGGAATTAAGTGTGGGAGTTCTCTGCTCTTAACCCATTATGTTTCCTCATTATTACCTTCACACTGCACGCTTGATTCACTCGCTAAGAAACAGGCTTTCCACATTTCCCTACCTTCTTTAAAATACACCAACTAATGAGCAGCTGGTGAAACTGACATGTGCCTGTGAATTTGAAGACTACTGAAATGTGTAGTCATATTCTGAAGGAGCAAAAAAGTGCTATGTCAGGAAACAGTATTCTAAATATGACAGCATGTGTGAGAAACTTGTCCAGTTTAAAAAATACATGTCCTCTCCTCCCAACACTCTTCTAAGTAGACTTAAAAAAATCTAACGTATTCAAAAACCACTTCAAAACGTAATGATTTGCTAATGTGAGTCTAGATCCTGAAAATAATCTTCAATAACTGTTTTTAGCAGTTATGAGTAAAATTAATTAATCTAATTTTTACCTAAAGGCATAAGTTTTTTATAGGACTGGTGGTTTTGACTGGAGCTAACATTATGTATGCATGTTTCTTTACTAATTTGTGTAGGACTACATAACAGTAAAGTTAAGAAAAATGAGAATACATGAAGTGGCTCTACATTCTCTTGTTCTCAGTTGTGCATGCTCCTGCATGATAATCAGAAAAACAGGATTTCTCTACATTTTAATTTCAGCTTTATTAACATGCTTTGATTTTCTTTACATTTGCTTTGTCTTTCTATTTCAGAAGTATTATGTTTCCTAGCAGGCGTACTTCATGAAATATTAATAACATTAGAGATCTTTGAAAAGTTTGAAATATTTTCAACGTCTTTACATCAGAATTAATTTTTTCAATCTAAAGTTTCTTTGAAATTTTGTAACTTGAAATATCCATCAAGTAACTATTAATGGTTCACTATATAAGGAAAATACATGCATATAATTTATTACATTGGAAGCCTGATTATAAAGATCACAGTAATCCAATTAAACAACAGTGTTCAGTCACAGAATTAAAATCATGTTTTTAAAAATGCAGCACTTAAAAAGGTACACCTAAAGAAGGAACTGACCAATATTTGGTGATTTTTAAATTGCAGACTTGGGGAAAAGAAACCCTGGATCTTTAAAAGGAAACCCTTTTAAAGATTCAGTATGAGATATTTATTCTTTTCTCTCTAGGCCTATTCACCTTTTTCCACATATCAGAAACAACGCCCAGAGGGTTTTTTTTCCTGGTTTGTTTGTGAGCACTCCAAATGTTCTAGTAAAAACTATTTTTTAAGTTAAAGTTTTTCTCCAGTATTAGTTGTGAGAAAATGAAGGTGTGTCATGAACTTGTTTTTGCCTACTCAATAGGCATGTTCAAATACTATTCTGCTTTGTAACAGGACTTTGGAACACATTTTACTGACTACCACACCATATACATGCAGACATACTAGCCGCATTTCCTATCTGTCTCAGTGCAAGAATGTTTGTAAAAGTTATTGGTATTACCTAGAACAGGTGGAATATAGGAAAGTATTTCCACAAATTAGCCTCAGTGTTCTCATGTGTTTATTTCCTGAAAAGGTCTCACAAGCCTGTCTCCTATGAATGGCTAATTGGCACCAATTTTAATTTATGGAAACTAGAAGAGCTCCACATTCAAGTTAGCAGGAGAAACTGATTGTACCATAATGAAAGAACAGTAGTGATTAACAAGGGTTATTTCTTTTAAAAAAAATGCATCCTAATGGGATGAAATTTTTGCTGTTTGCCTGGTACACATACCTTAGGTCTTCTCCAGGGTGCTTCCTCTAAATTTCAGTAGTAATCCCAGTTCAACTGGATGTACTGTGTAATACAAGCAGCGCTGTCTATACACATAATTATCAGCACTTGAGGAACACAGGCTCAAAAGCATTCTCTGGCTTTCTTTTGATAAATAAGACTGATGGAAAGAATGGCTCAGAACTGCCAGTTTTGGTTATGGTTTCTGAGGAATTAATTCAACATGAAAGAAATCATGTTTTCAAACAGTATTGTTCTCTTTAGAATGATCCCCCAGTTTATTGAACTGTACTCATTGGGTCCCAGGTTCAAATGCTGCTTCTGCTCATCAGTCACCACTTGTTGCTGGAACTAAACAACACATCTGTAATTTTCAACTTGAGTAGAATTAGCTCCCGAAAGAAAAAGTTTCATACAATTCTGACTGGCTTCTAAATTGGAAACACCTGATAGGAGTTGTATCTTTTCCTGACATAAATTAGTGACGAGGAGCTCATATAAGAGCTGCAGACAGAAAAATAAAATAGTACCATAAGTATTTCAAGTACCAGAAAAAGGATTGCTTCAACTGGGTAGGTATAAGGGAAAAGAATATGTGACCCCAACCTGCTGACTTCCTATAATACCAAAATAGATGCTTGATACCTCTGTTGTGTTAAGCAGAAAATGACTACCTGAAGCAAGATCAAATGTCTCATTAGCACTTATAATCGCTTCCATAAGATGAAAACAGATGAAAGAAGAAAGGATGAAATTCAAACAGTAGATTAAAAAAATGGATCCCTTTTTTCTGTGATGTGTCTTCTCTCTCAGATGGGCCTCCCTCATAATTAGCCTGAGTTCAGCAAAGTCATTATAAATGGAGTTCCAGAAAACCCAATCCCACTTTTCACACTGTTCATAAATACAGTGGATGGTTCTTTGTATAACCACCAGTAATTACAATAAAGCATAACATATCTTCCAGAACTAAATTTTAATATTACTGCCCTCCAAACTGATGACAGCATGTTCTCTCACCTCTGTATCTCTATGTTTTCAATGTGATAAAAAAATCTGCCTTAGAAAAGTAATGTTCTTTCAGAATTCTAGAAATCCACCTTGATTCCATCTTATCAGGGAAGTTATTACTTAATTTATTGTAATCTATGGGCTGTGCTAGCCTATGAGATTGCAGTTGATGATGCATGAAGAATAATATTGATTCATATTACGGTTGCGTAAATTTGATACGTGGCTAGACCTACCCACACACTGAATACATGAAGTAAGGAATAGCTACATGCAGTTGCTTGGCTACATTTAATGACTTCTGACATGTGTTCAGGAGCAGAATGCTAATAAGAATTTGTTTTTAAGAAGTGATGCTAAAGAGATGGAGGCTACTGCAGTCACTCTGCATGGTGCAATATGGTAAGGACCACCAGATTTCATCTTCCAGAAAAGACGACTGACAGACCAAAGCTTGTGCCAGGTGATGCTGGGTGATGTTATTTTTGCTTGTGTTTCTCTTAATGGTAACATCCAATATTTAGTGGGGAAGCCAAATCTGTGACATTACTTACCAGAAAGTAAAGGGCTCAGAACAGTGTGCTGTTATGAGAGAAAGTAGTTGTAAGAATCCATAATTTCTTCCCATTTAATTTGTTATGGTTTAATAAAACACAATATATTTAGATGAGTGTAGGTACTGTTTTACTTTGTTGGTGCTTAGATTGCTGGTATTAGTTTCTATCCACAAACATAATAATTCAAATCTACTGACTTGACAAGGTGAAAGTACTGTGTATTTGGACCTAAGTGCAATAAGACCAAGAAAGATCAGAAACAGTTTGAGTATTAGCATTTCCTTATAATTTTCCTGTCTTCCACTTAAAAAAAAAGTCCTCAAATATCTCTGATAGGAGGATCACAAGAAAGAAGGTCTAGCAAAGTCAAAATAGTTTGCATTTAAGGATAAGGCTAACATGTATGAAAAAGATGGACACCTTGATTCACATGATTTCCTTGGTGATGGAGGTATTTACGTTCAGGTTCTCTAAGTCAGTATTGTTATAAATGATTTATGTACAAAATGAACTTTCATGGGACTGCATAGGACCTTACAGATAAATTATTTATGGTCCAGTGGGTGGATACTAACTTCTTGTTTCGTACTATGAACTGACCATAAGTGGATATCATCACAGGAAAGTTTGGTTTTGTCAGAGTTTTAAGAAATGACTTGTAAATTATAAAAATCTGAGAGTGTCCTCTGTGAAGAAAAGGTTTCTGTCATATTTATATGGCCACATTTATTTTGGTGACACCAGGTAAGCCCTGTCTTCTGAAGTGGACCAAAATGAAAAGTTAATGACATGTAGGGTATCTTGTGGTAGTGTGAAAGTGTGTGTGAAAGTGACAGCATTTACTTCACTGAACACTCACAATGTAAATCCAAAAATGACATATAATCTTAACTGGTCAGTATTGTTTATCAGCAGCTATGAAAAATCCCACACATTGATGAAAATGCTGCAGAAAATGCACAACCAGTTCTGTAAAAGGTTGATGTTTTGCTGTTTCCCACTTGGATTTATTGCTTCTGATTGAAGAATGAATGTAATTAATGCTCTCAATGGGAAATTGTACTTTTGGTGTACTGTGTTCTTCATGCTGACTTAGAAATTTCTTCCATACAAGCGATGCGCTTACAGCAACAGCAAAGTCAGGCTGGAACTGCAGTGCCCAGGGCTACATTTAAGTGACAAAACCGTTGCCTCTGTTTTCCACAAAGAAGGAAATGTTGATTTTAAAAGTAATCTTCAGTTTTTATCTCCCCATATCTCACCACTATATGAATTTTCTGAAGTCGCCTTCCTTCCCTGTGCAATTCTTTAGAATTTCTTCCTTCCTTCCCTGTGCAATTCTTTAGAATTTCTTCTATCTACTTTCCTCCCATATATATAAAAATTAGGTCTTTAATTTTGAATTTTCTGTACTTATAAAACAAAGTGGAATTAAAAAAATACATGCTGATTATCAAATTATTTTTCTTTTGCAATTGTCATAAAGTTTTTACTACCTCCATTTCCTGCCTTTAAAATCTTCTTCTTGATGAGAAATTGTATATGTATAATAACTAAATCAAGACAGAGATGACTATAAGGCATGAAGCATGTATCAGTTTTGCCCCTTAGTTCCACCATCTGCTGTGATACACACAGTGCACTTCCAAAAGAAAAATATTTTCTGCTTTAAGCTCATTATAGAACTGACAAACTTAGATAGGAAAATAATAATTCTCTACATTGTCGCTTTTGCTATTTCAACATTTACTATCAGCTGCTACTTAAATTCAGCTCATTACAAAGAGCTCAGTCTTCTGCACAAAAATATGTATCAGCATTCAAGCAATTTGGTTTGAAGTAAGGAGCACAAAGGACTACCAAGGTATACCTTGGGCTGTAAAACCAGGGTTATGAGGTTCATAGGAAATCTGAAGTCAATTACACTTCTTAGAATGTTCTGCATCTTTCTTCAAATGCAGAAAATTAATGCAATTTCTTAAATCATGAAAATGTGTTTAATCTACAAAAGTAGTAGAGATCCACAGCTTATATATGAGAAAAAAATTACATTTTCCCACAAAGAACCTATGGTCTCATTTTTATGGAGACAACACTTAACAGAACTAGCAAGAAAAAAAAATGAACTGATAAGTATGATAAAATATTACTGCCATACTCTATTTTGGTACAACAGCAATATATTACAGACACATAAAGTTAACTTAAGCAGGAAGGCACATTTTTCAGAAGTTCAGGAAAACAATTTCAGTTTCATAAATAGTACAATCATGAAGTCATTCAAAACAATGGACCTTTCTCTCAACTATAAAAAGCTTCTAGATATTTTTTTTAATGTATCTTTATACAATCAGGTTAAAAATGGAAAAATAGTTTTTATTAAACATATGCTATTCATGCTGCTTCCTTTACCTTTACAGATGTATTTTATGCATAGGAAGATAAATTATAGTACATAGAGATGCACAGTGACCAAAAATTAATTATTATTAACATTTATTATATACTTTGGTAAAAGCATTGGTATGACTTTTTGCATGGTGACATTCTGTGCTCTGTCTGGAATTCACCCCTCTCAAACTTTAGGAAATGCTGAAAAACGTGTGGTTACTTGTCATCAAGTTTATATAACCTTGCCCTGCATGAGAACTGCAACTGTCCCCTCCAAAATAAAACAAAATAAGGAAGGGATACAGGGGTTCCCCTCCCCCTCTGCCAAATGAATACGATTCTGTGTCCTGTCCTGGCTCCAAGAGGAGGAAGTTGGGTTCAGTTGTCACAGTGCCAACGCTGTGGCTCAGGAGAATAGAGCTCCCTTGCCTGTTCTTGCGCTGATGTCCTGTGTGAACCCGGGTAGCTCACAGTTCCCTCCCTACCCCTGGAAAATGAGAATAGCACTGTCCTAAAGCCGGCTGGGGCACTGAGAAATAAATACGAGGCTGCAAAATATCCAGATTGTGTGAGGGGTGGGAGCACAGGCACAGCAATAAAATTATTTCTGTTCTTCAGTTGGCTCACAGAAGTATTGCTGCACAACATACTTGGAATATACAAATACACTTTCTCTTTCGAATTATCCAACACAGATAAAGATGTCTGATTCTAACCATTTCAACGTTTTTCTTTTCAGAAAACTGAGAATAACAAAATCTGGGAGCTTGGCATTGTGACATCACCACCTGACATTACCCATCCTTTTAACCATTATTATTAGACTATAGTAAATGTTACCTCTCTTATTACCGGAATAGCCACAGATGCAACTATGTTAGAGTATCCTAAACCAAAATATTTTTTGATCTAGGGATTTGAGATATTTTTTAAATGTGTAAGGGAATAGTACTGGGAGGGTAGTGGTACTGCTTGTACATAACATATACTTGATTATATGTGTGTTGTACAGTTCCAAACAGAGCTGCTCTACCAAACTCAGTCATCCACCTTCCATTTTTGTGATTCTGTCTTTCCTTCCACACATTCTCATTTCAATTTATTAAAAAATTAATACCTGATTTATTTAACTGAAACATAGTCCTTTAATTAAACTTGGAAATACTGTTGAGAGTGGAAATACTCTTGAGAAGAGTACTAACTGTATTTCTTTGATTAGCTTTATTACTTTTTATGGGAACTCGCAAAAAAGGACAAAAAAGCTACCTAACCACCATTTGAAATGGAATCACTTAGTCTTCATGGAAAAGTGTTTTCCTGTAAATATTTGATTCTCCATTTACCCACCACATGTCCAGTAAAAACAAGGGATGGAAAGTGGCCATTTCAGTGACCTTGTGTCCCTCCCTTAGAGGAAGACAGCTGACAGGTAGATATATGAACAGTTTGTTATTGCAGATTCCAGATCTTGTGATTATCTCTGACTCAACTTCTGGGGTTTTATCTGGAATTCCTGTGGCAGGTCAACTTGTGTACTACTCCTTGTCTTTACCTTGCAGCGACCTTAGGTTAAAAATACACCTTACAACAATACATAACAGTTTCCAAAGTTACTGTTTGAGTTGAAATAATGATGGCAAGCTCCAGACTTAGAATGATCCAAAAGATACATCTCAAAATGTAGACTCCAGTTTATCTATCTGTGAAGATGTTGTCATTATGAGTTTATCTATACTTTTTTGGTTTAGTTTTCAGCTTTACTTGATGCAGTAGATACAGTACATAATTGCCATTCATTTTCTTAATGAATAAACCATATCAATTTTATCATCTTTCAGCATATTATGTGATACTGCCAGATGGCATATTTTTAAAATATCTTGTTAGAATTTCTTGGGATTTATTTGATGAGGAAAGATAAGTATTTACATCTAAATCTCTTTCCCATGTTTAGAATTTATGTCTATATTTATTAATTGTAAAATTAGAAAAATATAACTCATGAATCAGTGTCACTAACGTTTATAAAGTAAACTAAGTTCCTCTGGTGAATATTTTGAAGAGTGGCACACATTGGCAAATTTTGTCTGAATCTTTTTGCTCTTTTATCCAATATCAGGGTATATTTCCTTGCCTCCCCCAAACAAATTTCAAATTCGACTATACCATGTCCTTTGCTAATATTTTTTGCTACATTAGGCCTCTTCAAAAGCTTTATTATTTTCCTCATCAACAGCCAAAAAAAACTCAGTAAACTTTTAATCTTTGAGGGCTATGGATTTCTCATTTTTGAATACGTCCTAGTAAACTAGGATAAGATCATCTCTAGCCTTTCTTAGGGCAAAAAAATAAATGCTTTTTATCCCTCTTCCCCATTATTCACTTCTTCCTGTAGATAGCATAGATGTTCTCGCAGAGATTTGCTGACATTTTGCTTCCTTCTCATTAATCTCTATCTTCTGAGCCCTCACTATAGCACACCTATCATTCTCAGGGTAGTGTGCAGGATTTCTCCAATTTCCTGTGGGAATATCTTTCTAGCAAGATGCAGAAGCCAGGAGAGAATTGTGACAATGCACTATAAAGCGAACAATGCACATGTTATTGGAGGACTAAGGGAAGAACAGGGGTTCTGAACAGGACAAGGGTTCTGCTATTTTTGCTCATGTCTCAACACAAGATTAGCCGCCCCTGCACGTAAACACAGGAAAACAGGACATCTTCTCCTTCAAACTTGGACTTCAAAATGCAAGTTAGAGCAAAAACCTAAATTTGGGTGGTTTTCCATGGCTCACTCCTATCCCTGGGATATGATTTATTGTTTCTCAGTAGTTGGCTCACTGGGATTTCCTCAAAGGTGCACAAGTACCAAGAAATACAGCAAAATAAATGGATCTGAAAAACAATATATAGGACTTCATTACAGATTGAATTTATAACACAGAAATATACATTTTTTAATTTTTTCCAGTTAAAGTGGTACAATCACTACAAAGGCACAACCTTTCTAACCAGGCTTGGATAAAAGAAACAAGAAGGAAATACGTAAGGGGTCTTTGCTTTGACAAAGGCATGTGGACGTAGCTGTTGAGCAGATCTCTACTGTTTTAGATACTCTGTGGCATCAAGCTTGCCTCCAGCCACCACTCCAGAAGCAGAAAATATTCCCATATGTCTTGCAGCACATGTTCTGTCTCCACATGAATATCCCAGGTACCTCAGAATATTTCAGATGGCACCAGATGTTTGACTCAGACACTGGGACCACCCTTCGCACCTGCATGCTGGGAGCCTAATAGATAGACACACTGCAAGCCCCTCTTACTGTGCAGGCAATGTACACCCAACTTCAGATTCAGTGTTTTCATGCTTCTCTCTTGGCTTTTGATGAAGCCACTGTCAGAGGACAAAAGAATAATTCCCTCACTGCAAAGCTTTAGACCAATACCCTTTATCTTCTCAGGTTAGGAGCGTGATGATGAGAAGATGAAATGCACGTTAAAGCAGCAATGCTTTGCCAATGGATATGGAGAAGGTGAGATTCATGCTCATAAAACCAGCACTTACCTTCATTGCTTCCTGTTTTCTCAGCTGCCAAAGAGGAGTTATTTTTTAACTCCTCCCCATTTTCCATATGCCTGTGCATTACGCTATCTATAGGGCAACAAATTTGAAGTGCACACAAAGAATTAACATATTTAATTCTTAGAAAATATTAATGTAACAATTCTTTGTTTGATTTAGAAGAGTACTTATAGCCAAAGTGTCTATATAATACATGGTGGCTATAATTGTACCAATGGTTATAGTTATACCAATTACTAGCTCTTTCCCAGAAAAAGTAACAATAAGTTATAATCCAAACTGTTTAGAGAAAACACATTGCTAGATGACCTGGGAAGCTCACTGTTGTGAATGTGGCTCTAGAATTTTTTTTTTACACCATACATCACTGGAGAAGTTAACGTGCTGTAATGTCATGGATGTTGACATAAGTGGAAAAAAGAAAAATTAGCCTATGAAACAAATTATCTGGTATTTAATGGTGAATGATGGAGGGTTAAAGATCTTAAGATCATAGCTGATAATGGAAATCTGGAAAACAAAAGAAGTAGCCTATGAGCTATGACTTTTAGGCATGTAGGAAAATAAATCTCTGACTTGAAAGGTTTAATCCCTAACCCCTTTACATTTTGCAAGGGAAGGTGCTTATAGTGGGACATTTTGTACCTCTACTCAACAGGCCAACATGCTGGCCTACAGTGGCTGAATCAGAAATATGTATTCACTTCTAACCAAAATATACTGCTCAACATAAGGATCCTTGGTTCTGCTCATGTTACCGATTTCTTTTAAGCTTATTTGTTACATCTGTGGAAACACTAGCCTATCGTGTCAATAACATTAGTCTAATGATGGAAGGAAAAAATAGAGCAATTATCAGGAAAAAAAACATTTACAAAACAACTGGCTATGGGGAAGGAAATAAAACATCATGTAAATAATGATTACATAATATCTTCTGTTTGACAGTCTGAGTTACTGCTCTTCCTTCACTTATAAAATGTCCTCTCCAGTTTTGTTCCTTCACACAAAATATCCTAACAGTCTGTTTATGGAAGAAATAATTCAGCTTACATAGTAACTGCCAGTTTCTTCTAAAAGTGTCTATAATGCACATATTTGCATAACTCTACATGTTTTCAGGTGCAAAACATTATGGCTTCTGAATCAAAACACCACCTAACAAATGCTTAAGACCATCCTTACCCAAGAAATATCTTCACTGAGATTGAAATAAAAGCAAAAGGGGATGATTTTATAAATTGAAGCCTGACACACACACATTTTAAAAAATAATCTGTAACAAATAAAAGTGCAAATAAAAAAATTAGGACATTTTCTTATTTACATAACCTGTACTGTCATAATTTCAAAATGCCTCAGTGAATTGAGGACCCTGTTGCTACAGATAATATGCAGATGAAGTAGGAAGCAGACATTTCTCCTGTCTGCTTAAGCAAAGCAGGATGTAAAGAAATATACAGAAATAGCTGCATGGAAGCATTAAGTACCTTAACAGCATGACAGTGAAAGAGTAAGCTTAAACCGGTGAGTTAGATGATGAGAATACTGAAGTTTGAAGTCCTCAGACCTAGCTAGATATCTGCTTTTGCTGTCCATTCAATAATTTTCTCTGCTTTTATCTGTTCTGCTCATACAGCACACACCAACATGGAAAACAATGACTCCATTCTGGTCAACAGAAAAATGAAATATTTTTCTGGAAAAAAAAAAAAAGTACAAGTAAAATAAATATATCTCCAAAGGATGTGGTTTTATCTGTTCCTTCAGAGTTACCATTAAGGTTATAAAATTGCCAACTCACTTTTCTCAAGATTTGCAAATGAAACATTAACAGTGTGAGTGCCCAGACTCTTTTACAGAGAGTTTTCCATGTATTATTGACACAACTGGGTAAAAGACTAATGATTGGAAGGTACTAAACATCTGCGTCTGGAAAACAAGCTTATTCAAGACAAGGCAAGATCTGACACCTTTCAAATAATTTCTTAAATCTTATTGAAGCTACATCTCTAGCACAAATCACAAAACAGAAGTTAAAAATTCTAATTGTGTAAGAACAAGAGATGCTTAACAAAGTCACATGAAACCTACTTTTCACATGCTAAATTTAACTAAGTGCAGAAAATCTGGAGTGGTTCCTCTCCAGGGATACAATGTGTTTTATGTTAATTTATTAATCACTCTTCTTTTGCTAACATCATCCCTAGGACATTATAACCCCTATATTCTTAAACAGGTGAGGGAGACTAACTGCACAATGTACATGGTAGCTAACAAAATAATTCATGAATTGCCTTAGAAAAAACAGACTTACTTAAATAGGGGGTATGCAACAGAGAAAGACAGTTGACAAAATATGGATTTTTCAAGCACCCATTAATCAAATAAATGCAAATATTTGGTTAGAAAATTGTCTTTCACAGATCGAAAAGAGTGAGAAGTATTGTCAAGCAACACAAGGTGAGCATTTGTCTTGACATTAAAACAATTACTGAGAAATAGTCAGTGTAGTCTTTATTTATATTCAGGGCATCTCCCTTTATCAGGAATCCCATTCCACCTTCTAGGGCCATCCAGAGAGGCAGGTGCAGTGCCAAGGAAAGAGGAATAAATAGGAATGGTTCAGTCTGCTCCTTGTATCTTAGCTGGCATTTGATGTGCCATTACCTTATGCTAGGAAAAACAAATCAAAGCAGGACATTTTGCCAGCAGATGATTTCATAGTTAAAGGAATAGCTAACAGTTGTAGATGTATGTCAGCTCTGCTTGCTCATACTGCAGATGTATCCATACTTTCAGCCATATTATGTTCTCTTTTTTTTTTCTTTTTTTTTGTACTGTAATTGGTATAGATGTCCCAATGGTCAGGATTCCCTGTGCCAGCAAATTCTAAAAGATATTCTTAAAATAAATACACGATGAATGACAAGTGGCAGTAGAAATCCATATGCTACCCAGAGGATAATGTAGCAGCGTTTCCTGAGCACCCTCCATGCTCCGTTATGGCAGAGATTAGAAGGAACTAGAATTTAATCTGCCTGGCAGCAATCACAAATGAGGGATTCAGCAAAAATTTGGCTGTTCAAAACAGAGAATTATGCTTACACGTGTGTGTATACTCAGTGGAAAAAAAGAATTTACAGTATGTAATATATATGCTTTAAAAATTAGTCATTCATTAAAATGTATTGCAGTCTTTTCCACCCCTAATTTCTTCTTTTCAGCTGGCATTCCTTCTGTATAAAACTATTAGAAAACTTTTAAAAAATCAAAAGTAAATAGGCTCTATTTTTTATATTTTGTTTTTCTGACAATATCTTTACCTCAAAATGCCTCCACTGAAAGTTCCACAAGATAGTTACATAATACATATACATAAAGCTTGATTTTAACAGACCTGAAATATATGTAAGGTATTTAAGCGTTTCTGCTTTTTGATTCATTATGCTAGAAAAGTTAAGTATTTTTAAGTAGAAACTTTAAAAAGGCTGTTGATAAAAATTTAGGTTGATAAAACAAAATACAAGGTCCAAAATGTTAAAAATTTTTTTTAAAAGCAAATCTTTACCATTTCTTTAAAATTTGGGCCTTGTTTTACAATACATAAAATATAAGGCTGATACAACTATTGAAGGTTGCTTTAAAAAAAGGTGGTTTTTAATTTAGGTCATTATTTCACTCTCTGTTTTGTTATTTTTTATTATGTCTTTCAATTGAGCAAATAAAATTTAAATCACATACTCATATATTCTTTGCCCTCATTGGCAGTAAGGAAAAGCAGGACTATGTTTTTTAGGGTCTTATTTTTTCTCACACTTCACTGGATGAAAGTGCTGTGGTAGATTAGAATAGAATAGAATAGAATAGAATAGAATAGAATAGAATAGAATAGAATAGAATAGAATAGAGGTCTTCCTTCAGTTGGAAGGGACTTACAACAACCATCTAATCCAACTAACTGACCCCTTCAGGGCTGACCAAGTTGGACCATGTTAAGGGCATTGTCCAAATGTCTCTGAGGTGCTGACTGGCTTGGGGGACCAACAGCCTTTCCAGGAAGCCTGTTCTAGTGACTGCTCTCTCAGTAAAGAAATGCTTCCTAATGCCCAGTGTGAACTTCTCCTGGTGTAGCTTTGAATCATTCCCACATACCCTCTCACTGGATACCAGGGAGAAGGGATCAGCACCACCCTCTTCACATTTCCTGTCCTCAGGGCTGTCCTACAAACACTCTCCCCATTTATACTTGTGCCCAGAATTACTCTGTGTTAGGTACAGAATCCAGCACTTGGACTTGTTTAATTTCATACCATTAATAATTTCCAGTGATTTAATCTGTCTGGATCCCTCCATAGGGCTTCCTGGTTTGACATCATCAGCAAACTTGCTAACAGCACATTCAACTTCTGCATCCAGATCACTGATAAATATATTGACCACGATTGGCCCTATAATTGAACCCTGAGGAACACCCCTGGTGACCAGTCACCACTTATATGTAGCCCCACTCACCAGAACCTTTTCAGCCCTACTATTCAGCCAGCATACCACAAACCCACTCATCCCACAGTCAGACAACTTGTCAAGAAGGGGCAGTTATTTAAGAGGCTGTATCAAAAGCCTTACTAAAGTCCAGAAAAACTATATTCACCACCTTCCCTTCATCCACTGGACCAGTGACCTTATTATAGAAGGATATCAGATTAGTTAAACAGGAGTAATCTTTTGTGAACCCACGTTGTCTCTGCCTGATAACTCCATCATTCTTTAAATGCCCTTCCATACCACCCAGTATAAACTTCATAATTTTCACTGACTGAGGTTAGACTAACATGTCTGCAGTTCCCCAGGTCTTCTCTCACATCCTTTTTGTTAATTGGAATAACACTAACTAGCTTCCAGTCTGGGACATTCCCAAGATATTTGGTAGATGATCAAGATGGGTGCTGCTGTACATTCTGCTAACTCCTTCACTACTCTATGATGTATCTCACAAGGGTGTGTGAACATTCAGCTGATGGAATCAAAGAATCATAGAATCATAGAATCATAGAATGGTTTGCACTGGAAAGGACCTTAAGGATCATTTCATTCAAATCCCCCAGCCATGGGCAGGGACATCTTCCCCTACAACAGGTTGCTAGGAGCTCCATTCAAATTGGCCTGGAACAATTGAGGAATGGGCCATCCACAACTACTTTGGGCAGCCTGTTCCAGTGTCTCACCTCTTTTACAGTAAAGAACGTCTTCCTTTTACAGTAAAGAAGTCTTCCTAACTTCTAATATAAACCCAGTCTTTTTCAGTTTAAGGCCATTACCCCTTGTCCTATCACTAAATGACCTCATTAAATGTGCCTCTCCAATTTTATAAGCCCCCTATAGGAACTGGAAGATGCTGTAAGGTCTTCTCCAGGCCGAATAGCCACAACTCTCTCAGCCTCTCATAGGAGAGGTGCTCCAGCCCTGTGATCATCATTCTTTGAACTATTAAAATCTAACAGCAAACGATAATATTTTTTAATTTGCAAAGATGATGAAACATGAACTACATCCAGAAAAATGAAAAAAAAATCTCCTTGTGCAGATGAAATTGAAGAAAAACAAGAAATACTTGACTCTCTGAAAACTATATCTAGATTTTTTTTTAAACCTATTTCTTCACTACTGTCTTTGTCTACAACCCTATCTATAAATTAAAGTTTATCAAAAGACTGAACGGGAACTACATCTGCAGAGAGTAGAGGAGCCTTTTTTTCTTCATGTAATTGCAGAAATTGGAGCACCAACAATAGGGGTGGGTGCTCAGCCCACAGTAGGTCTTTTCATGTGGCTTCTTCTCCCTCTGACCACTATTTCTGTAAAACTACAGAAGCAACCTAATGAAAACATCCAGCACAAGAAAGCAGAAATGGCCAAAGCAGGTCATTTTATTTTGGCTAAAATGTGGCTAGATGTTTGGTTCTAACTTGTCCTTCCGTCATCGTGGTTTCATCTCAGCTGATCTTGGCACCGATATCAGTCACTAATGCAATGCATTGTTCATGCTACTGTTTTTTAAAAAAACCCCAATAATAAATAGTTTTACTTCACCAGTTGATTTTTTTTTTTAATTGCCAGTGGACACTTTGCTGTAATAAGGATATTAAAAAAGAAGAGAAAATAAAAATACAAGATGAGGAACAAATTCAGATTACCCTAGTCACCTTTTATCCTATAAAGTCTCCTGTTTTCTATTTACACAGTAAATAACAGTTTTAATACACTGGTTGGATTAAATCAGATATGAGATTATTTTCTCCATCTTTTATATACAGAGGTGAGGATCTGACTAAAACACATGGAATCCACACTAAAAAGTACAGTCGTGACTAATTAATTACATCATAAGGTTAGACAATAATGTAATTTTGCAAATTACAGCTTGGGGCCGATTTTTCAGCGCAGCGGACAACAGCATGTGTTTATTCCCCATAATAACAATAATGGGATACATCATTAACCCTGCTTTATTCTTTCTTAATTTTTATAATACCAATAACAAAGATCATTAACCTCTCTTCTGTTTAACATCTAATCAGCCATTTTAGTTAAATAAATATAATATGAAACATTAAACATCACTTTGTTTAGCTAGATTTCCTCTCAGGAGGGGAAATTCTCCTAATGTTGTATTAATACCAGTTGACTCAACAAGTGTTAAAACACCAGGGGCAACATGGTAAAATATCCATTGCAACTCTCAGTGTTTAAATGAAATCTGTTTATTCATATTTGATAAACATTTTCTTTAAAAAAGAGTAACTTTTCCATTAAAACATATATTGAATATATTTAATAAATTTTCCTTTTGATCATTCTGTTATCTTCTAGAATTCTAATATCACTTAGATTCAGGTATTTATAGATGTAAGATTTTTGTTCAATCCTATAAATCATCCTTTCGTTACAAACGTAAGAGTGAAATCTACCTCTGATAGTACAGGTAAGCAAATTAAGAAGGGGAAAAAGAATATATTTTTGATGAGGAGAGTCAATTTTACATAAATGTCCCAGGGTGCAACACCATAATACAAATAAAACCATATAGCAAATATTTTGAATCACTATTTCTAATGACTAAAAAAGATAAAAGAGGAAAATTGTGATATATTACGCAAGAGTACGCAAGAGGTATGGTTTTGAATTTCAAGCTTGGATATTGAAATATATTTGTTTACACGAGTATAAGGGTAACATTTAATAAGGCCTTAGTTTTTTAGGTAAGTAACTGTAACAAGGTAGTAGGAGATATAAGCCAAAACAGGGATGAAATGACATAATTTTGAAAATTACAAAAAAAATTTGGAAACTACTGAAAAAGGCTAGAGTAGTTCTGAATATTGCTGTTGAGACTGGTGGACCCCAAGTCTTTTCTTATATTTATTTATGTATGAGCATTGCAAGCCAAGATCATCTTTTAGAGTGATGTCATGTACAGATCGATAATCAGTTGATTTGAAGAGAGCATCTGTGAAGCCTACACATTTAATATAAGGGTTATGGGATATTACTTATTTAGAAGTGATCCAACAGGAATACATAACCATTTGTCATTTTAAGGCCATAGAGAGTTCCCAAATGCTCAGATCTATGGGAACATCTTGACATTAAAATCCTATTTGATTTTTGATGAATATCTGTTGGGTCTGTATGCAGTACCTCTCTGCCTTAAATTAGATATATTGATTTTTTTCACACTTGTGCTGAACTTCTGTAGTATTTATTCCATATTAGGCACCAACAGTCTTCTTCACCACAAATTAAGCATTCAGAAAATTAAAAATTGTTATGAGAAGTCACAATTACAGCAGAATAAAAAAGGGCATCATGAAGTGCAAACCTCTATTTTGAGCTTCTTTCTGCTATATTTAAGAATGCTAAAGGTAGCACCTAAGTTAGAGTTAAGCTATGAATCACAAAATAAAGATTTGCCTGTTTATCTACATTTCTTGAATGTAATGAGACTCGAAATTAATTTCAGTGTAACTTTTAAATTCTTGCACTGCAAGTCATGTATATTCTGAAACGTCTCAAGTAAGACTTTAGATTAGGAAGGATGACATTTTCAATTATATCAGCATAAGAAGACACTGCTTTAATTCTGTCACAAATGTTTACACTGCTACAAATCTTTTCAGAAAGGTTATAGAAGAAAGTCATTCTCTCTCACTCAAAGATACTATTTATTCAAGATGCCATTTAAGAATACCATTCAGCTGCCACTGAGGTAGAGTTCTTTCCAAGGTGGTACTGCTTTATCCTTACATTAGGCTAAAAATATCCTCTCCCTCCACTGCAATTCCTTGGTCCAAAATGCTTTTCCAAGCAAGCATGAAAACTGCTTTCTTACTTTTACCAGACAATTGAAAATACACATAGCATTCCTCAAAATTGCCATGAAAAGTACACCTAAGTGATGCATTTAGAAAGAATGAGGAATTAGAACTTTCTGTGTATTTCTAAAACTACAGAGACATGATTAATGCATATTTTTCCTGTGAATGAGAGTCCCTTAACTGTAGATTGTCTTTTTTGCAAGGAAAAGGGGCATACCAGTTTTTCTTCAGCTCTACCATTTGATTCCTAATTATTCTAAACACTGTTATAGGCAAGAATAATTGATCTTCTCCTACTTTGTCTACAACATACTTTTATCCACAACTTATAACTTATGTAAGCAGACAACTGACTTAGAAGTCATCAAATGTCTAGAAGATCATTATACACAATGACTGTAGTAAGCCAAACACAGGCTGATTTCCAAGATTCTAATGGTTCTTGGTTTTCTTAACTTTAGTGGAATTTCATACAAATCCTAAAAGATAACTTCATGCAGAGCCATGACTCTATGCTAATCATTTTCCATTCTCCCACTAATTCACACTGCTACTACACTGGATAAAACATCAAGCTGCAGTTAAGCTAAAGGAGAGTTGTGTATCCTCCTTTTTCTTTCTTAAAAGAATAAGGGCTGCAATCCCCACCTTCAAATGGACAGTTTTTCTTGTTGGTTTGAACTTTGTGAACAGCTTGTGAGAAAAAACCTAAACAGCATTTTATCACAGGTTAAACTATAGGTAAATAAAATTATAGCAATTTCTGCTATTATTAGGAGGAATGCAGGAACAAGAGGTTCTACTTGATAAAATGAAAAGGTAAAGTAAACTTCAAATGTTTTGTTAAAAGAAACTAAATATTAAACAAACATTCTGGGTTTAGTTGGTGGGTTGGATTTTCTTTTTAGTTTTTTGTTTGTTGATGACAGTATTGTTCTGTAACACCATACTCCCTCACCTTTGCATTATACAAGAAGATTATGAACAACTGTCTGATAAAAGAGTGGTTTAGAATGCTTTGCTTATAATGTATTTCAAAGAAAGAAGAAAGGATTAAGAGCTGGCTGTGATTTAATACAACCCCAAGCTCTATCAATCGTTACTTACTATTAATGTGAAAAACCAAAAGACAATAAGGTCTTTACAACTGGTATCATTTAATTAATCTCCGTCTTTTGTAAAAATATCTATTGCAAGAAGTATTCTGAAAAGTGGAATTTATGAATAAAAGGAAATTCTGGGGATTCTTTGGACTTTATTGTTTTCAGAACCTGAGAATTACATGTATACATTACATATGCATAAAATAGAAGATTTTTTCAAACAAAACATCAGAAAATGAAAAGCATTATATAAACTACATTTTAGAAATAAAAATGTAAACCACCAAATTTTATAACAAAATAATTTTTATAACATTTTGATTGATTCTCTTTGCTGAAAATCACACTTAAAAATTAAGTTGTACATTAGATTAGGCACTATACCCCCCAAAAAAGGGTAATTAAGCATGAAGACAATCTGTCAAAATGGCTCTCAGAATGAACCAGTACTCATTGGTTTAGGTAATGAATGGGGATACATATCTCTGCACTTGCAAGCAATTCACATTTTTGCTTTTATCCTGAGAAGTATCACTATTTGGATCAATTCTCTCTAGGAAAAAAAGACAGTAAAGTGGTTATGCATACACATCAAGTGCAATTTGTTTTGCTTACACATAGCCATCTGTCCTGTAGTGCAGACATACACACAGCATTTAGACTATTTTTTAACAAGAATTATAGGATGACATAAATGGCTAGTTTCTCAAGGGCCAGTCTCAACATCAAGGTCAAACCCAAAGCTTACATGATTCTCTCTGTAGAAGATAGTGCAAAAACTTGCAAGTACATACATTTCTTCTCAGTTCTGTTTGCCCAATTATTTTAAAAGATGTGTAGCAACCACAAAATATAATTTATACTGAAAAGTCCAGTTAGGCATGAAGTGTGCTTCTCTATCTACACTGCTCCACTCAGCCATGCTCTTTGTAAAGAATGCCTATTTCTGCTTATGCATTTTCATTCATTAGCCTGGATGTGCCCTTTACACGTACAACAAAGCTGACAAGCAGGTGCAATTGGATTTCCCACATAGCATCAAAACTGTAGTCCTGGTTTCCAAAATAAGGGCAGATGAAAGGCAAGCAGCACTTCTGCATAATTTTTCTATTGTAGACTAAAATACAAATACCGAGAAGAAAACTATATACATCAATTATCATAGAAAATTCATAGAAAAACTGTTGTGCAACATCAGTATTTTGTGTTTCTTTTAATGGGTGTATGTTTCATATTTTGCAGCAAATTTAAAAAATGCAGAATTCATGCTGATAAAGACAGAGTTTTTAAAAAGAGAAAGTAGTGTTAGCAAAACTTGGATCCGTTGTTAAGTGAGTGCCTGCCTGCTGAGGAGAGGAAAGAACTGAAAGAGGACACAAATGGGGGAGTGACAGAAGGTCCACTAAACACCACTAACAGCAACTGCTGAAATAACTTTGTAGCAATGGCAGGAATAGAGTTTTAGGGTTTATTGCAAGCACTATTACTATTATCATTCAATGGAAGAATATAAACAAAAGAAATCATGCATTCTCAACCCATGAAAACACGATAAACCTAGCTGCCTATTTACACAGAAGATATAAAATACTTCTTGAATGCTTTTTATTGTTTGTGTAAGACCATAGGTATGTAATCAGATGTTTTTAATGCGATACATTGTTTTATTTTCTTACTCTCTTCTTATATCCTTAGCTTAGTTACTTGTGCATTTGACCTGAACAAGCCACAATGGCTGAGGCTTAGTATCTTCTTTGTGGGTGATAAATCCCTTTCCATCTATTTCACTAAGGACAACTCACATGCATACCTTAGAAAGCTCACTTTCCAGAGCTCAGTATAGAATTATTCACTTTCTTCCAAAATCTATGTAGGTTTACAAATCTTCTTGCATATAATTCAACCTCTTTCTACTGTTTATTTTTTAAATCTCCCCATACAAAACTGCATGTTTTGACTTTGATTTTTTTATGGTAGGTTATAAGTTTCATGCATAATACTAATCCTTCAGCTAAGCTTGTCTCCCATCTCTGCCCTTTAAGAAAGAAAACAGTCCATAATTTGCAGTCTCTTCTCAAGTGAACACTTCCTATTTTTAATTTTAGCAATGCATATGGAGTAAAGTAGGAAGTTCATTGTCTATTTCGCCTATGGAAACTTACTGTATTTGTTGCAGCCTTAATTTTGTCTGTATGGAAGTTAATATACAATAATTTTCTTTACATTTCCTATTTACTTCATCACAGTTGTATTCCTATCTTGAACAGATTGCGGATGGCTATGATGCATTTTATAGTACTGAAATTTTTCTTGAAATTCGTAAACTTGGAAAATTGACTTAACTTGACCTATAAATTGAAAACTCTTAGTACATTCCTCTGGGCAAATTTACTAAGGTCTCTCGAGAAGTTATTTCAGTTGGTGGCAGGAGTTGTTAGGCAGTGCAGGAAGCTTACATAGGGATTATTACACTGAACTCTCCTAAAGAGAGATTGGAATATTTTATAAATTATTTTAAATTTATTTTTATTTTCAGTTTCATGAATAATATTCTATATCATGAAATAAGATAAATTTCCCAGAAATTGTGTGGCTTTGCCTAAAGTTCCCCATCAGTAACCTGCATTAATTCTGTACTGCTGAACAATGTGGACAGAGATTGCAATCTACCTTATCATTGTATCCAGAAGCAAAGTATTCACAAATGAAAATGTTTCTATTTTAATAAGACATTTTAGATGTTAAAAATGAGATGTGACAAATAAAAATATTTCTCTGTTCTTAGTAGGAAAGCAAACACAAGTAACTCACACTCACACAGACAGTAAATAGTGCTTATGAAAAAAAATTTGAGATGAAAGTATGTAAATCCAAGAGCTTGAAATCAGGAAAGAGTGTTCTTTAAAATATCACTGTAGATCAAATTTTCCTCTAATTCTTAAAGTCATTGATTGTTTCATATCACAGAAGATATTTAATTACTTAGCATTTCCCTCCTTACTATTTTTATTATCATTCTGGTCCTGAAATAACAGATAAGCAATAGTCAATTAACAATAGTTCACAAAGAGTTCTTTCAAATCTTGGACAAAGTCTATAAATAGACACAAATAACAGAAAAATCTCCTTCTTTTTCTTTGAAATGCTGTACATAATGACCTAAATAGCACATGTGGAAGTAATTTCAGCATTTTATACTTGTAGCTCTTTATAGATGCGCCCTTTGGGCGCGATCCAGCAAAGCTTTGCACATATGCTTAAGTTTATGCATTTGAGTAGTCCCAAGGCTTTTGTTTGTACTGTTTGTGCAAATGCCACATGATTGTTCTCTTTCATGTAATACCTTTAAGAAAAAAAAAAAAAGAGAAGGAAAGAAAGGAAAAATGCTCTCTTAATCTTGGTCCATACCGGTTTGAAACCTCTGACACTCATAGTCACCCAAGTTGTTATACAATTTTGGGGGTGTTAAGAAAATGGGAGGAACTGTTTTATGTCTAATTATGGGGGAAAACAGACTTGATTTTGATAAATTTTCTGGGTCTTATTCAAACTAATTTAATTAACTGCAATATTTACCTAACAATTTTATGAGAACAGACTTCATGTGAGATTTCTTATGCCCTTTGAGCCAGTGTACGTACAAGAATGCAAGACCAGCACTTTTAATTTTACCTTGGCCCTTGACTCAGAGAACCAAATACAACTAGGAAGTGCAGAGGAACAAGAAAATAGGAAATATTTTTTGAAGCCTTTGACAAGTCCACTTCTGCTTTAGTTTGAATTCTGGGCAGTAATTCAGGTTATCTCTTATTTTAGCCAAATCTGGAGGCCAAACCTTTGCTGGTTTTGCTCAACCTCTGCCCTTTCTTCCTGTCCCACAGTCCCCGGTTCACACGCTACCTGTGAATCTATTTTGACAGCTGTATTTTTCCAACAGGAAAATACTTTGCACATCTGTGGTAATTTCAGACTCAGAACATGCAGCTCCCTCTCTTGCCTCAATATGCCTCCTCTTCTATTCAGTTATGCTTGTGCAGGCTCAGCCTAGCACGCAGCAGATAATCTCATCAGTGTTAAAGCACACTGAAGACAAACAGAGCATCTAATTATTTTTGTATATTGCCTAAACTTGTAATATATTGCCTTGGGTGCATCTTGGAGTCAGGGAAAGGAAGTTAAAAAAACAGGCTTTTCCTCTTGGAAATATCTTCCAAAGGGTTTAGACAGCTTTTGGTGTAAAGCAAAAAGATGTTATTGCAAAAGTGGTGGGAAATGAGCAGTGATTTTAATTTACTTTCATGTTGTTTCCCCACTAAGTTCAATCTAAGGTGAAACATCGTGTTGATGTCAAATTTTGCTTCAAGCAAAACAATAGAAGAGCTCTAAAATTAATGTAGGTGTCCAGTCAGAGGCCTTATACAGCCATTAACGGCAGTACCAGCTTGAGATAATGCATTATAAGCATGAAAAATTCAACAGTCATTGCTGTGTTCTGATCTCTCTCCCTTTTTCTTACTTTGTTTCCTACAGAATCTGCGGCACATTCCCAAACTGGTCTTTCTGCTAGTTTACCCCAAAGAAATGCACTGGATCTGGATCATTATGACTAATGAAATTGCTGAGAAGTGATTTTTTTTTGTCAAAATATAATGCCACTCTAGAACTTTCACCATACATTAGGACTCTGTAACAAGGGCTTATGGTTGCCTGAGGCATAACTTTGATTCAGCTTCATTCCATCTTTAGCCACCCAGTTCAATGCACCACTGTAAGATGAGCTGAATACTGAAATTCATTGCAACTGGGAGATGAATGATATTTTATAGCTATATACTGTAAAATTGTTGGGTCTTTTGTTATCATCTATTGACTTTCAAAAAAAATGAAAAAGCTCTCTGAGCCCATTTGGAGCATAAAAACAAATTATAACAGCATTAAGGCACAGAGGGCTGCGTTAAAGCGAGCTGTTGTGCACACTGTGCTCCAAATTCCACTGTAAATTTGCAACCCACAGGTTGTGGCTTAAGCTGCAAACCTGTGGACACAATTACTGTTGGCCAGCATGCTTTTTATGTGACAAATCACTTGGCTGGCTTAAAAATCAGATCTTACAGTCTCCAGAGGACAAGATGCTCTTATCTGTGAGCTTGAGGCTCGTGGATATTTCACACACAGCTTTCAAAAAAGAAAACACCTGAGGTGCATTGATGCTTCATGTAATGAAATCTTTCATAAGAGCAAAAAAGAATGTGACTCTTTTGTTCTGGACACAGGTGTACATAAAAACATTTAATTTCAAGTCAATGGGTTTGCCTCATATTAGCATTTACTGGACTAAAGACAGGAATAATTTGGTTTCCTTGAATGTGTTGTTATCATTATCAATTCCTGCAGCCTCACAATAAGTTTTCCATAAATTTAAGATTAACTATTATTTTCTCACCTATAAATAAAATATAATCATCTTAAAAATCAATGAAGGGAAAACCATCAAATCCATTAACCTGACTAAAAATTCCTTCAGGCCAATAATATGAACTGCACTGCACTGGATATTTCATTTTATTGAGCTATATCTCTTTGTATGGCAACCAGTAGGGGAAAGAAAAAATCAAATCTAAAATCAAAGACTAAGGGGTTTTGTTCTGGAAACCAGTGAGGTAAGGATTGAATATTTTTTTATGCCTGGAGTTAATTTTTTTCACCTTAATTTGCAATCAGACATAATAAAAAAAAGATATTGCCCCTGGAAGGAAGCAACTTTATTACCATTCCAACTATTTTCTGTACTTTTTATCACTTCTAAATCCTTTGTTTTTGAATTCACCTCCATAACCTTGCAACAGTAAACACGTTTTCTTGTCTTTGCTGACTGTCAACCAATACCATCTGCTCTTTGGAGCCTTAAAAATAGTAACACATATATGGGTCACAACTGTATCCTCTAGACAACCATGTAGCAGATCCAGGTGATTAATTTTTCCACAACCTTTATCTTACCCAGGGGCAGACTTTTGCTATGTCTTTCCCTAGTGAATGTTTCTCATAAAATGTGAAATTAACAAAAAATGCAATCTTACCAAAAACCAGTATTTCATAGAGGACCCATGTCAACTAACAGAAGGGGTTGTTAGTCAGCTGCCTTGTTTGAACTTGATCCAAAGGCATTTCTACTGTCTTTCATAAACAGAAGTGGTTCAAGCCATAAAACTGTGAAACTGGGACAAATCAACAGGGGTCTTTTTTCTCTGAAAGGAAAGAAAAATAGTGGCATTAGCTGCTGCTTTCAGGATGCCTTGGCAGTGTTGCTCCTCTTAAATACCACTTTTTCGGTCTGTAAGTTGCTGTTCTACTTATGCTGTTTCTCATGATGCACACATTCAAGCTTTTAAATCCTTGCACATTCAGGACAGTTTGATGAGCTAATTGTTAGGATGATATGATATATGATATATCACAGTGATCTATTTCAAACTCAGATTAGGTGGAAAACACCAATGTTAAAAAGGCTAGTAAAATTATCCAAGTGAGCACTGATTTCCTCTTTGACTTTGAATGCATAAATTACATATATATATGTATACACATGTATATGCTATTGACCAATCTGAGGAAAACACTGAACAAATTGTAGGGAGAACCTGCAATCAAAAGCATTTACAGTTGTTTTGAATTTGCAAGCATTCTTCTTCAATAGTATATATATGTGTATACATATATATATATATGTAATGCAAATGCACTACCATAATCCCTTAAATATTCTTTTAAAGACACAGCAGAAAATATTTGCTTAGTAATAAAAGGAATCCTAATTTTCTTCTCTTCTTATCATTTCATGTGCCTCAGAGGTTGTGTTTATAGAACACTGTCCAAATTGTACTTTAAAGATAGAATTGCTTAATTTGCTATTAAGTTATTCCCATAATCTTAAATTATTTTCTTTCTTATTTCTAGGAAATAGATTTTAATATGATTTTAGTATTGATTCTTTCAAATGCTTTTTTTTTTTTTTTCAAATTTAAGTTCTGTCTAAAAAGGATTAAATCATAGCAAGGGAAAGGTAAGCTGGGAATTTGAACTGTCATACTTATTAACTCACACTCACTTAGTTATGTATCAATATATTGGAAAAGTTCTTTCCTACTGAAATTACAAATATTAGTAAAAAAACTGCTTTATTTTGGCATGTGCTGCTCAAGAAACTGTTTGTTTTTACTGACAAAAATATTCAGAGACTTAAGAAACTATTTTTTATTTGATTGTGTTGGGAATTAAAAAGATGGCCTTAAAATTGTCTTATTTTATGAAAGTGTTATTCATATAATTCTCTGTCACTTGTCAGCAGTAAAAAACTGAAATAAAGGATTGCCATTGTTAATTATACTGCAATAGATGTTTTCTACATAATTCCTTTTCTTCCCCTTCAACTTCCGAGACAAAATACAGGGAAAGATGTCATTAAAAGCTATGACATAAATATTTCCTCTTCCTTGGCCTGCCCATGAACATACATTAATGGACATGCACACTGTGCTGTGCCTGTAAAATAGTATCAGACCTCAGAGCTAATGACAGGGTTCATCTAAAATTCTTTTGAATGACAAAATCAAAATCACAATATATATCCATACAACAAATTGAATTCAAAACGTTATTTGGTTGCTGATGTGGTAGATATGAGGGATGGCATTTTGATTGGACAGATAGAAAACTTAAATCCTCTTGTGTCTTCAGGAAATGGGTAAAATAAGAATCTCACTGACTTAATCTGAAAACTTTCTTCCAAATACATGTATGTAACTGTATGAATTCACCTCCCTATGAGTTTCATCATGAGACTTGTATGCATGCTGTGGGAATGCACTCTGAGGCCAACCAGAAAAATGGAAACTACTCAGATGTCCAAATCAAAATGTGATATTTCAATTTACAGCCATATCTACTTCTGGGAAAAAAAGCAAACCAAAAAACCCCCACAATAGAACAGAAATAGGACTTAGACACCAAATAAACAATCCCTTTAAAAAATAGTAATTCCTATAAATAGTAATCCCTATAAATAGAAAATATTTTTAACTAGTCATTTTGTAAATATTCGTTTCCATTAAAAATTTAAAACTTTTGCAGCAGGTATGTTTTGTAATGAACTGTAAATATTTTTGTGGTCAGAAAGGTTTCATGAAAATGTTGAATATTCTCAATCCCTGGGAAATCTGAGCATCACCAAGAATGAGACTTATACCTCCATAGCAGTAAGGGAAGAGTAACTGGATTTTGAGCTTGAGAGAAGCTTGATTTCAGACAGGACTGAGGGAGCAAATGCCACAGACAAAGTGGGAGCTTCAGAGAAGTTTATTAGTGAATCCCTCCCACTGAGTCAGGAGGTGCACAAAAGACCCCCTTGCTTTCTGAAGTCCTTCTCAGGAGTCTGGGTGTGGCTGGAACCAATCTTAGTCCCAGATTTTTTCAATCATTCATGATTGTGTTGGTTTTGGCTGGGGTAGAATTACCTGTCTTCACAAGGGCTGGTATGGGGTGAAGCTTTAGATTGGTGCTGAACACAGGGTTAATAACACAGAGATGTTTTTGTTGTTGATGAGCTGGCCTTGCACAGAGCCAAGGCCTTTTCTGCCTTTTGTACAGCCACGGTGGCAAGGAAGCAGGAGGTGCATGGGAGGCTGGGAGGTGACACAGCAGAGACAGGTGACCCCAATTGACCAAAGGGACAATCCAGGCCATGTGACATCATGGTGGTCATACAGTGGGAGGGACAATGAGGAAGGGGGGAACATTTGGAGTGATGGTGTTTTTCTTACCAAGTGACCTTTAGGCATGATGGGGCCTTGCTCTCCTCAGGATGGCTGAACACCTGGCTGATCATGGGAAGCACTGAATTAATTCCTTGTTTTGCTTTGCCTGTGTGCATGGCTTTTGCCTTCCCTATCAAACTGTGTTCATTTCAACCCATGAGTTTTCCGGCTTTTACCCGTCCAATTCCTTCCCCGACGCCTCTGGCGGGGGAGTGAGCATGAGGCTGCATGGAGCTTGATTGCCAGCTGGGGTGAAACCATGACAATGTCTAAAGGATTACTTAGCTGTAATTGAACCTTTAAACAGCTTTGTCCTGCAGAATCAGGGATGTTAAACCAAATATCTGTTTATAAAAATAAATGATTTTTTATGAAAAGGGTTGGACTGAAGGACCTTTATCAGAATTATTTCGTGCACAGTATAGGTAGCTATAACTACTAGTACAGTATACGGCACTATTTTTTAAGCAATATCAAAGCAATTATATTGAAGCAAGCAAAACAAAAAAAATATCAAGTAGAGATTGATATTACTCACCCATACCAACAACTGTGGGCAAATCTCTTTCCTCAGCTTCAAGGAGAAACCTTGAGGGGCATCCCCGTGCAAAGGGTGGAATCTCCACACACACTCCAAGAAGGGCTATGCTACAAGAACCTGCCCTTGAAAAGCTGGACTGGAATTTTAACATATGATTGTCAGTCATATGTCTCAGGCTGTCTCATCTCAGTATCTTTAGATACCAGTAGCATTACTTGTTTATTCTTTTATCAGATGTTTAGGAGGTCAGCCACAACTTTACCTCACTATTAGGATGTTTAACTTTGAAATTGATGAGTCAGACAGATTGCACACCAAAGCACCAAAAGCAGTATGACATCCCTTCTCCATTCAGCACTGATTACTATGAAAATAGGGCAGTTTGAGACATTTTAGTTCCACTCCAGGCAGAGGTCCTGCTAGAGTGACATAAAATGATCAATCTCAATTCACTGAACACATTTTCAGTTTCTTTCTCCACTGGCCTTTGCACTTATTTTTCAGCACAGGAAACACATGGATCTAGTGGAGTATGTCCAGAAGAGGGACACCAAAATTGTCAGAGACCTGGAGCATCTCTCCTACATCAAAAGGCTGAGAAAGTTGGAATTGTTCAACCTGGAGAAGAGAAAGCTCAAGGGATACCTTGTAGCAGCCTTTCAATACTTAAAAGGAATTTACAAGAAAGATGGAAACATGATTTTTTAGGCCTTGTTGGAATAGAACAAGAGGTAATGTTTTAAACTGAAAAAGAGATACATTTATCTAAGGAAGAAGCTTTTGTTAATGTGAGTGGTGAGACACTGGAACAGGTTGCCCAGAGAAGTGGATGTCCCATCCCTGGAAACATTCAAGGGCAGGTTGAGAGGGCTCTGAAGAACGTGGCCTAGATGCTGTCCCTGCTCATTGAGGGAGGCTCCACTAAATGAGCTTTAAAGGATCCTTCCAACTCTGAGTGATCTACAAGTCTGTCAGTAATCTCCCTACTATTCATCTATTCATTACATTCATTCATGAACTTCAAACACTAAGAAATTACAATTTGGAGCAGCACAGAAGGCACAGTAGCTTCCTCCTGCAGATCTCTCTCTCTCTGTATGTATATATATATATATCACAATAAATATTAACCTAATAAAGATGTTAAATATCCGGGGGACTACTCCATCAGTATATGCTACATTCAACTCACATTTACTTCAGATCTTGCAGTATGTTTCTCTTCCACATAATAGACATTGCCTAAACTTATTACTATTATTATTATTATTATTATTATTATTATTATTATTATTATTATTATTATTTTTACTATTATACCACCATACATGTTTTCATGTTTTTTTCAGTGATGAAAGGGATGTTGAAATCAAAAGAAGGCAAAGCAGTGGAAAAGATAGACAGGAGTGTAAACAGATGAGAAGAATGCTTGCAAATTCAAAACAACTGTAAATGCTTTAGATTGCAGGTTCTCCCTACAATTTTTTTGGTGCCTTCCTTGGATTGGTCAACAGTTTGCAATGACAAATACATGTGTTCTGACACAGACTAGTGTGAAAGTTGCTTATTTTTGCAAAATGGGGTTTAAAACTGTCTCAAGAGGTAATTTCATAACCACGTATATTAAAATACATGCCATAATTAGAAAAACATTAAAAAAACAATAATAAAGCTAACCCAAAATTGAAAATTGATACTGGAATAGCTGCAAGAATAATATCAAGGGTCTTTTAAGATTAATATCTTTAGGGGTAAACATGTGCTTCATAATTTCTAAAGCATCATTTTCAAATAATCCAGTAACATAATAATATAACTTCAATAAATTCCTATAGAATTACCAAAACTACTTGCACTGTTGCAAAAAATACAAAAATTTACTAGTTACCATTCCTCTGTCACCTGTCCTTTCCTTATGTGTCCCAAATACTGCAGAAATTCACCATGCCACTCTTTCCTTTCACTGGATATTTTCCATATAAACATTAATGTTCAAATATTAATTCATATTTAAAGCAATTAGAATTCTTAAAAATCTTATTTTAAAAAATAACTCAAAGAATTAAAATTAATTTTTAATAAATTTAATTTTAATAAGTTCATGTATTGGTTAAATACAGTACATGAACCATTGTATCTGAGATTAAAATTTGGCACAGATTTATAATTCTTTAAAAAGTACAGTGAAAATGCTCTCAAAACCAGGATCTGTTGGTTTAGCTCACTATCTAGAAAAACTAGGAAAAATTATCAGGGTTAAAAAAGAGTATCTTGGTTCCATTGTGGATTATGCTACTTTGCAGAAACTTCCAAAATTATTTGAGATAAAATAAAGTGCATTAAAAAATCAAAGATACCACTTCTTGAGCAAGATGACCTTGAAAAATGACATAGAAGCCACATCCAAACTGAGCAGAAAGTGACATTCAAAGCCACGTCCCCCTGTGTGGCTGTAAAACACTGTGATATCCCTTAATACTCTTGTTCCTGAGGCTGTGTTACACTCTTACAGAAATATCAGTAAGCAGCACTAATAGAAGGAAGTAGGGGATTCTTTACAATTGAGTTTTTGCTGAAATAAGCCAATCAAAAACCATCAAAATTAAACAATCTGCAGGCTTTTTTCTGGGTACCATAATGTACTAACCAAAAAAATCCAAATCTTAGCTTTCTAACTGTATCACACATGAAATTACTTTGATTTACTTCCTATTAAAGACTACTAAGTATGTTTTAACATAAGCCAGAAATCAAAAGGAATTATAATGAAGTACTCTGAGTTTTATCTTTTGCGGCAATCTAAATTATGTAGATTTGGTATTAGATGTGAAACACAGGACATTCAAAAATTTTTCATCTTGTTTATGCTGTTGGAATATAAGATTTTTCTCATATAAAAAATCATAACAGATTGTAGGGTTTTTTTCTATTTTCTTCATAATTTCGTGTTGGCAAATTCATAAAATACGACACAATAATTAATTAGCTTTCAGGATAAAATAAGAGCACAAGCTTTCTACACTGAATGCACATAAAAAAATGCAGAGCTATTACCAGTAGAAAAATTCTAGCAAAATGTGTGCCATTAAATAATGAAATAAACTTCAAAATTGTGTCATAAATGTATTTTAAATTATTACTTGCCAGCCTAAAATGATACAAGTTTCATTACTAGAGCTGTTACATTATTGTGGTTCTATGTATATTGACAGAGTATAATTTTATCATTAACAGTACTAAGCCAAAATTTAATTTTATAACATCATTTCTTATTGGTAAGAGTCTCCAAATTTTACTGCAGAACAAATTCTAGCATGTGACACCCACTCAGTGAATACTCTATCATTAGTGCTTCTTTTTATTCTTTCTGTGTTCAAAACTTTATGGATGTTTATAAAACTATACTGACAAGGCATGATGGAAACAAGACAATGTCAAATATTTGTTTCTGATGTGACACCCAGCTCTTCATGCCAGAAACAATTTTCTTCAGAGCTGCTGAAACGCATTACAGTCAAATAATGTCTTTGTTAAATGCTTAATAGTGACTGTAGCATTTCTGTGTGATACACTTCTGGCTCACTTGTGGAAGAACTTTTGTATTTATCATTTTGCAATTTGTCTAGTAGTACTGTGAAAGATAAAATGGCAAGTTACACAGGCCTGAAAAGAGAGAAAAAAGAATTCTGTAATACAAGTGTTGGAAATAGGCAGGCCTCCATAATGACCTATTATTAGGTTGGTTGGTTGGTCGGATGGTTGGTTGGTTGGTGGTCTTTTCTTCCCTAAACCAAGAATTAACAACCTCTTTTCCAAATTTTTGGTACTCTTTTCAGAAATTTTAGTTGCGCAAATTGTGAACGTGTATTTTTGGTGTCAGTAGACTTTTGAATAAGTTTTGTAGGGTAACTAGAAATGGCTTTCAATCTGTTTTAAATATAAAGCCTCTAAAATCCAATGCCTTATTTACTCTTCTACAATTCAGACTTTCACTGAGTTCATTTAGAGCTCAGTGAGTTCATTTCAAGTTTTTAGATCATACACCTAGACCATGAAAACACTTGAAGGTACCTATGTTAAAGCTGTTCCTAACACAACAGTGAAAAGAAAATATTACCTCATTCTCCACATTTTCATGTAGTATAGTTGCTGATTTTCATTAATGCAAAGGAAAAGAGAACAGGCCATCTGGAACACCTACCTGTTTGAAATTACTTTATCTTCCATTAGCCTGTAAAGCCAGGAAATGTGGGGGAAGGTGTGCGTAGGAGGAATAGGGATGGCACACTAATGGAAAACTAAGGAAAATCAAGATATACCTTCCTTTAATTACAAAAACTGAGTTGATTGTCATTTTGCTGGTTCCCTCACTGGGACCAGAAAGTCTCAACAGAGGAGTTGGTGTGAATCTTGACAATTCCAATCATGATCATGGGGGATGACTAACTATGGTGGGAGCTAGCTTTCAGTGTAGGCTGTGTTGAGATTTCCATGGTACATAAAGGAAAACTACATAATATTTGTGTGTGAAAATTCTGATTTTAGAAAGATCTAGAGGAAACATGTATTTCTTCTATTTTATGTATTAGAATGTATACATGCATATTACCCACTAAAAAACCCCAAAGCCAACCTATTTCTGTTGTGGAAGAAAAGTTGTGAAAAAAGACAGTGGAATACAGTCTAGTCAGAGATACATAAATGCATTTTCAATAAAGAAGATAGAAGAGCCTTTATGTAAAACATTAGTGATAAATAACAGTGCACATGTTATTGAATGCATGTGTTTCATATAAAGCTTTCTTTCTGATCCAGTCTGCTAGCAATAGGTGGCTTTGGAACAAACACAGGTCGTTTTTCAAAGATACACTGTCTACTGCAAGAATTCTATATGTAATTAATTTTGTATTAGAATTCTTCCTATGCAAATTTTACAACATTACTATTTAAAAGAACACAAACCCCAAACAAATAGCAGTATATTTATATGTAATTTAAAATTTCAATTGATATAAGCAAGGATTCAATATTCTTCATTCCAGTGATGGTGTTGAAGTTTTTCCATATTTATAAATAATTAGATGTCTCTTTTGCAGCAGGAAAACAAAGAAGGTTAATGTATAGGTGTAATTTAGCAAATTCTTACAGCTTCCAGTAATTCCCTGAGCTTGTTAGTTGCATGTCTGCATTTTTTATTTCCTTTCCCTCATCCTGCTGCTGCTGCTGCTGCAGTTAGCAGAACAGAGCCCAGTTGTAAGTCCCAGTAGTGAACCAATCTTTGCCATATGCCTCTGTTTAAACTTTAAAGTGAATAAACAATCTCTGCCTGGCTTAATTAAGGACCTCACTATTCTTTTCTCCTTGTCTTCATTGCTCTTTACTTTTTTTAGTCTTTTTTTTTTTTTTCTGATAGATCAGCCAAATTATACAGACAAAAATATAGAAACATCTCTTGAAGAAAACCAAACACTGTTTTGGTAGGCTCAGTCTTAGTTTTCTGTTTTCACGTGGCAATCATTCATTGTCTTCCTTCAAAAACTGCTCTGAACAGCTTTCTATGAAGCTCATCAACATTAATCTACCATATAAAGTGTTATACGTGCAGAAGCATGAAAGCAGAGGGTGAAGGGGTAAGTTGCACTGTAGGACAAATTAGCTTTGCAGTCATATAATGCAATATGTGTCCAAACTGCATTGTTTGTTTTATGGCAGCTCTCTACATGGGCTCAAGTGAGAGCAGGGAATGAAAGGCATTGTGCCATCCCGTGCACCTGTTCAGGCAGCTGAGCTCTCTGCCCTCCTTCACAGAGGGGCTGCATGGCTTTGGGGTGCTCAAGGCAAAGCTGGAGAGTGTTTCCTTTCTGTTTATACAGCACTCTGCAACCTCTCCAGGCTCATAAAATAACAGGACTAAGCATAATCTTCTACTTTTCTGGTACAACATTCTTGATTGCAGAATTTTAAACATTGAATTAAAGCAAAAGTCTCCATTCCACTGCCTGACAAACATCAGTTGTTTGCAATTGAAGTTTTCATCACCACTTGAGAACATTGATACTATTTGACCTTCCCTGAACCATCTTATTTACTTAATTCTGACCTGGAATCCATGATGATTTTCAATTCTACTAATCTGGTTTTCACACAGGTGTTTCTCATTGCATTTCCATTTAAGAATATCAGCAGTGCTTTAGTAACAGTGACTTTGTTCAGCTAAACAGTTTATGACAGCTCATGCACAGAATTTTTATCTCTTTACATAAAACCCCATCAGTGGTGCTGGCTCACAAGCACACCTGGTAAAGCATATGTTTTTGATCTTTAAGTATATCTAGGCAAGCCAAATGAAAGAAAAGAATAAGCTTAAATCTATAAGAGATAGCACATCCAGGGACCAAGAATCTCTGTTTTGAACTTTTAGAAAGCAACTAGTTTTTGAAATATTTTAGTGATTATAAATAAGGAAAACAAAGCCTATCACTGACATTTTAAAAGGAGATACAAACATTAAATTCTATGTTAAACTTTCTGCCTGTTGTGTTGAAAAGCATTTTAGAAAAACTGAATCTAGATGTTATTTAAGGTCTTTTAAATGAAGAAGTTTTGGAATAATATATTGTACAGAGCACCACCAATACACACACAAAACCCACAAACATGCAAACTTCAAAGCTCATAGATTAATTGGTTTTTTCTACCATGTAATTTTAGAGTTTAACATAAATTGAGTTTTTCCACAAAACTAATAGTGGTGACTAGTTCAATCCAAGAACGTGGAATCATGGAAATTTCAAAGCAAATTAACCAGGAAGCTTCCGGATTACTTCCAAGTCTTGCCAAGTTTTTGCATAACAAAGAAAAGAGAGGACTCTTTCCCCATGGAAATTCCTTTTTTAGAGGTTTTTATCCTTAAACAGATGTTATTGGTATAATTTCCAGAATGATAAACCAGCTGTCAGACAATAGACCATATAACATGAATGGATGAAGTAAAAAAAAAGCTAAAATTAAGCAGCATTTGTTTAAGGTAACTGCAATTAGCAGAAGTCAGCCTATGCAAACCACTTTGAATTTTCCATGGCTTAGAGATTTTCAGCTCAAAGCACAGATTTAAACATATTCTTACAAATTTGTGGTACATCATATCAACAACATGGTACATCATATCAACATCAGTTCAAATTGAAAATGTTTGAGACTATGAAAGTTCATGAAACTTCAAAAGTACAAGAGAATTAAGCTTGAAGACAACAGCTGGTAAGTCTGAAATTTATTGAGAAAAGTTAATGATTTTACTGTTCTTGAATCTGAATCCTAACTCTAATTTTCCCTGAAATCATACAGCCTGTTTAAAGATAATGAGATTGTATCATTCTAGTCTGCAGGGCAGTTGAAAAATTCTGAAGCAATGATGCAGGTCATATTCCAAAATCTCAAATAATGTCACCTGTATTTAGCACCATCCTCTCATCATGATTTTAAACATCCCTTCACCACTTAATCTTCACAGGTCTTAGGTATAAAAGTGAGACCAGACCATAATTTTCTGGCCTTATCTTCAATAAAATCAAATCAAATCAATCAAATAACAATTTTCACTGCAACAAGATTTTTTTGTTCTACAAGCATTTCAAAAGGCTTTGCAAGACTTGCTAGGGCATCCCTACCTTTTAAGAAAAGAGGAAATGAAGGTAGTAGATACATAAGTACGCTAGACTCATAGTAAGTCAGAGGCAAAGGATAGAACAGAATCTAGATTTTTCCATATTTCAGTCCTCTTATTTTCAGAAAATAAACATTCTCTGCCTCTGTCTTTTCTGTTGTGTCTTTTCATTTCATGTCACATGTATTGATGAACATTGCACAACCTGAGTATGACAGCCCTTCCTTTAGAGAGACAGATACCAAGTGCTACTTTATATTACTGGCAGAATTTATCAAAATATCTCTTCTTATAAAGTGGAAAAAAGTGGGTAATTTTTAAAGCAACTAACTTCCTGTGCATGGAATCTTATGCTGTCACTTAATGATGGGTGCTTGAAGGTACAGTCCAGTGAAAGCCACACTGCATTCAAAAGCTCTATCTTCTAACTACAAAAGCAACCTTAAAGAAATACATTTCTTCCACTTTACTTATACCAGTTAACTTTGGGAAAGAAAAATCAAACTTGAAGTTCCTATAGTCCTACCGCAAAAGTGCAAGGGGAGAAAACAGGTACAGGAAATTAATTTGGATTAGTCAGATCTCACAACTCCTGTGAGACCTGATTTCAAGCATGCAGAATACTTTCCCAGATGACTTCAACGAAAGATGAAGATAGCCCTTGAGAAAATGAGATCCAAAGAGAACACTCTTTACATACAGACCTTAAGGAATAATTTCTTATTTCTTTAAAAAAAAATACGTCCTTCTGCCATGTATTTAATTTTTGAAGCAATGTCATATAGCATATTTAAGTCAGAAAGCGCAAAAGATTAATGACCTTGTTAATGAAATCCATAGAGGTCTCCATACCAATGTTGTGCTACATAGGTAAGACCAAGCAAGGACAGTAGAGAATCCATTTTGCATCACAACACATAACCACAAAGCACAGGCAAATGTGTTCTTTTCCCTTGGTTTAAGAAAAGCAACTCTATTCATTAGCAGCTTTTCACTTAGTATGACTTGTGTGTATTACACTCAAACACTCAGCTGTCATATGAAATGATGGGAGCTGACAGTTTGGAATTTGAAAGGTTTGACTCCTTTTGAATGTACCAAATGAACAAGTGCTGTCTAATTTTTGTTGAACTGAGCCCAACAAAAATCCCCTACAAGGATGCAAGATTTTATTTTACCTTTTCAAGTTTAATATGCACAGTGAATATTCAGAGCTTTTCAGCTAGATACTCAGTTAATTCCATGACTAAGAAAGATGTCATTAGGTAGGCTTCAGGCAACAGTGAGCTACAAATGGAATTCCTTCCTTATTTTCTGAAACTCAGAGTTTATGATCCATATCCAATGATGAATGGTCTATAAACTCTCTTATGGTCTTTAATTGCATAAACTTTACATTATAGACCTACATTAGCTTGTGAACATTTTTTTTGCTACAAGATGTAAAAAAACAGTAAAAACAGAAGTTCCCTCAGCTCTTACACAGAGTATGCAATTCTTCAGTATAATTTGTTCAGTACTTATGTTCTTTGTTTGAATTTGTACTTTTCTACAAATGCAGAGAAATAAGGCTTCACTTTTTAAATCTTAAAAGTTTACATTTTTTAATGCTTAATTCCTGAAACTCATGCTGTCTAGTTAGCACTCTGTGTTCTATCAGCATGAATTGATCCTAACCCTGTCAAACTATTTTGCCTTCTAGCTGCTGCTTGTATTAATAAATGGCTCCCTATACCCTAAAAGCAGCATGCATGCTTCCTGAGCAGTGCACTCCTCCACTGGCTTCTGCTGACATTTTGACTTGTTTTAGAAAGCATTAAATAAATAGGGAATAAAAGTTGACATAACAGATTTGATAAGTGTTACAGAGAAAAGAGCCTCAGATAGATTGCCCATATATACCCTCTATGAAGATAAAACACAACCACCTAGAATTTGAATTTTGAACAGCAATTTATATGAAAACAAAAAGAGACTTGTCAACACAGGTTATTAGTAGAACTACAGGCTTTGTCTCCTAAAGTGATGCATGTTTTGCTGTCCACTAGCATGGCAAGTAGTTGAGCCAACTGCTATACATCACATCCATCTCCTACTATAAGGAATACTGACAACGCTGCTTCGATCCTTGGCTCAACCACTAATCAAGCAAGAAAGTGTTAGGAAAAAAAAAGAAAATACATAATTTCAGAACTGAAATAACTATATTTGGTGCTGCAGATGCTTTCAGCCTGGAGATGAGAAGGTCCTGAGGAGCCCTTTAGCACAGCCTTCCAGTACCTAAAGAGGACTACAAGAAAGCTGGAGAGGGATATATCACAGAACATACAGTGATAGGACAAGGGGGAACAGCTTTGAAATGAATTTTTGAATGAAGATTTTTAGACAAACATAATGGTATCAGGAAATTATTTGTATGACTTGTAATGATGTTATTTGTTTTGCTTCAACAAATAAAATCAACATAAATCACAGTTATTGAAATTAAACAGAACCATCTCATACGGAGAAAGGGCTGCTAGGAGGGTTTTTTTCCTGTCATGTTTTGCAGTTCTGCTTAGTCTGACTAACAGCGTATCTTTTATTCCACATCCATTACTAAATAATGGCATCCATATCAAATAACTTTGAGAGTCACATAATTCTGAGTTTTGCAATAATTTTGCAAAAGATGTTATTTAAACTTTAATAACTAAAAAAAACATCATCAATTTTACTCCTATATATACTTTCATCATACTGTGCTAATGGGTATTAAGCAGGCCAAATAAACAAACTCCATCTCACAAGAGATCTCTTTAGTATCAACTATCATAATATTAGTATGTATGGCAGTAAAAACATGCTTGGAGTATTATTTGAAATAAACATGCCTCAGTACTGCACAGAAAAAAAGCCTGTTGCACTCATGGTTTAATTCTTATATTGCATTAGAAAATTTGAATGTTTTGGTTAACTACAAAATAATTTCAACCTTTTCAGCATGTTAACCAATTGTTATTTGCAACTCTGACTTAATCTTCACCTAAAGGATCACACACTCTGTTATTACGACTGGTTATTGACTGTCTTATTAAATTTCTTCCAATAAAAGTGTTTTTAAACACTTTTATACGAATGCATGCATTTTAACAATTCTTGATTTCTCTTTTTCAGTATTTAGTAAATGGAGATGGCTTGCCTGCTAAATCATTTTCATTTAGGTAATCACTTTCTGTAATTAAATGATCTCCAATGATTCAGGAAATGAAGATGTGTAATAAACTTAAGGAAATTGAACAGTCAATAACTGGGATAGATGACAGCAGTTAACTACTGTATGGGGAGTTAAAAATTCCCATGCTCTATCTAATTGTATGCCTCCAGCCGCTGTCTCTTCTAACACAGAGAGAATCTACGACGTGTTGAGTATGAATAGATCCTTAAAAGCAACTGCATTTTGGGCATCTCTCACCCATGGTAGGCTAAAGTAGAATTAGGATGAAATTATTACTGTAGAATTTCTTCTGTGCTGCTCTGAAACCCTTCCCTGCATGCACTATTTATAAACATAGGGTCATGAGGGGGTATTCCCATTCCCACATTCCCATCCTAAATTGCTGTCGCCATCCACATCCTTTCCCCAGAAAAGAGGAGGGCTACTGAAGCACTGTACTGCAGGATTTCCTGTAGACCACGTAGAGTATGGAAGGAATTGGAAGAAGATGAAAGGATAACTTCAATGGAACACGAGGGAACTACTCCAGGTCTCCCAGGCATTTCCACGAAATGTCATAAATCAAACAAATGTAAATTATTGGAAGAAACATGCTTTAGTCAAGGAGCTATTTAGGAATAAAGTGTCACACATTTTCCTATACATGCTTGTACAGACTCCAGCCTGGGACCAGTCCTATTTTCTCATGATTTCTATTTTGGAAAATAACAATACAAAATTGAATAGACACTTGTGTTCAAATGTTCTTTATGCTAATGACTCCTCAATGTTTTGCACGCAGTAATGTCACAGTTGCATGACATTAAAACAAATTATTTCATTCCTAATATAATGTTTTTCTAGTAGGACTAATAGTAGGCTTTCCACAGACTATTCTAAGTTTGCAGTAAAACACAAGGCTTATGAAAGTCATTTCCTTTTAGTTTCTTTTCTAAATTTTAAGATCCTAATATTCTCTAGACAAGATTGGGTTTACCGGTTCTTTCATTCCTTTCTGCTTTGACAATGTTTATTATAGATAGGCAAATAATATAAAATAAATTAAATTATAATTGCTAAAAATGTCAAATATTGCCATTTATGCAACTAATATTTACTATATACTGGCAGAGTTGTGATTGTATTAAAGAAATTAATTCCTGGTAACAAATCGAAGAACAAGTGATCTTTAATGTTATCTTTACCATAGATAAATTCTGTTGATTAAGTAATCCTTTGTATAAGCAAATCAATCATTTAATTACTATATATGTCTAAAAGACACCACTACACTGCCTCGGGAATTCCAGAGTTCCTAAATAGTATAGAAATCTGCCTAGAACTCAGAAGATGTCCTTTTCCTTCCTGAACACCATTCAGAGTTACATTCTCACAGGAGATACCACATGAAGGCAGTAGCCAGTTGTAAAATTGCCAGAGAAGTATTATCTTACACTGAGAAGGGCCAATTCATTAAATTGAATAATTAATTAAAGGCTTAAGATCTATACAGCATGTATCAAGACCTAAAAAATAATAACAGTATAAATTGCTTGTTTTCCAAGACAAAATATTTTTCTTGTGGAACCATTAAAACATTTAGGAAATGTGAAAATGTAGAGCAGTTCAGTGTTCCAAAGCCTATTTTTGATATAATTGGACACTGAAACACATGTTGAAACACTGACATTTCTTACAAATCCACATTTCAGATACACTTAACAGATAAAAGAGTAACAGCAAGACAACTCCACCTCAATGCTGTCTTTCCCCTTTTTCCGTCAAGAGTACTCAGAGAAGACATTCTGTGTGCACACACTGCTGCAGAAGAAAGGCCATCACTCCATGCCAAGCTAACACACGAGTGTTTAATCTGGGCTTATAAACAATACAGCCCTTTCAATAGTTATAATTGAAAAAATGAAAATTCCGTATTTCTTCTGTTTTCATCTTTATACTATTTTTCTTTAGCAATGCAGTGTAACTGCTTACGCGAATGAACAGGCTCTGGCCTCCTTAGCTTCTATGCTTAGACCTGAAAGGATCTGGGAGTAATTTGGCTTCATTTTGGATATCCTGTTAAGGGATTAAAAATGGATCAACTCCCCAGTTGCCTCACTGCTTTTATGTGCTCTTCATAAAAGGTTTCAAAAGTAGAAGAACAGTATATTTGTTATTTCTGGCTCCGTTAAACACAATAGTAATGAGCATTAGCTATTTAGCTCTTAAAAAGCATGCAAAACACAATATGCTTATGATGTATGGCACTTTAAACATATGCTTACAGCTATACACTGCCACCTAATCACCTGCATGAGAGCACTGGCACAGAATGCCAAAATTATACAGCCGTGCTTCCAAATGGCCCCTAACTTGTTTAAAGTTGTCTACTCTCTAGCAAATATTGTGATTTGAAAACTCTTCAAGTATTACATTGTGAAAAGAATAATTTTCAAGAAAAGAAGATGGATTGTAGAGGAACAACCTGTGTCTAAGGTTGCACATACAAAATAAAGCTGTTTTCCAAAGGATACAAAAAGAAATAAAAAATGAGCGCCCAATGGCACATTCACTTGGCAATTTTATTTCTGTATAAAAGCTGCTATTAATTACAAACTAGTTTTTATGCAATTCTGCTTTCTTTAAATGTGGAGTGAATTCTCCCCATAAACTAATGAACTGAAGTGAAGCCAAATAGAGACCAGCTGGCTGAATTGCTAAGTAATTTTATCCACATGATTGACTTTATGATCCTTTCACTACAGTAACTAGTCTTTATTCTTACAATCATCATCAACCATAATTCCAGAGGGAGAGATGATTAAAAATCAAGAGAATAGAGAGGAGAGGTTTGTTTGATGTGGCACAGTGCATTCTTGCACACACTTCTTCTGTATAATAGGTGCAGAATTACAGGTCTTTATAGCCTCCAAAGCAGTGCACTGAATAGCTGCCTCAAAGACATAATAAGCAACCAATGCCTAAATAATCATTACAGATACTCCATTAACAGCATCTATCTGTGTGGCTTTTAACCATACAAATTGTTTTTTGACAGCTTGTAACCTTTCTGAACAGTTTCCTTTGGGCATTACACCACATTCAGATCTAATTTTAACTTTTGCTTTGTCTATAATTTATTACTTTCTTTGGAGACACATAATGTATTTCAGTGGAATGGATAAATTCAAATAAAAGACTTTAAAAAAAATCAATTGCTGTTTTAATCTATTAAATCCTTGCTCTCTAGGAGAGAACTAAAATCTGATGAAACATAACAAGGGAAAAAAGGCTAAATGGTCTAGAATTCCTGAGGGTATCTGTTTTACAACAAGCAATATTTTTTTCCTCAAATTATTTAAAATAGGGCATAACCAACTGAAAAAAAAGAATAAAAGTAAAAACATATATAAATAAAACATAAATCCTTTAAGGCTGTTCCTAAGAGCCACAGACTTTAAATGACATAATAAATAACATGTTATAAAATAGTTTAATGATGTATTGCAATGGGATAAAGCGCTAAGAAAGATGTACAATTGTATCTTTTTTTCCAATGAGAGATCATAATTGCAAATCAGTAAAGATAAGCGACTTATGAAGAGCTAGAGGGCAAGCATGATTTTCAGAAACTGGTGGAAATGTGTAAAATGAATGTAGGGGATGATGTAACAATTTTAGGTGATTTGTATTGGCTGTCATGGCCATTATCTCATGACCATTATAATGGTTCTGGGGACACCATTTTCAGGAATAATGTCCAGTAAATCAATATGTAGTAGCAATCAACATAGCAATATCACAGTTCTGGCAGCCAAAACTTCTAATTTCTTTCAAGACATTCGTCTCTTTTTCAACAGATTCAAGCACTTTTCCCAAAGTTTTCAAACCTATGTAGCAGGTAAACATGCATGTCCAATTGACAGAAGAGTGATTTGAAGTAACCTAAGTGTTCACTGCTGACAAAGGTTCCTGTTCTTCACAGATGGTATGTGGTGGCTAGTCACATCAAAATTAAACATCATCATTGAAAAAAGTGTAAATCATATAGGCATGAAAATCTACTACTTAGAATCAAGTTTTTTCCCATCTCCTGAATCTTAAAATGGGTCACTAAATCTAGCAGAGTTTTCATAAATGACAGGGAAGGCAGAGTAAATCTTCAAATATAATGTGGAAATATCCCTCTCAGTATGAACTTAATTCATCATGCTAAACTCAGTGAAGGTAAAATCAGCATAAAATTAGAATGAGGCTGTTATGAATCTAGGAGATTCATGTCTAAATTGCATCTTACAACTCAGATATACTGCAGCTTGTATATCTGAGGAGCTGGGGAAAAAAAAGGCATACTTCTTGGTTATATAAAAGATAATCAATAAGCAGATTTTTAGTATAAATGTTGATAGGGAAAAGAAGTGTCAACGGAAGAAATTAGAAAAGGGTAATGAAAGTGTAAAATATAAAGATCTAAAAAATTGTAGGTATGAGAAAATCTCAATGATTCAGTTATTTTTTTGAGCTTCATTGAGCATCATATCAATGCTCAAGACCGTTTCATTGGTTTGGGATTTTGCTGGGGGTTTTTTGTGTTGTGGATGGGGCTATTTTAATTTGCTATCAAGAACATTACTTGTAAATTATGATACTGAAGGCAGAAAGGTCACAGTCAGAATACTTTGACAGATTCTAAAAGATTTCAAGATTTCTTTTTGTTTAATTGATAGATACTTAATATCTCAACACTCCCAATGCACAGCTGCTACAAGAATCATGGGCCAAACAGTAAAATGAGATCTCTGTAATTTGATAAGTCAATGTCAACCTGATGAAAACAATGAAAACAACCCTGTCTTAGGTATCTTAAAATTTGGGGATGGGAGGGCTGGGGGTGGGGGAAGGGAAGGAGGACTCATCAAATTCTGACCCATTTAATTACATAAGACAGTTCTAATGACTGTAGACTTGTTCTAATTGACTTGCTCACCAATTTAGAGTACCATATTATACACCATTCATCATTATCACCAACAGTAGTTAAGGACTTTACAAAGTTGTCAGTATAACACAATTATCTCTCAAATATTTCTTCTTCTAGTCCTTTCCCAATCTTTCAATCTTGTCATGAAAGCACACTCATCTGTGTGAGCATTTAATTCCATGAGATATTGCAGTGATATAATCTGTCTGAGATGCAACAAAATTGAAGAAAGGCTGTGTAAACCAATATTCTATCTGATGGGAATTAATAGAAAGCAGTATTCTGAGATGCTACCATATGGAAGCATTGCATTTGTGGCACATAAAGCAATCACAGAATGAAATGACCATTTGAGAATATGGATTTAAATTAAAAAAAAAAAATGAGGCTGAGGTGGGGTGGAGTAAGTAATTGTAAGTGCTCTTAATTTATTTACTTCTATCTTGGTCTGGTTTTCTTCAGTAAAGAAGGACCAATCTTTTGGATTGTTTATGCAGTCAGATGTTATGAGAACATTCAAAATTTTATTATCCATGCCCTCTTCCACAGAGCTACTCCCCAGTGTATCAGTCCATTGCTGCAAGACCTTGTATTTGTCCTTGTTGCTGTCAGCCCATTTCTTCAAGTCTGCTTAGGTCCTCCTTGATGGAAAGATTCCCATTGACTTTAATAACCAGTCCCCAGTCTAGGGCCATTGCAAACTTGAGAGTGAGCTCCATCTGTCCATCTCAGCTCAGTGATAAAGAGGATGGGTGTCAGTGTAGGCCCCTGAATACCCCTGTCACAGACAGATGGTTTCAGGAAGATGACCTGAAACCACCACTTCCATACCAAATCATCCAACTGGTATTGTAAATAATTAGTTGGTCACTCATCCAGACTGTAAAATCCTAATATGGGTACAAGAATATTGTGAGGACAGCACCAAAAGCCTTGCTAAATTTAATGACATTCACATTTCTCCCCTCATACAGAAATCCAGTGTTTTGATCATAGAGTCACTCAGATTCATCAGACATGATTTACACTTTGTAAAGGCATGTTGTTAGTTACTTTCTCCTTTATCTCCAGAAACATTCTTTGGGAGACTCCATGGTTTTCTTGTGAATCACTGTGAGGCTGACTGGTCTGCACTTTTAGGTATTCCTTGAAGATGGATACAACATTCGCTTTCTTCCAGTTGTCAGGGACCTCCATAGATTTCCACAACTTTTAAAATATGACAAAAATGACTCTGCAAGGACACCAGAGAATACTCTCAGCATGCTCTCAGTGACAGGAAACCTATCAGGTTCCACAGTCTTACAAGGGTCATCCGCTCTAAAGTAATTCCTGAATCCATTGTCACACATTGTGGGAGTTCAGGTGCTCCTCAACCCCCTTTACTAAACAGGAATCTGGGACACCTGGGTCATGAAGACTGGTGTAAAGAAGACACTAAATAACTCCGATTTTTCTGTGTTTGTTGTCACTGGATAACCTGCCCCATTCAGCAACAGGCACACATTTTTATTGTAAAGCATTTTACTACTAATGTAGCCATGCATTTTTGTCCTGACCCATTGACAGCAATAATCAGGGCCTCAAGAGTGCAAACACATCCCTTCTCCTTCAAATATGAATTGTTTTCTTAACAACTGGGGGAAAAATGTGGAAAAATATAATAATAATAATAATAATAATAATAATAATAATAATCTTCCTTGTATCAAATGATTCTGGTAAAGCATTGAAGATAACTTCTGCCCTTATGAGAATCACATGCAGGTCTGGAGTCCTCAGCACAAGAAAGATGTGGACCTGATTGAGTAGGTCCAAAGGAGGGCCATGAAGATGATCAGAGAGCTGAAGCACCTTCTTTCAAAGACAGGCTGACAGAGCTGGGGCCGTTCAGCCTGGAGAAGGCTCCAAGGATACCTTACAGCACCTTCCAGTACCTTAAGGGGGCTTATAAAAAAGAGGGATAGGGATGTTTTTACACAGGCAAATAGTAACAGGACAAGGGGCAGAGATTTTGAACTAAAAGAGGAGACACGCAGATTAGATGTCAGGAGGACACTCTTTACTCACAGGGTGGTGAGGCACTGGTACAGCTTGCCCAGAGTCACTGTTGGTATCCCATCCCTGGAAGTTTTCACAAGTGGGTTGAAGGGTGGCCTTAGCAACCTGTTCTAGGAATGTCATCCCTGCTCAGGGCAGAGGGCTTGGAATGAGATTTCTTTGAGGTCTCTTCCAACGCAAACCATTCTACAATTCTGTGATTCTGCTTTCAAGATAGTGTATCCTATGGACACTAAGAGGCAGGAGCTGGCATGATCCTGATTCAGTTCTGTATCTAAACTGAAATTCTTTGATGACAATGGTGGGGCTCAGAATTATTGAAATATGTCTTAAAGGGATCTGAAAATAGCTGGAACACTGTTTGACCAGACCCAGTAATCTCCAAACCATTAAGTTTTTGTTTCATTTTCTTCTAAATATTTTACTGAGGAGGGTGATTGCCAATATATCTGAATGGTTAGCAACCCTTACTCTGATGAAGGAACTGTTTACTTAAATTTTAGCCAGTAAGCCAAATCACACAAAGAAGAAAAGAAAAATTTTGTATATAACTGTTATTCCATTCCAGGTAATACTTAGCTTTGTTTTAAGACAAACTATATTTCAATGTGACCACAGCTGCCAAATAATGAATAAATTTTTCTTTGATAAAACGAGCCACTTCCCATATATTACAAAGAGAAGTTACTGTTGCAAATGCAGAACAAATGCTGAGCTCATTTTAGCTCTGATTAAAACTCAGTCTGGATGCCAAAACAGTGATGAATGGCATGATTTCTCCATTCCTTCTCTGCTATATGTGATTTTCTGTTGGCACACTATGCACTAATTAAAATGGCTGTAATACACTCAAACTAAATTATCGAAAAAAATAATCGAGATATACTAACTTTATACATTTTATCATGTATTTGTGTACATGTGCATATAAATATTGTAGCCTGGCTTCTCAAATGATGGAAAACACCAGTCTTCCACAGAAGTATGAAAGCCTACATCAGTAAAATATCTGGCCCCATTTTTCCTAGACACACAATATTTACATATTTGTATGTGTTTATCTCCTAATCACTGCAATTTCAAAAGATTTATTGACAACAGAAAGACAGCTAACTATGTCAACACATTCAGATTTAGTTTTCAAGAGTCAAATACTTACACCTACAATGTAGATCTAAATATGTTTGGAAAATTCAGATTTCAGGAGTAATACCATGTGTTCAGGAATAATTTCTTCATGGAAAGGGTTGTCAAACATTGGAATGGTCTTACCAGGGAAGCAGTGGAGTCACCATTCCTGGAGGTGTTTGAGAAATGATTGGATGTGGCACTTAGTGCAATGGCTTTATTCGCAAGGTCATGTTCAGTCAAAGGCTGGACTAGATGTCAGAGGTCTTTTGCAACATTAATGTTCTGATGATTCTATTAGGAAGCTGAAAATAGGACTCATGGATATTTGGTACCAGCATTATATTATAAAAACCTCATATATTTCAAGTTCATCCTAGAATAAAGTCTGTGTAATTTCTTTGTAATTTCTTTCTGACAACTCTTCTTATTTTATATCCTATCCAGTGGACTGCAATATGCTTAAGTTGAAATGATTTAAAACAAAACAGACACAAATTCATTTTAGTATTCTTCTTCTGAAAGTTTTCTGGGAATTTTCCAGACAAAAGGGGAAGAATTAAACATAGGACAAAAATAGTCACATACAGATTACCTTGAGTTTTCTCTACACATAGTTTTCATTTAAAAAAATAAAATTAGATGACTGTTAGGTCATCTAGAGGACAGTAAATTAAAGAGTGAATAAACAAAGTCTTTCACAATAAAGAAAATGATGGAACACAGATTTTCTCAGTATAACAAGGTATGGGATCTGGCCTCAGAACTTCACCACAATAGACTAAATTAAGAATAGCAGAGAACAAGTTAGAATCATACATGGTTAGGAAAAAAGGTTTTGTTTATAAACCATAAAAAGAGGTATGCTATCAGCTGGAACACTACAGTATTTTGAGACCAGTTTAAACAAACTTTCTCTCAAAAAGCTTTTCCTTTCTCCATATGTCAACAACATATGTCTTTTAAGACCAGTTTATTGTCACTTTAACCTAAATGAATTTCTCCTCCATACACAGGGCAAGTAAAACAAAATCTTAGGGATCTTTAAAACTGAAATATATGAGAAGAAATGTATACTGGATTGCACTTGTACACTGGAGCAGAAGATGTGCAATCCTAATCTTGATTGCAATTTGACTTAATCTTCAGTTTCTTTAAAAATAAATGCAAATAAATACACTTAGCTTCAAAAACCCAAAATCAGCTAAAAAAAAAAAAAGAAAAACAAAACAAAAAAAAAAACACAGAAAAAAACTCCACACAGCAAAATCCAACCAAACAAAAATGGAACACTTTTAGAAGTCAATTTAGTTCCTCCCATTCCCATTGAAGGCTATCAGAGTACAACCACACATTCAGGCTTTTGCTACAGTACTTTTGCAGAATTACAACTAATAAGTAGTGATTTTTAATTAATTATACTATTCTGCTTTCTACAGACATCCCACCTCCTGAATTTGGCTAGTAAAATAATTTCTTCCCTTCATCATTTAATTCCTAACTTCTCTGACCCAAAAGCACTGTCTCTTCTTTTATTTGTTATAATTTGTTAAATTATGACAAATAAAATTTTAAGCCTGGAGTTTACTAGAACCTAACTGCCCTCAAGCCACTATTCATAATTAAAAAAAAAAATATATAGAAGAGCAGAAAAAACTGCAGCAAGCAAGTAGGTTTAGTAGTCTACAGGCCATAGGTGGATATCAGCATATTGACCTTCTTTTAATTTAAACATTTGGACTGATTTCTAAATGTAGTTTCAAAGTGAAAGTTCAATTTAAGACAATCCAACTGCACTTGAAATTTTATGATTTTAGAAAATAATATAAGAAAATGCTTCCAAAACAGAGAGAAGAATACTGAGAATTATAGCCCACAATCAAACAACACTATAGTGAACCATGGTCCAGTTTCATGTAATTTGTCAATAACCTGCTTTGCTATTATAGATGGGTAAATTCTCCATGGACCCCAAGACCTTTGGGAATGTATGAAATCAATCCTTTTTCTTCCTTTTTTTTTAACTCACAATTTTATAAAACTACTTACAGACTTTCTACTCTTTTAAATATCCCCTATCAGTGGGCCAATTTCAGACTTGCAACAATTGCTAACAAAACTCTGCACTTAGCAGTTAAGAGAATTTACATGTTAACCAGAAACCATCTGTAAATACCTGTAAAAATCACTGAGGCTGCTCAGATTAAGAAAGATTATTTTGAATTTTATTTGAAAACTCAAAAGACACAGAATACAATGAATTGAAGTTATACTTTAAAATTGTATAAAAAGCATATATTCAAATTTTTATAAGATAAGCAATAGTGACAACATGATAAAAGTAAAGGTAGGATGCATATAAGAATCAACCACAGCCAGAAATGCAAACAACTTCTCTTGCTATACCTGAATAGAATCTGGGAATTTGGTCCAAAGCACTAATTGTAAAAGATAATTATATTTACAGTGGGGAAAAATATAACGAAACTCGCTCCCCAAACAATTACTGAGTTTTAAATTCCCCAAATCAGTTAAAATAATAGAATAATTTGTGAAGGCATGTATGTTACAAAATTGAATGGCATGGAAATTGTGGCTTATATGTTTCCCAAATGCTTCTAAACTTAAAACTCTCTCAAGAATAAATTATGCTTAGGGATGCTGACAACTGTGTTGATCCCAGTGACCTAGTCTTAGAATTGGGAGCAAGATGGCCATCAGTGGTTTCATGCAAACTGAGTATGAAGCTCCATGTATGATGAGGCAAGAGGACCAACGCTGGAAGCGGCCTCCTAGAGACGGTTGGTGCCCCCAGACTGTCCCAGGCGGAGAGGAATTCTGATAATGCCCGCAATAACACACTTTAATTTTTGGTCAGCCCTCAAGTGGTCAGGCAGTTGGACTGGGTGATCATTGCAGATCCCCTCCCACTGAAAACACTCGATTCTATTCCAGAAACAGCACCTCTGCAGAGCTAAGCTCTCGCAACTGGATCCACTCCTTGTGTCCTGTGTCCATCCCTCCACACAGGGACTTGCACTTACTCGTTCCTCAAGGACACAGATGCACTTTTGGAAAGGACAATCAGAACATGTGATGGCATTCAGTGGGACCATATGTTGACAGGCTGAGGGTCCTGAACCACACCTTCAAGTGATTGGCATCATTGGTGTACTCTGAAATCCAGCAGACCTTAACCTATACTTAACAAGTATAAAACTTGGTCTTCACTGATCTCAGAATTACTGAAATTCTATAACCTCAATCATGCAGAAGCAGATGTTTTTGGCTGCCAGATCCTCCTGAATCTAACAGAAGCTGAAGCCCAGCTAGCACTGAACTGTACTTTCCTTTTGCAGCTTCAGGTTCAGCATTGTGTTGATAGAGTCCAAGGTAAAGATAATTCTGAGATGTCTTTCTGTTTACACTATATTGTCAAATTTACATGCATCCTTTGCTGATTTCCAAGCTCAGCACCTTTACTATCTGCAATGTAAACATGTTTACAACTGTGTAAACAAGTATATGAATGGACCTAACAACTACAGCTCAAGGAGCACTGTAAACACACACAAAACTCTTTAGTGGAGGGATGTCTCCGGTGTACCTGCACTGCTCTGCTGCTGTGAAGTTTAAGTACCATTTGACTTCACTGCAAGCAGGAACTACAATGTTATCTAGCAAAGTGGCTACACTGATGTACAAGATCTAACATCTCAAGATACAAAAGAAAAAGACCATTCAGTGCCTAAACTAGCTGAAGTTTATATCCAACTTACAGCCTTTAATTGAAAAAGTAGAGAACACTACCGGAAACTTATGAACAGAAAAGCCAATTCCTTTCTTTTTTATCTTTTCAAGGTCTTCTATTTTACTACCTGAAAATACAACCTGCCTTCCTGCAATTATATAACAAATTCTACTTGAATGCAGTAAGCATCACATTCCCACAATGATTGATGACAGATGTCCAATCATGTTCTTGTTACTGGGTGGGATCAGCAAAGCAGTTGCCAAATGCCATAGGCAAAACCAAAGGAAAGAACAATGCAAATTCACAATTAGGGAGTCTCTGGGGTGTGGGAGGAGAAAGATTTGGGCATGTGCAGATTATTGCAAACCTGGTTTTATTTTGGAGACAAAAAAGGCCTTATGCACTTTCACGTTCCTGACCAATTTTTTGTCCCATAACTATTCTTTAGAACCCATAGGTCACTGTATCAACTGTCATATGTTTCCCACACTAGACAGCCTGGACCTTTTCCATCAGCTGCAAGAAATTTTCAACATATCTGGTATAGGCTTTTGTCATCAGCCTCTATGAGCCTCTGTGCATAATGGCTATCAATTCTCTCCATTGGCTGCTATGCTCTTTTCAGACCCTAGTGAATCTCTCTTAGCAACTACAGCAGCCTTTCACAATACATAATTAAATTAACATTTATAGAGTGCATAAACCCTGTAACAAAGAGGAAGTTTTTGTTAGCCCTTCCCTATTTTTTCCTCACTCCTTTATGTGATGCCGTAGGAGAGACTGAACTGACTGAACACTAATCAGCAAAAAAAAAAGGAAAAGATCACTTCAATCAGTTCCAAAAATGGTTGATTTTATACAGAAATAAAATACTGAAGAAAAAGCAGAATGCACCTAGAATGAGTGCCTAAGGTTAGGTCAGGGTGCTTTTTCTTTTCACAATCATTGCAGATCCTTCCATCTCAAAATTCTAGCTGCACTATAGCCTCAGGCTGTGATTCCACAACAGTTAACATCAACCTGAAATGTCACCCTTGGAGTCCTTCTCCCTTGCTCTGTTTCAGGAAATAAACTAGCAGGAGACTGTCCTTATAAGAGAAAACAAGACAAGTCAAAAACATTTGCTGATTTTCCCTGCCTGAGCTAGCTCATCACAAGATCAGATGAGCATCAGTGTCAACAGAGCAGATTAAGGGAAGGAGCTGCATCACAATCCTGGGGCCAAGGCAGGCAGGACCACAAAAGTGCTGACACAGCTTGGCTTCAGATGCATCAGAAGTGCTGCTGCTTGTATTTTTTTTTTTTTTGTTAGAAATCTTATATTGTCACTTCACTGAAGACCTAGTCTGCTTTAGACTCTGACACCTGCATAACTCTGAAGATACCTCAGGGGTATCATCACAAAGCTCTTGGTGAGGTCTAAAAAACACCTGTCTTTGTTGGTTGGTGATAAAATTTAGGTGTACCAATATAAACTGAAAAGAACTTTGAGAAAAATATAATCAAGATCTACTTTGCAAATGAAAAAGCATTTTCACAGCTGAATTAAAAACTGCATACATAAATGCACTAAATGGCTATTTACGGAAAAATTTATAAAAGAAATGTAATTTTCTCTATGAACAAGTTAAAAATATAAAGGTAGTCACTGATGCTGTGACTAAAATAAGGTTTTATCAAAAGAGATATAAACAAGATCAAAGAAAAAATGGAATTGAGTAAAAATCGGAATTATTCTCTTCATAAAAGAATGATAGCTAAAAGATAAGTAAACTAGATATTGATTGCATTCTTTTAAAAAGATACATATTCTTAAGAATAAAAAATTTAATATTTTGCACATCTGTGAAGCGACACTGGTTTTTTGCATCTAAATTATAAAAGAAAGCTTACTGTTAACAATTAATTGTGAGATTTTTAACTACCACCTACCTTTGCCTAACATACAGCACAAAGAAAATGTCTACCTTGGGTAGTTTTCTAATGATGGTGAGGGAATAATTATTCTGCTTCACTGTCATGATTCAAATCTCAGAGCTCAGGTAAAGATTTAAATTAATTTAGGCTACCTTTTAGTTACATTTAAAATAATACAACTAGTAATTAATATAACAAACCACTGCAGAATTACATAGAGAATGCGATTCCTTTTGTTTAAGCCTTTAACACCATACAGAAAAAAGCTGGCATTGAAGACTTCTATAGAACAATCCCAAAATGCATCTGTTTTGATATTGCAGATTTATTTACACAAAATATAGGTTATTCACTAGAAAAAAGTTGGACATAATCAATCTCTGAAGGTTTTAATGCTAAAGAAAAACATTTATAAAGAGTTTACATAATAAAAAAAAAAGACAAGGGTAGACAATTGGAATGCTTTGGATGCTTACATATCCCTACATACATAAGCTGTTACACATGAACTGACTGTATCTCTGAAGAAGTAGCTCAGAATACCAACCAAGAAAGACAGTAGTAGGAAGGAGGGGGAAAGCCACACTCCATGAAAAACACATGTTAATTTTACAATACTGATCTCAAATTGGTCTAAGAAAACATAAATGGAAAGTAGATCAAAATCTTGAGAATAATTTATTAACTTAATTATCTCAAAAACTAAACTCCAAACTCCAAAGAAACAAAGACATAAAAGTAGAAAATTATCAGAAAGGTCTTCAATGTTTCCTGGAGGGCAAAAAATTGAAACTACCTTACAATTTATCTATTTCTATGTTAAAATCAAAATAAAACTAAAAATATTGACAATAAGGTAATTACCAGAAAGTGACCAATTACAGAAGAAAGAATAGAGCACTGTAAAACACTGACTTCAGACAGAGTAATACTTATGATTCCCTTAGGTAAATGTAGGTTTGAATGCACATGTACTTCAGATAAAAGGCCTGATCAGAGCAAAGTCTGAGTCAACAGAGAATAAAGGTCTAATATTGTAAATTTCATGTTTAATATAAATAGAAATATAGAAATACAAATATATAGGTGGGTTTATACCAAATGCTTAATAATTGAATGATACCCGCTACAAAACCAACCTGAAGAAACATTTTGTTGACTTTATTTTAGCAATAACAGCTTTCCTCAGCAAAAGTGAAAATGACCCACTGTTCAAACAAAATGTAGGAACTTGTGGAAGAAAAAGATCTAAAGCAATAAAGCAGTCATACTTAACAGAGAACCTGTAATAATAAAGGTCCAAGACTGAAGGACCAAGAAGGCATGAACACATTCAGTAAATATGCAGCTAGAGCCTTGTTTTAACAAAAAAAATCCAAAAAGTTTAGCTCAAAAAAAACCCTAAAAAACCTCATTCAAAGCTATCCAGGTTGTGATCTTGCCAATATTCTGTTTCAATAAGTGGAAAGTCTTCCACGGTGGGATCAATATCCCACTGAATATGCTACAGGAGGATATTAATTTCAGAAATAATTTCCTGATATTGCTCGTTTGACTACTAAGTTTGCAGCTTAGTCCGCTTTATTTGCCCCTCTATTTCATGAGTTTTCTGCGTATAAATTAATTTGCAAATGTATCCAAACACTAAAACAACTTTCACATGCTGCTGATGTTTGTGTTAACAAGTTAAAAGAAACCGCATATAATTTCATAATCAAGCATAGAGTCTGGTTCTGTATTGTATTTTGGAGCTACATTCACTGTGTTACTTCACTTTAAGAAAATTCACCAATTGAAAAATATTGAAACTGAGGCCTTTACAAGGCTGCAAAATGACAAGATTATGTTATTTTTTTCATTCAACAGTTTAAGGAAAGGGGGAGTTCCACATTATTATACCCCAATCTTTTTTGCTACTTGAACAATTTTTTTTCATTTAAAAGTCTGAATATTTTTTAGGGTTTTGTTGATACAATGTGCTTAAATTCCAAAAGAGAACGGGTAAATTTTAATTTCAAAACAGCATTGTTTAAAAACACAAACAAATCATCTGACTTAAAATAATCATTGTTGTGAAACATAGGCATTAAAATACACATATAATATTTAACACATGACAAACAATTAATATACAATGGTACAATATAATAGCAATTGTACTATTTATTAAATAGTTGCAGTGACTCTGTAAACTGCTTTATTGATCATTGATAAGAACAAGTAGTTAATGCAATAAACTTAAACTTCTTAATTTTAAAAAAGTCAGCTTTCTACTCCTTCTGAAAAATTTAGCCCAGTCACCTACTTCACAATAAAATACACTGATATCAGGGGTAGAAGAGTGAGAATTAATCCTCTGTGTCCCTTCCTTTCCTCTTATCCTCCTTATAAGCTTTTGTTTCAATATTGGTTATGAACAGCACTTGCCAGTCAATATCCAGGTTCCTTTATGCATAAAATGCACATTAATAATATGGTAAATAATTATTTAAATTTATCAGAAACTTCATATTTTTTCAGTGTTTCTTGGACATAATGAGATGTACTGTATTCACCCAGCTCAGCACATAAGTTGACAGACAAGCCCCCTCAGACTATACACCTTCTAAGAAAATCTGCTTTCCTCTGTTAAATCTCAATACTACACAACAGCAGAGGTGTTGCTCCATTTTTTTATTAGTTAAATATTCCAACTGATGGTTTGTAACCTCAAAAATTCTATTCTGTCACAGAAACAGAAACTCAAATAAAATTAGTCTTCAGGTATTAGTTTCTCTCCAATATATTTCTTATTGATTTTTTATACAGGAGCTTGTAGATAAATATGTTACTCATCTCTTTCATGAAAGTAAGTAAAGAAAAAATGTAGTTGTCCTCATATAGATGCTTATATTTTAAAGTATTTTGGTTTATTTCAAAATCCAGAACCATGTTCTAGGAGAATAGAAGCTTTTTTCATAAACAGAAATTATATCAAAACATTCATCATGTATATACCATTTAACTAATTAAAAATGTATTCAATAAATAGTCTTGCATGTATTATTCAAATGATGCAGTATGTTTACCTTCACTGCACAAAGGTCAAACAGAGAAAGTAAAGCATCTTTTTTTTTTGTCACTTTATTTTAATAAGCTCATTAGTATTTAGCTAGAGTGCTGAGAAAAATATGTAGATTTCCCCTGAAGCTGTTTGACATGTTACTATCTTGCTTTAACCCATTTTTCTTACCTTCAATTTCTTTCTTAATTTAGAAGGAGAAAACCTGTGATTTGCATGCTACAGAATTTTCTAGCAAACTCAAGCAAACTGCATTTGATCTAGATTTCATTCCGGTTTTTCCTTACCTGACATGCAACAGGATTACTAAGCAAAAAACCCCATCTAAATAGACTTCTGATGAGATGACTGTCAGACTTACATTCTGCCAAGCAATCATTAAAGTGACCCAAATGACAGATGTCACAAACACATCAATTCTTGCTTTTAAAGTATGTCTCTAGACCAAATTGGACTGAACATTTTAGCTAAGAGCAATTGATGAGAGCAGTAAGCAAATACCCAAGAAGTCCCTTAATGATACGTTCAGAGATCTCCAAATTCAGTAAAATTTTGTTACTCTACTCATTTTTAATTTCCTTAAGATGAGCTGTTTTGAATTCAACAGATATATTTGTTCTTGTTTTTCTTTATGGAGTCACAAAACAAAATTGTTTCATTTGGAACAAACACAATATTTCAAAAACATTGGGAAGTTATTCTAAATCCTTAGAGTTATTCCTTGGGTACAATTCTTATCTGAGATTTGTTCCAAATCTCTCCTCTGCAAGGCAGGTGAGGATGTGGTCCATGTCAGATCACCTCAGATCTCTGAGAATCTACCACATGTCTAGAGGAAGAATTTTATGTGATGCAGTGTTCTCATCTAATTTATACTAATTCAGGTTTTTTTTTTTTTTTTTAACAAAGGCAAATTAAGAGGTCTCACTCATTAAGGGAGTACATATGTATCAAATCTCTTTTTTTGATTTTTTAAATGTAAACATCTAAGTTAAGCTGCCTCAAGCAAAGAAACATGGGCAGACTGAGCTGCCTGGAAATTCTTTTTGGAACAGGAATCTGGGCAAAGATGAAAAGGATCTGAGACCTCATTCACAGCATACATTTAAAGACTCCTTTCTTTCTCAAAAATCATACTGACATCCCTTCTTATTTTGTTGCAGTTTTACAAATTCCTAGGAAAACTTGTGCACAAAGTTATCTGTATTTAGCAAATTCTGGTGTCTTCCCAAGAGGTGAGCTGAAATTTCACAAAATAGAATGGACTCTCCAAGTTCCATATTTTAGTTGCATGACAGACAGCATCTATTTAAGCCTCAGTTGCTAAAATGAAAAGGGTAAACACTCCCCAAAAAATAACACTACAAATTCAAATTCTGTTAACTGAGTAGTCTTGATAATATCAGAAGCAACTTTTTGGCAATTTTCAGCAGATCCATCATTCATTACAATATTCTTGCCCAGTTCTAATATTCAGCAGTGCTATATTCTCAGGCTTGCACTTACTTAGTATCTTGATCATCAATAATTGCATGAAGAAGTGACAGTTTTACATGATATCCTGCATATCCAACTACAAGCTTTTATGCAGTTTATACATAAATGCTTCCAAATCTAGCTGTTAACATTAAAGTCTTGTTTAACCACTCTTTATCTTTGTTCTAGCTTCCGTATAATATCATGCCAATTATTTTAAAATAGTGTTTAACAAGTTATCTTCTGAATTCTATTTCAAACTGTTTAGTGTAGCTAATACACTGTGTCAAATAGTTAACAGCAGCTGCAGGTAACATGCTTGCCTTCTAAATAAACTTAATGTCCTGCATTGGAAAGCAAAATAAAAATGTCCTTTTTTCCCAAAGAGAGCTTTATTTAGAAACTATTCTCTACTCATAAATATGTACCTTAAAAAATGCAGAATTTATTTAAGTTTCTTCCTAGTCTGTGAGCTCCATATCTAGTCACTGCCCACTGTTGTTTATGGCTCTTGCTTGGCAGTAGCAGAACGAAACTAGTTAGGGCTTCAGGATGGAAGTAGTGTTTTACATGAGCAGTCCTTCAGCCTGTGGGGCCCTAATAATACCTGAAACCCTGAGTAGGATATAGCCCAATATTAATAGCAATTAATACCTTTTAAAAAATCCTTTCGTCTTGCCAGACTCAAAGGAGAAGCAGAGAGCCAGTTGAGTATTAAAGTAAAATTAGTTCTTTTCAGGAGGACATTAAGACAATGGGAAGACTGTTAAACTCACCACAGTTTGAAATTATAGAAGGATAAAAATTTGAACTAGTTTCCAAAGTATCAGCTTTTGACTCACAATAAATATGCTTGAAAAGGGATTTATTATATTGCAGTTAATTTTCTAAGTGCTATATTTGCTCATAAGGCAATCTGATAAAATTTATGGTAAGAGGGCAGTGCTAGGTTAACTGAAGGGAAGACATTAGATATTAAGACCCTGTATAAAACAATCTGTGAGATCATAGGGAAATGGGGAAAAAGCATCAAATTAAATGATTTATACCTAAGAATAATTTCTGATTGGAATTACCATTGATAATTGTCCTCCACATTCCAGGATAATCTTGAGGAAAATTATTGAGAGGTTCATTGGGAGGTACAGAAATCTAATGTGTTCTTTTAAACAGTTTTCTTGTCAGATATTCTTGTTTCCATACGACAGAGGTGTTCTGGTATTGCTGAGCAGGGCTTAGAGCCAAGGCCTTTGCTGCTTCTCGTACTGCCAGGATGGTTGGGAGGCTGAGAGTGCATGGAGGCTGGGAGGTGACACAGCTGGGACAGGTGACCCCAAGTGACCACAGGGACATCCCAAACCACATGACATTCTGCTCAGTATATAAAGTGAGGGCAAGAAGGAGGAAAGGGAGGACATTTCTAGTGATGGTGCTTGTCTTACCAAGTAATCATTACATGTCATGGCTCCCTGCTGTCCCAGAGATGGCTCAACATCTACCTGCCCATGGGAAGCACTGAATTAATTGTTTGTTTTTCTTTGCTTATGTGTGAACAGTTTTTGCATTCCATATTAAACTGTCTTCATCTGAATTCACAAGTTTCCAGCTTTCACCCTTCTGATTCTCTCCCCAGTCCTGCTGGTGGGGGAGTGAGTATGCAGCCCTGTGGGGCTTGATTGCTAGCTGGGGCAAAACCACGACAAAAGTAATAAAGGAATCATTGTCAGAAACAGACAGCAATATTGGATGTATTAGAAAACCTTGTTCAAGAGGATTCAAGTTCAGTAAGTTAATTGAAATCAATACAGATTCGGTTTTCTAGCAGAAATGAGCCCTACATGGACAATTATGAAATTAAGTAAAATTAATCCCTTGTCTACTGGAACTACTGTTAATTGGGATCAAAGTTTGACCTATTGTCCAACAAGCAACTTTTCTATAAAATCTGTACTAAAATGCATTAATAAGTCAGCAATACAGTTTAAAAAACCAGAAGTATTAATGGAATAAATAGGATTATTAGTTACTGAATGGACAAACTCATCTCATTTGAAGTTTGTCTTTATCACCTACAAGTGGTACTGATACATATTCCATAAATACAGAAACATAATGGGGTTTTTTTTGCTTCTGTAATATATACAAAGCATCACATGATAGTAACTGCATTAATGATGGTACTATCACTTGATAATCTTGCACTTTTTATGAGATTTTGTGTTTATTAATACTGCCTGTAGAAATTTGTCAGGCAAAAGAGTATCTCACAACAAGTCAATATGACAGAGTAGATTTTTTCAAGGACTGTCCATTTAAAACATAGCACCAGATTTTTATTAGTCTTTAGTAGAGAGCTCAGTAAAGAAATCCAAACTGCTACACTGTTTTTGCATTAAAAGAAACCTTCTACAGACAATATAAAGTACATATCATACCAGTAGAAAAACTTGGTTCAGAGACTTAACAAAGGCTTTCCTGCATGAGTACTATTATGTTTGAATGGTAATCGTACACAGCTAGTGTTTTCTTAATGTCCTGGGGAGCCTGATCATTGTAAATTACCTGTGACATCTCATTAATCCTCTTTTTCCTCACAAACGCATAATTAATGGTAACATTGACAATAATACACAAATTAGCTAAGTGACGCTTTATGGTGTTGGTTTTGATTAACGTCAGGAACCCAAAAATGACATTAATGTAATGCAGATCCCAAAAGGCAACCTGCACTTTGACCTCAGACATACATTTTGTTTGCACCATCACAAAGATTAATCCTTCCCTGGATGAAGACAAGACAAAACTCTGGCCACTGGCATTGCGTGCTGGGCTGTCGCTGAAAAACAAACTGCCTCAATTGCATTTGTTTAAGAAGGAAATCTTAATGCATAGAAAACAACGGCTTAGTGTCATTTCCTATTGTCTTGTTAGGACAAAGATAAATGAGCTACTGTCATGATTTAGATCAACTGCTTCTCTGCTAACTTCCATTATTTGCTTATTTATGGACCAGTGTTTAATTAAAAGCATACCTAGATACAGAACTGCACAATAAACTAAAAATGCTTTTTCACTTAATACATGCTTATTTAGGGGATCAACTTGTGTTTAAACTCTTCACGTGGCATGGTAGACACAATAGTGATGTTATAGGTACAAACAGGTAGTAGAAGACTACTAAAATGAAGCCATCTCTTTATCCTAACTTGAACTAACAGGATCAAAGGTATCCCACTAAGTTAAAAAAAAAAAAAAGACCAAGTATTTTAAAAATATATATTTATTGTTTCAGAAGTTGTATTTATACATATATGTATAACTGAAGGTATGTGGCCCAAAACAGTTAAAAGACCCATTTCCCAATTTAAAAGCACTGTTTGCAACTACCTCACCACCTCAGAAACTAAGGTTAATTATGATTATATATGCAGATACTCCTTTCAATTATTTCATAAATTTTACCTTACAAAATGTAAAAAAACACAAAAAAGGTTGCTACTATTTTGATAGACATAACAGTCTAGATTTCTTCTAAAACAGGTAATGCTTTCATCACTTTTCTCTCATTATATGTTTTGCTGAAAAACTTTATCTGTAAAAGGCAATGACTGATTTAGTGAGAGTTAACATTTTTACATGTATCAGATTTTGTAACTAAAAAACCATAACTAGACTCCCCTGAAAACTGTGGAACACTTTATATTTCCGATTGCAATAAAATACAGGCTTGTCTTCAATTAACGTGACAATTTTTTTTAATATCTCCAATTTTGTCCTGGTTCATTAATATGGGCAGATGAATAGGTGTAGGTTTGTCTTGGACATTCCAGGAAGGAGGAAGTAAAAATTACACAATAACCTAAATCACAAAAAATACTTTAATACCACAAATATAATCAGAAAATTATAGTTCAAAAGAGAATAATTAAAGATGTACTGAGTAGAGAAAACTTTTCAAACTTTAATGTTTTGGTTATAATAATAAATATGTAATATAATTAACATATAGATTTTCAGCCTTTTAGCTTTCAAATGCCTTATCAGCTGATCTTAACTGCTGTACTTAAAACTGCAAGGGATATTTGAAATAACTTGTGTAGCTTGTCAACATTATTTTTGAGTTTCATTTCTCATTAGTATAAATTTTAAATTTTGGGTTTTGGTTGTTTTTTTTTTTTTTTTGCAAAACATACTAAACTTTCTCTAACTCACAAATACATGTTAAAGCACTGTGGAATTTAAGGGGCAAAAGGGAATCCCATAGAGGCCATATATTTACTCTAACTAACCAAGACATAAATCCAGATTACTGCAATAAATTATTTCTATTATTTGAACAGAGTAAGTACAGTATCACATTTGAAAGACATTTGAGTTTAATTCATATCTTAAAATTGACAAAGATAGACAATCTCAGCTACACCAACTGAAATGTACTGATGAATATGGGATATACAAGCTAGACCCAGGAGCAGAGACAAATCTGTTCTTTATATCATCATTGTGGCATAAGGTCATTCAAAATGTAATTGTACTTCTTTGTAAAACATAAAAAATTGTCTGGTTGGAGCTGCAAATTTTAAATGGCTTTGTCTGTGCAGTAATTCTTTATCAGCTAGTATGAAGCTAGTAATTCTTTGTTTCATACGCAATTTGCTGGCAGGCTACAGGAACCATTTACCACTTTTACTTTGCTGACTTAATATTCAGGCAGATACAACAAAAACCTCCTAAAGGTACATCTGGAAAGAAACCAGCCTACTTTTAACCCTTCCAAGTTATTTCAATTTCCTCTTCACTATAGATATGATTAATATTAATCTATTAGCCTGTATCATTTTATTTTTTCAATTCCATGCCAGCCTTGTAGAAAGCGATCTGTCAAGAGACACATTTAAATAAATTATTTGTTTCAACATTTAAGTGCTGCATATTGACTTTTAGCATTTAAAAATGGTTACAGCAAACTTTTTTTAAAAGCCTATAGAATTTTGTGCTTATGTGTGCACGTGAAATGAAGTCAGTGTGTAAGGAAACATAATTTTCCCACAGTTCACCTTACACTAGTACTTTAGCAGTTTCAAAAAAATCTTATTCAAAAACATAATCTTATGAGAATTATCTGTCTATTTAAAATTCTTGTTTGTTGACCATATCTTGATATTCAATATCTACTTGAAGTCTATGGCTCAGTAATATCTATGGTTAAGCCATTTCCTTATTCCACAGTTTTACAGTAACCATATTAATAGGACAGGTCCAGAAGGCAGTGTCAGTTTAGGTTTCCTTTATAGTTTAGAACCACCAAAATATTTCCATAAATATGAAAGAACACTTAAAACACTTAAATATGGATTCATTTTTATCTCCTCAATATCCTGCAATTCATACAAATATGATTCACTAAAAATATATGCAAAAGCTATGTTGTGTTAAACTCACATACAGAAACACTTTGCCCCAGCTGGATTTAACATATAGGTCTATAACTAAATTTCATCATAGAACACAACAGTGTATTTTCAGAAAAGATACTCAGAATTTTACAAGCCCTTTTATATATACGCTTAATTCACAGGAAGATGGTTTTCAGAAAACACAGGATTCTACATTTCAAGAACTTAATCCTTATTTCACCACCATAAATGTTTCTTGCAGTGACAGAAGAAAATTTTAGACATGTCAAAATTTACCTGTTGCTCTCTGAAATACTGCACAGTGATAACATGCCTAATTACTTAACCTAGCTGTTAATTGAGAAATTATTTCTATAAACATTCTTTACACTTTCATCTGCAGGTGTTTCAATTTGTTTTCTAAACACTAATAAAAAAATCAACATAAAATCCAAACATGATGCACATATACATGGATTTGGGCTGTTTTCCCCCATTTTTTGGGAGAGAGGTAACAACCCTATTGAGACTGTACTTTATGAAGGACTTTAATGAGATTTCTGACTATATATTTTTACCAAGAATGTCAAATAAGCTTCAAAAGCAAAAGTAAACTGTAATGCAAGTGACACATACTAAAAATAACCCTATAAATCTGTTCATTCTGTTTAGATAGTCTCCTAAGTAGTAAAATGCGAGACTGTTTAGCTTTATTAGATGTTATGGAGAAAACTAATTTTGGGGAAATAGGCCACTGATAGTCTTATACTGTTCCAGTGCAATGCAGTGAAGACAGCTATTTTTAATCTTCTGTAGTATCATAGTAATAATTAGGCAAAACCTTTTTCAGTGAACTTTTAGAGCCATAAACATACAAAGTCCAAATAAAATGGACATAGATAATTTTATCTTTTAAACTAAGGTTGTGAACAAGCTGTGTTTTGCTAAAACAAAGCTACACATCTCAAAGAAAAATTTACAATCCGTTTTAGCCTGTCAAAGCAGTTTCAGTGTTTCCTACAAACAGCAGCTATATCTTAATATAAATCTGCTTGCTGAAGGATTTTTGTAAAAAATGAACAGGAAAATTTGTGAAAACAGAGGCTGTAAAAGTTTTACACTTCAATTTAAGATATTATTGTTTGAAAAAAAAAAATCAAAGAGCGAATTTGGAAAGCTGTACCACATCATATGAAAAATAAAGGGGAACATATTTTAAGCCTTCTTGTATAATCTGAGAGCTTTAAAATCTTTTTTCTACATCTAAAAAATGATACTAAGCAGAATGTTAACATTGGTTGCATTTTTTTGTGTTTGTGCCCAAAGCGACAGCACTCCAGGGCTTTGTTTTGGGATATCTTAATTAAACCTAAGGATGGATAAACAGATCTACACCGAATTGCACTATGACTAGTGAAGACAGACAAGGCTCAAAAACTAGCACCAATCCTTCTAGTCTTTTGAAGAATATAAATTGTAAAAATTGTCATAGCAGATTCCTTCTTATTTTTAAACCAAGGCATACAGCATACAATGAACCATTTTAAGAAAATATGAAGGCTGAAGGGTTTCTGCCTTTGCTCCAGTTCAAGATAAAAGTGTAAAACAGCAGTTTTAGTGCGGCAGTTATTACAACCATAATACTCTAGTAGACAGTGCCAAGAAGTCATTAATGCAATATATATCTCTTTGATTCCTGAAATGCCGAGTTAATGGGCCAAATTTCACAATACCTTGTACTTGCAGTGCTGTCATTTTTTATAGCTATCAACTAAAAATAGTATGGCAGATATTAAACAGGCATTTCTTGTACTGACCTCGATTTTGTTACTCTTATAGAAAGCTAAAAAAACCCCAAAACCCCAACAGCTGAAAGAGGTTCTCATTCTTTTAATTTTGAATCTATGTTTCTATGTATGTATGTGCATCTACAATTTTTCAATATATCAAAGTAGGTTTTTGCACCTTCATTCAAAATGTAATTGGTTATACTAAATGAATCATCAATTAACTTGTTCAGATTTTCCAAATTTGGGGAAGATCTTAATTCCTAAGTGAAATATTTAGGCTTATCTGTAAAAAACTACATATAACTGTCTGTATCATCCAGTTTTTTTCTACATATATATATACACATATATAAATTCAGGTAAAGAAATATTCTTATATTTAGTATTAAATGAAACCTATTTAACAGTATGGGAGAACTAATCACTGAAGTTCATAACAGCAGGGACCGTAGTAGTTTGCATCCAAAATAAATAAAAAAGGTTGCATCCAAAATAAATTTAAAAAAAAACAAACAAACACACTCAAATCAAAAACTAGGTTAAATTGGGAAAATAAAAGTGATTCTTACTGTGAAGGAAAATGTACACAAATACACCCAAAAGAAAGAACAGACAACTATGCATTTAAGAACAAGAAACCTATCAAATGCGTGTATACATACAGAATATATGGAAAACTTAAGTCCATTTTCAATAGCTATCAGTTGAGATAGCAACTAATGTGGTACTTCTCTGTAGTATATTAATATTTTATGTAAAAGTGACACTGCGGTGTATATTAAATTTGCTAACAATCTAATGGAAATGCAGTGTGAGTTTAAAGGGAAGAAAATAAAAATAAAAGCTAGAATGCATGATCATGCTAAGACTACTGACAATAATTCTCTAACCTCCACAAATTACATTTTAGCTACTGTAGGGTATGTATAGGCTCGTCACAACTAATAACATTTTTCTTTCATCAGGTTTGTGTTAACATTCTGCAAATCTGAAATGTTTACTGTAACAAAGTAATGCATTATATAGATAGCATATGGTTGCTGGCTTTGTTTATATAATTTTTAAATATCTGAAAGGACCGGTTGGGCTAAAGAGCAATGTTATTGCTTCCACAGTCAGTTGATGGGTTGTTTAATAGTATTTTAAATGTTTGTTAATGATAGTCTCAAGGAAACAGAAAAGCACAGAAGCAATGTAGAATAGCAATACCACAATAGTTACAAAGATTAAAATGCCACTAGGGGACAGTAGAAAGTCACAAAATGAGGTTCTGCTGAAGAAACCAGAACAAAAGGCCTTTCTTTGTCAAAAAAGAAATCACAAATATTCATTTCTAAATAAAAATCATTTCACATGTAAGGGTTTTAAAATTCTGCATTAAATAGCAATGCAGAAACTGGGAGACACTTGCATGAGTCTATTTTTAGACTTTTATATTTATATCCATGTATTTTAAAATATGCAGCACTTTCCCTTTAACAAGAATAAATTCATGTGTGAAAGAATTTATTTGCAGCACTTTTACAGTACTGTGATGTTCTTAAACTCCAAAAGGTATTCACCATTTCACATTAATGAAAACATACAAACTGGCCTTTGTAATACTGACAGCTTACCTGGCAAAAAAAATTATTAGATAATGCATGATATTTTGAGATTTATGAAGCAGTAGAAATAAATGTCTAGAATTTGAGGACTTTAGAAAATGGTGAGGATAAAAATTGCTCTGTTATGGCCTACATATGGGCACACGCCCTTCACTCAAGAGCAAAGCAGTGCTCTTCTAAAGCTCATAATAGATTCCAGTCTTCATATGTTGAATCCTGGCAAAGTAAAGCAAAATACACCATTATCTTTCCAGGGGAGAAAAGGTATCAAGATAGAAATTATACATCATTTTTCTTCATTTAGATCAGCCATGGGCTCCGAATAATATCCCACAGATTAGAAAGTTTGGTTCAGATAATTGTAGTTATGGAACTTTCACAGCTTGTATGAAAACATTTAAAGGTAATAAGATCAGAGAAATCTGCTGGACTTATGGGTCCTTCAGATCCCATGAGTATAGGAAGCAAATGTCTATTTCAGAAACACTTAAAAATCTTTCAAAGTCATGCATTTCAACCTAGAAATTATCTAGGTATTGGGAGCATTTAATCCTCAGCCATGCATTTCACAATACACAGGAGATTACACACTAACTATGGAAAATATTCTGAATTATTTTTTGTTTTAGATATGTTTTGATTGAAAAAATACACAAAGAGGTTGCAACTGCTGAAAGATTTCCCCATTCCAGAGTGCTAAAACACAGATTTAAAAGAGCAATGCAATTGTCTCCTCACAGCCTTATAACTGTAGTCATCTGATAGCAGCATTAAGAGCTTGAGCACATAACAAACCTTACACAATACTATAATTAAGCATTTGTTTGAAAATAGTAAATCTAAAAAGTGTTGTTCTATAATAAGGGATGAGACTGTTTTCAAATGGAAAACTTAACTAACATATCTTTATGTGTGAGCAAGAGGGATGAGGAAGTCTGATGAAACAATGAATGTGGAACAAATACATAGGACAGGTAGACAAACACCCTGTGCTTGAAAAGACAACTCTTGTACTGTAACACTGAAGGGAGTGAGAGAGAGAGAGACAGAGACAGAGAGAGAGAGAGGGAGAGAGAAAGAGAGGGAGAGTGAGCTTGATGTGGGAGTTGCAGAAATGGAGATAAAAGGGAGAGAGATGTTGGGTAGGACAGAAAGGAGGGGAGGAGACAGGGAATGCAAAAGGGAGAGAGGAAGTGAGGAGAGAAAGGAAAAAGAGAATCATCTAAACTAAATGTCTAAGAATTTGTATCAGACACCACAAACACAGAGAAGACAAAAACTTTAATAGACACTAAAATTCATAGGTCAACAGCATAGACAAGGGACAGTCCAGAACTACAAGCCCATTTCTCAGGCAGCACTGTCAAAAGAAAATCTTAATTGGTGTAGCACTTCAACACCTGGTTTAATGAAGCAACCCTCAAGGTAAATACACACACCACGTGAATGAAAATCACAATACTGCCTTAATCTGTGATATTTTTGTAACAATTCTTGTGAGATGGGATGTTTTGCTTTTCAAAAAATGTTTCAAAGTACCTGGGTGACAGATGATTTACAATTAGGTAGGGATGTATTCACTTGTATGAATGCAATAGGAGTCATTATTATGCCCTTGGAAACTCAGCTAAGATATCTACTCTCAGGGAAAAAAACATATCTAGAGGACAAAAGGTCTTCTAGAAAATTACCCAGGCACAACACTTCAGCTAACAGTGTACTTCTTCAAGCACTTCCTCAAACTTGCTGAACTGCTGTATAACACAAGAAAAATACTCTTTAGTGATTTGCTGAACAGCACAGACTTATGATGCATTCTCAAACTGTAATTAAACACATTTTTTACTAAATTAAAACCCAAATCCTAACAGGTAAAACATGATTAGAAGTCACAGATGGCACTTAAATTAGTCACTAAGAATGTAAGCCACAAAAACTAGAATAAAGTCTGAAACTACAAGTCACTCAAAAGCAAATGACTCTGAAGTTTTTATAGTTTTGTGCTAAAGGTCTCAAAATTTTAGGGACACTACAGAAGCGATACCTTATCAGTACAAATGTTCAAAATACCAGCAATCCTGTAAAAGGAATTCATATGCAGGGAAATAGCGAAATCATTAATTCAGGGTTAGTAAATATTTTTATACTCATTAAAAAAAAAATAGATTCAGAGATGTTTCAGAAGGCTGATGCTTGGATCCTTCTCTAATACCATCTTTGTGCCTCACTGCATTTTCAGCATTTTTCTCACTATATTGGACTTCACATCTTTAAGCAGTGAATGGTTTGTACTCACTTTTCCCTTAGCTTCTCACACACACTTTTTAAAATGCTTTACTATTTCTTCCAATTGCCTCTCAAGCAAGACCATTCTGCTGCAATACTTCCTTCCTGCTATTCTCAAAACTCATCCTCCCAGTGCTCTGTCCCTTCCCTACCTTTCTACTTCAAGATTTGCAGTGAATTGCTGTTTTAACTTTCAATGGCTCGTGTCTCTCTGATGTAAATTCTTTCCTTGGTCTTCATCTCTTTAGTTCTTTCATAATCGCAGAAAGTCATATAATAAGGTAGAACTTGTGATTTGGTATTACCCTACAGGTCAAAGTTATGTTTTCCTACATCAGGACACACATTTGTAACAATTAAGAATCTTGTGCTTTGATATGTTTAGCTGTAATTCTTTCAGAAGGAATATTTCTTTACACATTCATTTAACTGTAGGCTGTAGCTGCTTTTAGCTGAGCTCTGAAATTTCAATATAGTTTGTAAAGAATAATGGTCTATTCCTGTAAGAGGCACATTAAATGAGATGCCGTTGCCTGTCCTTGTATACAACAAAAAAAAAGGATTTGCACACAATTAAAAAATGACATTGTTTGCAAAAATACTATGAAAATTGTGTCAATATCGTATTTTATGTAGAAATTAATAGTCAATGTCCTATAAAAATTAAGGAAACTAGAATAGCTTTTCTTTTTAAAAAATATTTGATAGTATTTTATTTCAGGCAAATCTATTTTTGAGATAATAACTTGTTTCTCTATACTAAATACAGAAAGCAATCTGGAAAAAAAATAGTGCAAACATGCTAAAACTTAAATCTACTGATCTCCCATTTAATTCTTGGTACATGGAAAACAGTGGATAGTTCTGATACAGCACCTGATTGATATTTCTAGGGTGTGAAAACCTCCACCGTGAGATTAGGCTGATATTGCATATTCAAACACATACAATGATATATTTGTCATTGCTATTGACCTTTATCTCTCCAGTTTCCTGACAACCTTCTACAGTTATTGACATTACAAATACCAGCGACAACGTGAAGGGCAAAGTATAACCTTTCATTTACCTTCATGTCCCTCAAATGACTCACGTAGCTAGTTTCAACAAAAGCTGCAAACAATGATACTGTTGATTTTTTTTTCTTAACTTGCTAAAATGTTTTCCATTTTCCTCTTGTTCTCTGAAAATCATGCCAATAACTCACTACAAAGGAAACGATTTCAAATGAATACAGGTAATTAGAAGTGTCAAGAAATCAGCAGAGTAGGGTGTCTGCCATCATTTCTGTGGAAAGAGTGCCAGATTCCCTTTCAAAAAGGTCTTTGTCATTTTTTAATAGAAGGTAATTAATGTAGACTACAGTAAAGTGTACAGGATCCCAGTCACTTGTCTTTCTTTCCTTAAAAATGGGACCATAAAGATGTTTTGATTTCTAGAAACAATCTTCTGAGGTTATTTAAAAATGACTTTTAATTATGAGCATAGTCTTTTTCGTACTTTCATTATTTTAATGGCAAGAAGAGGCAGAATTTGGAAAGGGCACATTTATAAAGATGAAAAGAAACGAAGTTTTCCTTCAAAAATTCCAGAGGTAAGTAGTTTGTTCAGAAAGTGACAAGATGATTTCACATAACAGATAGTACCCACTGAGAAGAACACTAAAACCAGACCCAAACATGGAAATCTATCCACTTGTAGCTCAACATCCAACCATCCAAGTACAGAAAGGAGAAACATCAATGCTTTTGTAATGAAAATTACAGATATTCAGCTTGCTGCATGTTATATTCTAGTGGTAACAAAAAACAATTATTTTGTCATTTTGATAACCATACCTCTGACAGACCAATGCAAATCATCTTAAAGCTGTACAAAATTTAAGATTTCAAACAAAATTGTGTACTTTATGGAAAACTGTTTATTCTGAAATCTGAAAAAAAATCAGAGAACTCATGAAATATATTGAGTTGGAAGGGACCCACAAGGATCATAAAGTCCAACTCCTAGCCCTGCAGAAGACACCTAAAGAATCACATCATGTGCCTGAAAGCATTGTCCAAATGCTTCTTGAACTCTGACAGGTTGGTGCTGTGAGCACTTCCCTGGGGAGCCTGCTCCAGTACCTGACCACTCCTGGGTGAAGAATCTTTTCCTAATATCCAGTCTAAGCTTCCCTTAACACAACTTCATGCTGTTTTCTCGGGTCCTGTCACTGGGCACCATAGAGAAAAGATCAGGATCTCCCCCTGCTCTTCCCCTCATGAGAAAGTCTTAACGACAATGAGGTCTCCCCTTGGTCTGCTCTCCTCCAGGCTGAACGAAGTGACCTCAGCTCCTCCTTGTATGGCTTCCTCTCAAGGCCCTTCAGCATCTTCTTAGCCTTCCTTTGGATGCTTTCTAACAGCTTGATATCCTTCTTATAATGTGGCATCCAAAACCACATGGGACTTGGGCTGATTCTGCACTAGTGCTGAGCAGAGCAGGACAATCACATCCTTTGATCTGCTGGGGATGCTGTGTCTGCTGCACCCCAGGACATGGCTCACTCCTGGCTGCCAGGACACAATGTTTGCCAAAAAATGTGTACAGGAAAACAGAAAGTCAAGTCATTATATTCCACTGATCAGTAACTTTCTTTCATGAGGAGTTAAAGCCTCATGAAACCGACCTTAATAAAAAGTATCCAACAATGCATCTAATCAATTGCATAATTCTAGTATGCGACTAATATGAACACATGTTCTTTGCTGTCACAAAATTATCTAGAACTTTTCCAATATTTTCCTTATTTCCTTTCATGTTTCCTATGATATTTTTGCCATTCCTGATCCTTGATAACACAGAGAAATAACCATTGAATTAAGAGAGTAAAATATTTCCTCCCTTTTCTGTTTCAATTAAGATGAACATCTAGAGGGCCTCATATTTATATTTGTATTGATACAATGAGGTATATCAATACAAGAATTTTATTTCAAACAAAAGACCATGTGTGTAAAATATGATTAGGCATTTTGAAATACAGACATCAAAACTTTTTTGATAATGAAAAAAGGTCTTAAAAATCTGGGAGACTAGTAAAGCACAGTGTATGTATGAAGGAATATCACAAATTTTAACTTTGCATTTCCATCTGTATGTTCAGTAATAGAAAAAATTTATAATAACATTTACTAACACTATTTATTTGTGTTACAATGAGGTCATCCGTTTGGATTTTAAGGCAAATAGACATCTAAAAGGAAGACGCTGACAACCTTCTGATTTATGTAAATCAAGCCTAACACATTTCATAGTCTGCATGTCACTGCCAACAGGAATTAAAAAGTATTAACAAACATAAACAGCTCTCTGCTTTGTGGTTCAGAAAATAGTTGATAGATCTTGGGGCAGAAATTTCCAATCTCCAGTTTACATCTTTTCTTCAAGTAATATTTCCTACTGCACATGTAGCTTCACAACTTTAGGTGCTCTCTCATTGGGAATTGCTTGTGCTGTAAGCTAAAATCAGTGGAAAGATGTTCACAAATTCCAATGGGCATGATACTATTTTCCACAGCAATAAAATTCAGAAGATTTGCTACAAGAAATCACAAAGGTTCGTTGCCCACTCTACAGCACTGAAGAGTGAGAGTTGGAGAATCACTGTTCTTCGCCAGGTTTGATCTGTGTTTCTCACTCCCTTGAGCAAGACTGGCAAAGGTTGGAAAGAGCAGACCCGTAAATGTATTTTAATGTTAGGAGGGAGCTCAACCTTTCTTTGATCTTGGGACTCATCTGGTAAAGCCACAAGAGTATGTTTCAGATCAATCCCTTGCAGAGAACTGTACTTCAGTATTACATTTTCTATATAAAAGTATACTATTAAAAAGATTGATAGAAGTTGAGGCAAAACAGTTGAACCCTGTATATAAGAAAACAGTTTTGTCCTGAGAAGACATCAAATTACATAGAATAGCCAGACAATACTTCTGACAATTTAAATTTTTTTTCTCCTATTTTTTCTAAAAATAGATTAAAAAATTGAAGTTAGCCTATTGCTGGACTAAATAATATGGCAGGACTCAATAACATGGCAAAATTATCTTAGAAAATATAGTAAAAAACAACTAACCATATATCACATAAATCTATGGATACCACATAATTTCTTAAAAGTATCAAAGTGATGCTTTTTTAACAGACAGTTCTCGGTTACAGTCATAGCTTTGCAATGAGCCAGTGGCATAAAGTAATCCTAAACAGCATAGCCATCACAGGCATTAATGAAAATCAATCAGTATTGGTCTGGTCTATGAATTTAGAACACTCCTCTAACACCTATAAAAACAGGTGCAAGCTTGGGTTGCTATTTTGCAATATCCTAAATGTGTGATCTAAAACTAATCAATTCTTTATCCTGAGCAATTGTTGTAAGCTCTCTGTGCTTGCTATCCCACTGTGTGTAAGACAGCAGCTCTGAATGTAATGCATTAATAACAGAATTAAAACATTTCAAAATTTGACATAGCTGGATATGAGAGTTGGAAGTGTCTATTTCAGGGAATGGGAATCATCACTGGCTATATAGCAGGTATCAATGGTACCTAGACAAATTCAGAGTTGGTTTCCTGACACATCAGATAAACATATCACTATGGAACTCTATAATCTATCTGCTGGACTAATTAGAAGTCAAATAGCTCACAAAGGAGCAAGAAAAGCTACTCCCATTCATGGCACTAGCTACGAAGCTGAGCTTCTCACATTTGGGAAATGGCTGACACTGATTAAATACTCATATTTAAATGGACAGCAGCAAAACACAAAACCCTGGTCAACAGGCATCTGAATATTTAAAGGCCTCTTTTATTTTGGTAGAAAATTCTGCTCCGAGCTAAAAAAAAAAAAAATCTGTCATAAATTCCATTACAGTGGATATGTTTGAGAAAAACTTTCTGCTGAATTCCATTTTTGTTCTAGTAGGTAGTTTTGGTTTACAAATACACATTTAGTCCAAGCAAAAAAATAAGAAAAGAACACAACAAAAACCATGACAGTAAAAACTAGCTCCATTCCTATTATCCTACATATCTCTGTGTTTAATGAAAATAGTAACTAGAGCTGGGCTGAAATTTATACACACACAATAGGCTCTGCACCCATTGACATTCTCTCATATTCTTGTCCATTCTTTACTTAAAGCAGAGAATATAAAAATACTTCTATTTGAATTGGGAATTTAACATAAGAAAACAATTTTATTTTGAAAGCAAGTATGTAATACAAGTCAAATATTTTTTAATTATGGCAAAGTGTATAAATTTGTGCTATTTTTTAGCTTGCTAAGCTAAGTATTTCAAAGAAAACATAAATATTATATGGAATATGTACAACAAAGTTATGTAATCAATTATGTGGAATAGTGTACTAGGATTTATACTTCCAGTAGGTTCTTTTTATCCACCCTTAATAGATTTAATTATTAGCAAAGATACCAGTGGTTGTCTTTTAGCCATCTACTAGCATAGAGAAATAAACTGGACAGAGCTGGAATTGTGTGTTAAGCATACAACTTTTGTTTTCAATTATAGTATGCACTTGATAAACAGAGAGGGAAAGGCCTGTATTTTCTGATAAAAAATAAACACAGTGAAAATTTAGCTACGATTTCCCTGCGAAGTTAAAGAGCCTCATTCATGTGCAAAAATCAGTGAGTTTTGTAACAATAACTTTTTTTCTTTCACAAAAAAGGGCTTTTTCATGAAATATATATCTATATTTTATAACTCAAGCATATTAAAACATCAATATTTAGAACCTGCACAACACAAAAGGAGTAGCTGGTCACAAGATGTGAGTGTCCTTCTTCACAGTTAGTACTCATGCATCTCAGTGGGCCAGTTACTTGCTAAATAATGACAAATAAAGCAAACAGGAAGTTGTTTTAAATTTGCAATGGATGTTCCCTCAAAACTTTTCCTAATTTTCTTTCTTTCAGAAGTACAGATTTCACTGTAGCAGAGTTCAGCATAGTAGTAAATAGTTTCCTCTTGTAAGTGTGAAAAGGCATGTAGATGTCTCAATACTATGTTGGTGGAACAAAAATTGCAATATTAACAGCAATAAGGCAATATAGCTTAGTAGAGGTTATCCTATTTGCCCCTTGTGCAAGGTGCAGGGGCATTTTGAATATCAATATAGCTGAAAAACACCCTTCAACCTACTGCATGCCCATTTTTATCAAGCCAGTTATTTTGAAGACAAGAGAAGGAAATAATCCTTGAAGAAGGAAATGATCCAACATGTTCTATAGATTCACCTGATTTAAGCCAATATGGAATGATTCAAACATGTTTACTTATTCAGTGAGGACATCTCTTTTTGAAATTTACAATAAATTATGTATGTATCCTCTCCTTTAACAACAAGAAACAATATGCAACAACAAGATAATTATAGTACGTAATAATAAGATTAACAGCTAATAAAAGAATAAAATCTGAGTTTAAACAAGAACATCTAAAACATAAGTTAATTCCTTAAAATTAATTTTGAAAAAGAGTTAATGAAACTGTGTTAGCAATTTCAGTTGCTGAGGTACCGTATTCAATGCGAATACAAAACTATGCCAAAAGCATCTTCCCACTCACATCAGCAGCAAAACTGGTCCCTGCTACAATATTCTAAACAATATCAATCACTACCTTGTTAATTCCAGAAAATGCAGGTGCAAATTATTGCCACTTAGTATCACCAAGAAATTTTTCATTTTCATTGATATTGTATTTATTTCAAATTTAATAACTAATTGTGCAACTACTCCCTGCTATAGCTTTCACATTTCCTCAAGCAACTGATGTGTAAATTCCTGGAAGGAGATGTAAAATCTTTAAGTAGGTATAGAGATATGAACACTGAATTTAGAATTAGCCGCAGAACAAGATTTAGAATAGTACCAGAATATCTGAATCAGTGTGGCATCTAGGAAGATCTTACCAGTGGTTTTGGCCTCTTCATGAGTAATAAGGAATTATCTCTCCCATTTACCTCAAACTGTGAAAGAATTAATCACATGATTAAGGAAGATCTGAATTGCCTTGTACATGTACGTTCTCAGGATCTTTAAGCAGGAAATTGGGAAGTTTTACTTCTTTCAGGTTTGCATTTCTGCTTTTATGAACTGAAATCTAAAAAATATTTTGGGGGTTAAAAACAGAATTCAAGCCCATCCACTTGCACATACCATTTTAACATACCTAGAAACACTCAAAATTAAACCAAACTTCTCAATGGCATTCCAGTTTGATTATATTTTACTCAGGATCTATGCTCAAAGTTTTGCTCAGAATAAAAAAGGTTCAGGTTTCTTTTCAGCTGCATAACTGAAATACAGTGATACAGTCCAAAGCAATAGAATTAACGAAAGAAAAAATAGGTATTGTTAGGAAACAGTTAAGTGAAGGCATGGTTTAGCTCTATTTTGGCCTTATAGCTAAATGCTAAGCTTATGCTAAATGCTAAACTTATCCATGTCCCAATAGAGCTTTGTTGATTGCAAATAGACAGGCCAGGAATATGTCTCTTCTCCCACATCCTCTTTTGACACTCAAAAAAAAGTCTATTTAATGGAACAACAGACACTAATTACATGAAGAGCAACAAAAGGGCCATGAAGAAAGAAGGAAGGAGTGTACGATTTTCATTATGAACAAGCACAACAGAGAAAAGTCCTGGGAAATCCCATTATTCTTTTAGAAGTCTACAGCTCATAGCAATCTAGTCTAATGGCTCAGAAGGATGAAGTTCCCCAAACTTCATATAAAAATAAATGTGGTAATAATATGAAGAGTAGAAAAAGGAAACTGCCTCCTACAGAATTCATTACTCCAGGTAAGCAGATCATTGTGCTTTAACATTTGTGCAGCAAAGCCCACAAACAATTTTCTCTACATACTTTCATATTTTTCAAATAAGAAATTCTGGATCACATAACTTTTTCCCACTTAAAATCCATGTAACATTGATATTTTTTGCATTAACAAAATTGCTATGCAGTGTAGCAAATGTGACTCATTTTAATGCTATATCGATATGTCTGACCTCATAATAAATATTACGGTCCTGATCTTTAAATGTTGAACAGCAATTCTTGGGTCAATGGCATATTAATTGGAGTCAACTACTTTCATGAATTGTTAATTAATTACTTTTGCTGTTTTGCACATCATACTAGTTATCAAAGAAAAAAAATATAACTTTTCTTCCATAAGACTGAAGAATAACATTTAACTGCTGAGCCAAAATAGAGATAATCCATATTGTTTCAGTTGCATAGATGCTAGTAGGAGCCTTCTTAAATATTAGTATTAAGATGCTTTGGGTAAGAAACAATATTAAGAATGTTTTGTAGTGTGATGGGACAGCTATAGAGCTGACACAGAAATAAGCAAGTTGAGTTCAAGCTCTTTTATCTCAGGACTTTCCACATGAGCAAAGCTGTCTCCAGTAGCTAGTTCATGGTGCAGACCTACAAAACTTGTATTACTTAAAGATAAAATTGTATTTACAAGTATGCAGGCTAAACTGTTGTAGCCCTTGTGGACACTGAAGATTACTTGATAATCTATTACAATACAAAAAAAAAAAAAAAAAAGCAAATTATGCTCCCGTATAAAAAGAACAAGATTATCTACTTTCCTGCAGCCTCTCTAAAACATTGTAATTTGATGAGAAGTGCTGTGGAGATTCTCAGTTCAGTCAAAGAGAATTCTCCCAGACTTCAGGCCTGGGAAACTTAGAGAGGAAGAATGAAAACAATTACTATCTCTCTTTCTGTTCATGTTGTTTAAAATACGTACCTTCAAAGTGTGCTATTCATAGTTCACCAATAGTGTGAAAGGTTTTTACTTCGAGACCAATCAGATTTCACCTTAGTGGTCCTGGTTATAAAAGGACGCTACCTCTTAATATCTCTTTTTTAGTATCTCTTTTTCACCTTCTGAACCATGGAGTCATTTCCTCCATCCCTAACTCAACAGCGTCAAAGCGTGGTTATGTTAGTCTAAATTATACATATTGAAGACTCACAACTACAAATCTAATTGTTCTTTTAAATGAAGAGGTTACTGAGAAAAACTACTTGAAACACCCCTGACTTCTTAAGGAAACACCACCAAGAATATGTTGAAGTTAACTCTTAGGAAGTCAGGAAGAAGCAAAATTCAAGTTAGCCAAGTAACATTAAATATGAAGTGGTATATTTCATAGAATCAGAGGATCACAGAATTATATAGTCAGAAAAGACTAATAAGATTATCACATACAACCATTATTCCAGCAGTGCCAAGTCCACCATTAAACCATGTCCCTAAGTACCATGTCTACATGTCTTAAATACCTTCAGGGACGGTGACTCAACCCACACAACCTGTTCCTTGATAATCCTTTCAGCAAAAGAGTTGTTCCCACTATCCAATTTAAATGTCCCTGGCAAATTTGAAGCTTTTTTCTCTGGTCCTGACACTTGTTACCTGGTAGAAGAGACTAATGCCCACCTCACTGCACTCCCCTTTCAGGTAGTTATAGAGAGCAATTAAGGCTCCTCCTTCAGCCTTCTTTTCTCTGGCTAAACACTCCCAGCTCCCTCAGCTGCTCCTTATATGAATTGTGCTACAGACACTTCCCCAGCTCCATTGACCCTTCTGGACATGCTCCAGCACCTCAAATGTCTTTCTTGTAGTGAGGAGCCCAATTCTGAACACAGGATTTGAGATGTTGCCTCACCAATGCAGAGTATAGGGGGACAATCACTGCTCTGGTCCTGTTGCCCTCATTATTGCTTATACAGACCAGGATGTCATTGGCCTCCTTGGCTACCTGGGCACACACTGGACCGTGTCCACCTGCCTGTTGAGCAGCACCCCCAGGTTCTTCTCCATCAGGCAGCTTTCCAGGTAAGCAGACCATTGTGCTTTAACATTTGTGCAGCTAAGCCCATAAATAATTTTGTCCTCATATTTTCATAATTGTCAAATAAGAAATTCTGGACCACTCCTCCACCAGCCTGTAGCACTGCCTGGGGTTGCTGTGATCCAAGTGCAGGACCTGGCACTGGGCCTTGTTACATCTCACAGGATTGGCCTCACCCCATCAATCCAGCCTGTCCAGATCCCTCCTCCGCAGAGCAGAGGATCCCTCTATCCTTCAGCAGATCAACACTCCTGCCCAACTTGGTGTCACCTGCAAACTTACTGAGGGCGCACTTAGTCACCTTCTCCAGATTGTTAATAAGGATAATAAACAGAACTGGCCCCAATACCGAGCCCTCACAAGGAGGGCTGCCTACCGGCTGGACTTGATTCCCTTCAGCACCACTCTGGGTTTGGCCATCCAGCCAGTTTCTATTTACTACAGCCTACTGTTCTTAAATACTTCCTTTCCCTTTATTGAAATCCACATTCTATATCTTAAGCATTTTATATTTCCCCAATTTGCTTATCAACAAGCATATTGTTTTTAATGCCATCGTAACACTCTATATCAATACATAGTTAATATATTTTCCATCAAAGGTAGAATAATTCACATGTTTAATTCCCATTCAGTTACATTTGCACTATTTACTCACAGTTGAGGAGACAAGACCATTTGGGACAAATCAGCTTCAAATTTAGGTGGCCTAACTGAATGCCTAGAAATTTTCATTACCAGTATCTGTTATATTTACCATATAAAATTTGGTGTAACAGCTATGATATTTTCACATTTCCCATATTAAGAGTATGATTACAATTGTTTTGTATGCAATGATAAAGACATAAACACTTAGCATCATCAAGCCATTTAAGAGGACTCAAGGTTGCCCATGAAATTTGTATTTTAAATTCCTTAGTTTTGCTATTTAACAATGCAATTTTTAAAAGGATGAAAAAGGTTTGATTAAATAAATGATTTTTAAAATAAAAGAAATATAGCTCATAGGACTTGCCCAACAGGTAACTACTTGCTAAACCTCTGAACATCCTAGCTCGTTCCTCCTCAGACCTGGTTGAGAGCAACCTTCCTGTGTTGAAAAATTACAATTAAAAGATCCACTGATACTGCTGAAGCAGAAATCCCTTCCTGTTTATCTGTCAGGACTGCAATTTCTCAAGGGTTTCTGAAGATCCCCAGTTTAGTTATCAGTCAATTTTTCTACACTTTTAAGTTAACACCGTGGTAATACACAATAACAAGACAACAGGGTGTGCAGAAGGAGCATATTTAACAGAATAATATCTTCCAGAGTGAATATTACATTCATAAGTTCAATACATTATTCTGGCACAGTTTTTTCATCAAAATGAACAGTGGATAATATACCAAAAAAATGTTTACAGGAACATTTTGGTGTCACGAGATGGGTCAAGATCAATTTTTGACAATAACACCTTTTCTCACAAATGGGACCAAAATATATATAAAAAGATTAGCTTTCTATGAGAAATATTTTGAAAACAATGTTAAGGTCAGGGACAGAAATACTCAGCTAACAAGACTCAAATTAATTCTGACTCCAAAAACTGCAAGCTAGTGGAATATTTTTGTTTAGATTTTCAGCAAAGCAGATTGGTTTGACAGACATTTTCAGCCAGCTCTAAGTTTAAGAAAAACTAAACTAACCCAAACCAGGATGTCTAAAAATTGTTGGGAAAATTAACTGCAGTGGTCACTACTGTTTTGGGAAAATGCATTACTCAACCAAAATACAAGAAGTATTTTATGGCTGTTGAGTTATCCTTCTGCTCAGTCAGATTGCATGTATTCAATAATTTTTAGAAAATCATGTGGGCAAAAGGAATGCAAAATGAAAATGCATATATTATCTACTACTAATATAAGGTTTTTCAGAAAGTATTTTGGAAGTGCCTTACTTTATCCTGCTTGGGTTTTTTTTAAGCTAGGAAGCAAGATACATCAGACAGAGTGAAGAAAGAAATCTATTCTACTAGCAACACACTATCCAATCACAGCACATCTGCTTTTCTTCTGTGGTGATAAGGATGCACAGATGTTTTTTAATATCCATAAACCAATATGCTAACTATAAAAACAAAGGAACACATACAATATACTGCCAGTAATTCTATTAATCTAAGATAAAAACAAAGATGAAACCAGAATGAATCGGTTTCTTAAAACAAACTTCTTTCTACTTATAAATCAGAGTACTAAAGAGAAATAAATACATATGTATCCTAGTGATCTAACACCCATCCCAAGCTAGCCCCATCTTGTGTCACTGCCTAAGTCATGCAAATTACACCAGAACTGCCAGTTGACTAAGATTAATGACACTGCGCCAGCTTCTTTGTTTCTCTCTGCGGCCGTTTAGTGTGAAATACTATCCAAAAACATTATCTATCCTCTATTAATCCCACAAATTTGTTCACACCATGCACATTGTTTAGGGCAATTTACAACAGGAACATACTGAGCACAATTGCATTTAATTACTTGGGTTCTAATTACATTCATTAAAGGCTAATAAAATAAATGAAACAGCTTTAAAAGCTTCTGCAAAACACATGGGTCTTGTCTCCCTCATGAAGCATGCTATAGAGGTTTGATGTGAAACATAGATTTCAACATATATGTCTGCCTATTATGTATCTCTAATATGCACAAAGACACATAATGCATATTTATTTATTTATTTATAAACCATATGCGCTTCAACTCTGAATAATCCTGAATACTGCTGATATTACATATATTACTAGTCACGATGATGCCAGGCACCCCAAACTATCTTTAATGTGGTATGTTGAGATGAAGGAATATCAGTTTTAGCATTCTGACCCAGTTAATTTAACTCTTTCCATCTCTACTATAGCATTATTCCCCCATTTTCTCTCATCTTATACCTGTATTATAAAAGATACGAACTGACATCAGAAAGAGAGTAAGACAGCAAGAAAAAGAAGAAGAAAATAGCAGGAGAATTCACATTATTTTTTTGGTATATATTTTTAAAAATATTTTGTTAAGGCTCATTTCTAACATTCATCTGAGGATCTGAATTTTTTCTCAGTAGCTATTTACATTTAAAAACACATTTTGCACACTAGGCAGTCTAAATAAATCCCCCATGGTGGTTAAAGATGCAGCCTGTTAATAACACAATTTCCTAATTCTTATGTTTTTATGCTATTTCCATTGTGCTTAGAATGCAGTTTATGGCAAAAGACTGAGCCTGGAACATGCAGTTGACAACTGTGCCAGAGAGAATTCAGCACTGGGTATTTAGAAAAAAGTGCTTATGGTGAGCTTTGCAGTTATGACTCTTCATTGTTCTTGGATTTACAAAAAGATGATCCTAGTAATCAGTGAAAGAAATAAATTTCTTCTTTATCATCATAAACATTATACTAGGTATGTATGTGGTCTTAACTGAAGATCCAACTTGGCACACTTGGAAATTTAAAACTCCTAAGTATTCTGCATCATCAATACAATGGTAATCAAACATGTCTGCCAACAATTAAAAAGTATACAAACTTGCACAAGTTGTGTTTTATGAAGAAATTAAAATAAAAATAAGAAAGAAAATCAGCCCTGTAGAATTTTAATAAATGCTTTTAAGTGCCATGAAACACTCAAAGATTTGGTAGAGATTCTGTGAAGTAAATCAGGTCCACCCACTTCCTGTATCTTCCTCTTATCATTTAATAAGCATTTTCTGGCTAGAAATTTATTAATTTAAAAATATTTTAACACATTCTGTAATTTTAGTCCATTGCTGACAAAATAATTATATTTTACCTTAAAATAAAAGATAAACCAATTTTTCTGCTTGGAGTATGTTTCACAAGAAGCAGTCTGTGCTGGAGCAGCACTTCAGGCAGTTTAACTGAGAGCAATAAATTAACAATGGCTATATGCACCATTTTAGAAAGTCCACCTTAAAATTATACAACTTTGCCACATACATGTCTCAAACTGTTTCTTATTATGAGCACAGGATCAATTCCTTTTGCAAACTATTTAAAGAGCAGACATTTAAAGAAATCATATTAATCCCTCATTCAGAGATATAAACCCCTCATTCGTGAATCAACATTTGCTTTGGAGCAGGGAGGAGGGGCACCCATCCTGCACAACAAAGCGGCAGCTCAATACAGCTGCCATCTGGCTTCCTCCTGCAGCTCACTTCCCATAGCAAACAAGATCCACAGTTTAAGGAGTGTTGGGGAAGGGAGAGGGGCTGCAGTTTTAACTTTACAGCTTTATGATGAGGCATTTTTCCACTCTATAAAAACTCCTCTTAATATAGGAGAATGGAAGGCTCAGGAAATTGTTAGTAGGATAGAAAGCCTTTCACTTCTGTGTTTCTGGTTCAGATCCACACCAACTCAGTGGCAACCAAATATAGCTGCTACCTAAAGGACTTTTTAATGAAATGAGTTAGCTGATCTCAGTACAATACCTAGTGAGCATGAGTGCCTATCACTAAAAACATCAAATACAATAAACTCATTCCTCCTCACTGTGAAGGAATTGCTTCTCACCAGTACCAGCTAACAACGTCAAGGCATAAACCAAACTATTTTAACTACAGCAGAAGAGAAGAAAGAATGCCAAAAGCTTGACACAGTGAAGAATCTGCTGTGTGATATGCTGTTTCTGTTTAAGTTCATAAAAGCACCAATTTGTCATTTTTCAGGTAATGTACTAATGTCTATTGTCTTTGCCTTACCTTATATACAAGAGAGGGAAATCTAAGAATCTAACTGTTTAGCTCTGCATTTATACTGGGCAGCTAAAAAAAATCTGATGGCCATAAAATCTCTACTTTTCTTACTCTTGTCTTAGAGTGTGCATTCACCATTTTGCTACATTTACAAAATACTGAGTCATTTACAAAGACTCGGGCTGTGTGCGCTGGTGGTTCTGTGAAAGAAAGACAAATACATGCTGTAGCAATGATAAAGGTGCTGGTTTAAGCAGTAATATAAAACCTAGCAATTTACTTGTTGCAAACAGTCCTCTCTCAATAAATTATCATTAATAACAATGAAATCCCTAAAAAGTTTCATTGACCTCACTGGAGTTTTTCTATTCCTTCAGTGGGATCTGATTTTATACACATTACTGTTGAGGTAATCAAACTGATATAAAGACAGTTCACAGCATAATGAAACATGAGATAATTTCTTCCCATATCTAAAAAGTAGTATCCAGTTTATAGTCAAAGTAAAAGAAACTTGAAAATTAAACCTTCATGCTGCTGGCAAGGTCAAATGCTGTTCTAATACCATACAGCTGAATGGATAATATCCATTAAGACTGATCAGTGAAAAACACCAACAAAATGAATAAATAGAACCCAAAAGCTAATGACCTCAATCCCTAGAAGCCCCTTGACCCTTATTACTACAGCTGCTAGTGTAGGAAAGGATTAAAAGGGGCTAGAAATCATTGGGTTAACATACAAGGGCCCAGAAATTTGACCCTGGTTACTTACAACACATACCCTCTACTAAAAATGAGTATATGTGAATTAGAAACAGGGCTAGCAAAGGTCAGCTTGAGTGCAGATAAACCAGGAAAAAGGGGGCTTGAAAGGCAAAAGGGTTTTCTTTCTCCCACAGCACTTTGTTGTAATCAAGACGGTCTAAGGACAGAAGCAGGAGTAGGGTAGCTGCCATTGTTGAATATTCTAGATAAACTTTTAGGATGCACAAACTTTCTTCATGTCTTAATCAAAAGCAACAGCTTTCAAAGCTAAATAAAATAACAACTACTCACCATTGGATATGCAGCACCAAGTCCATACTCCATTAGACATATGAATAACATTCCCATCACCATGACTAGAAAACTGGACTTGCTCATTAATTGAAATCATGCATTCAATAACCATAACTCTTTTCAAACTGCCTCTGAAATACTCCTATAATAAGATCCTTTCTAGGTACTCAGGTCAAGATCAAAGATGGTAATCTACAAGCTAATACACAGAGACCCCACAGACTTACAAACTTATCTCCATAAACCTGCAACCATCTGATAATGCACACACACACTCACTCACATTGGGCAACGTTAGATGCCATCCAATCCACCCTAAAAAAAAATCTTTTGATACCATCCACAGAACCATTAACTATCCAAAGGATGTTTTTATTAAAAAGTACACCTCTACAAAAAGATTGTGTTTAATTGAAAGAGATACCTGAGCACCACAGAAGAAACTACAGCTGTCAAATAATGTCAATAATGTATTTGGCACTTCAAGAAAAAAAATCACAAACCAATTATAAGCAATTCCAGAAGAAGATGTCATTTTAGAGATATTTTTCAAGAACCACCTTGGAGTTCTAACAGTCTCTAGCCTCAGAAAATTCACCATCAGGAACATCCTAGGTACAATCGAAAGACACGGAATGAATGAAGACCATATTTGAGCACAAAACGTAAAATCCCTATTATTACTGTAGTAAAAAATCTCTCCACAGAACCACCACTATCTTTCAATTCTACAACTGCACTTTCAGGAATATAAACAGTTTATTCCAGTAACTTGCCATTGCAAGACCTATGATCAGTGTAAAACTACTTGGAGTGAACAGAGACACTCTAGAGAGGATTAAGTACCCATACGTGAACACCTCTCAATAGTCACTCTGATCTTTCATTCCTTCCTCTCAGATGGCTCACACACTGTGCCCTTACACTCAGGTGAAAACCAGAAACACTTTTCAAATTCTGGTAAGCACAACCTGCAACTTCACTGGATGCCAAATGACATGGATGCTGGAAAGTGGTTTTATAGCACATTTCAATCTCCCTTCCTTCTCTCTCAGACTAACCAGTGTTTGATGTGCAGCAAGCACCTTTTTCCCCCACAAATAAGTGTCTGTCTTTCTCTCCTGTTCTCCCCTAGCCCCACATTATCCTGTCTCTCCCACAAGTACCAACTGCTTTTCTTTCAAAGACGGCTGAACTGATGCATGTCTGCTACCTCTGAGCAACTGTTCTCAACCTTTATTTTGCTGCTATTTCTATTTCACACACAGAAGAGAGACCTCTGTGCCTGTAAGCATAACGTTTTCAAATATTTCAGCTGGTGTAATAAAAGCTAATACAGACAGACCTCTTCCCGTATTTCTTTAAAGTCAAGCCTGTTGAAAACCAAAATAAAAATGTGACAACTAAAAAGTAAATAATGGTATAATAAAACTTCAGGTTCATTCTACTTTCAAAATTCTGAAACTTAGAGCAATTTTAAATACTTTAAAGAATTTTTCAAGCATAACCAGTAAACTTTCAATAGGTATAGGTATTACTGCAGCTCTGATTATGTAACAATGTTTAATTAACTTGTTTTCTTGAAAACAAACAAAGTTTGTTTTTGTCACAGATATATTCACTCAACATGAATGAAGAAATAATTACTTCCTGAAGATGATGACACGATCACACACAACAGAGAACTCAGAATAGGGACAAGCATGAGAAGACATAATATTGGATCAATTGTATTGTCTACATTTTTCATCATTAGTTTCTTGCATGAAACAAACCAAATACTATGAAAGAAGTAATTTCTGAACTATCTGTGGACCTAAGAAATTACAATAAGATGAGAAAGAGAACAGTTCATCAAACAACAGGGATTATATTTCACTGAGGGTAGGTGAAGAGTCATGCAGTAGAAAAAGAAGTTCAAAGCCCTCTGTGCCTTACTTGAGAAAACAGATTGTGCACAATTGTTTGGGATATTTATGAAAGAATGTTGAGTGGTGTTTATCTACTGAAAAAGAGAAAAAAAGACTGAACAAAAAAAAATACGTGTAACAACTAAGAAACCAAGGTGTGATGAAAGAGTCTAGTCTCATAGTAACTTAGGTAACCACATCTAAAAACCCTTACATACATTTATTAAACTTTGTAGGGGGAAACTATATCTGGTTCTTTGTTGCTTCTATTCAGAAGGCAGCTGCAATACCTCATTTTATAAGCAGAAACATAATTTTTCAGTTCATGTTTTATAATAGTCCAGTTTATGATAAGTTGATCTTTTGATAACTGCCCTTTACTTTAGAGAATGTCTTCTGCCTTGTGGTTTATTTTCCATTCATGTTTTCATGTGTAATTATGGTACCACCTCCCAGTCTCTGTTTTACTAGACTAAGCAGCCCAAGCTCTCCAATTTCCTCGAGGTTTACCTTATTCCATTTAGCTGCACCCAACTCAGTTGAACTCATCTTTATTAAAAGCAGATAACCAAAAATGCATCACAGTATTCCAGGTGATGTTCAGACAAATGAAAGTCTTGTATAATGGATTTAGCACTTACCTGACAACTTTAAATATATCAGATCCACAAGAACCTCTAGCTCTTTACATGTTCACAGTCAAAAAAGTGTAACTTATAGCAGAAATTGTTGTTATTTTCACATCATATTAAAGACTTTCATTCCATTTTGTACGGAATTTGTATTTTGCATTACTGCATGCTTCAAGGCTACCCAGCAGTAAGGTATTTTTGCATGAAATCTTATCTCCTGTCTGCTCTAAAACATACTACTTTTTTAGTATGTTTTGTTTTGCCAGTGTCATTAACAGAAATATTAAATCAAATAGTTCCCTGAAAAATTTCTTGAAGAATGCTATTTCAGCATGATATTTTCTTTTTCAGTAACATTTGTGTCCTCATTACACATTTTTTAATCTTAATTTCTAAATGCCTTCATTAGTTTACACATTAAGATCTACATTTTAGTCAATAAATTTAGTGAAAGGACAATGAAAAAAGGTTACCCATCGCAAATATGTAACTGGATTCTGACATTAACAGTAACATTTGTTCTACATTCTGTATCTGGGAAGTCAATTTCCCATGGTTACAACAGTCCTAGTAGGGTTTCTCTCTCTAATAATATTTGAGGAATCTGAATGTATCTAATATATCTAAATATATACTAGACCCCTGAGTGTTCTTCCAGTAGGATCTGTTTAAAAGCTCTTCCATAAGTGAAGCAGCATTTGCAACTCTAAAAGACAAAGGCAGGCATATTCTGTTCTTTAAAGCACAGCATTGTGGTAATACAATGCTTTTCAAAAACAACATAAACAGGCACGTCTTCTTGGCTCAAGAAGATAAAAAAGTGTGTATCCCTCTGAACTAGAATAACTTTGAAGGAGAACAAATGCATATTAGGGTAAATACTGGCACAGTATTAGTATGCACTAATGCATGATTCTTTGTAAAAGATAAAAAAATCACACACAATACTCTGCTGAATTGCCTTGTTTTCCTGCAAAGAAAACCAGAGCAGACTCTTCAAGAGCAAATCAATCAACTTTTCAAATTCCAGTAAGAATCTAACTTGGTTAAAGGCCTAAAAGATTTATAGTTACACAGATATTTTTAAGTAATAAATTATACCAAAATAAGGCATATTATACTGCTGTACCAATAACAACATGTACACAGAAAGCCCAAGAACTTGAAAACTGAAGTATTGACTTTAAAAACCCTACCAGGAAGCTTTTGGATCACTGGATTTTTGGACCAAATCCCATAGACATTCTTGAACCAAATCCCATAGACATTCTAACAGTCCCATGGGCTGTTAGAATAAAGTCAAAACCTCCACACTTAATCATACAGAACAATGGAATGGGTCTCATTTTTTCAGTTCATATTAACTCCACAATGAAGTCCAAAAATGAAGAGCTAACTAGCTGTTACTGGATAAATCAGTATTGAGATATACTAGAATGCACTATTATCCATTTTGCCATTGATTAAACCAAAAGGTCTTAAGGAAAGAAAAAAAGATGCACACAGATATTTCTTCCTTGGCTTTTTTTTGTTTCTACAGATGCAAGGCCAAAAAGTGTGACAACAGTAAAAAATAATATATTTTCTCTCCATTTTCTACTATAGCCAGAAAAGTTCCCTGCCATTCTCAAGCTGTCTCTATTTAACAGTTTTGTAGCTTTGTACCAATTTCAAGCAAGTTGAAAATTTAACTCTTTATATCTTATATGACACTAAAAATGTAGATAGTAAGAATTGTTTTTGAATCAACACAATAACACAGTCTCTAAAAGAAAGCTACATCTACACTCCAAAATTTTGCCAGAATAGCTCTCCACACTTCTGATTTGTAAATCCTCTTCTAAATGAATTATAACATGCTGCTTGTCTTTAATGGATTACAATATACATTAATACTATATACATTTCACTGTGCTGAACTTGTAAAATATAGTGTTACTGTATTTAGTAATGGTGAATACTTTTATAAGCAGCACACAAATACATTACTTTGAAGCTGGTTTACAGATACTGCTGTCTGTTAAAATATGACCTGGCTTCAAAGCCATTAATCCAAATCAGACTGTAGCATACCTGTGATGTCCAACAAGCACTAACTGGTAACATTTCCCAATTACAAACTTCATTCTTAAGAATGTAGCGAATGAAGATGTGGAAGTGGATGAGATCTCATTTTGGATAAGAATCTAGTCCTTGTTAAAATGTTATTACTGCAGAGCTGGTTATACATCATCATTGATATAACAATAACAGATGTCTTACTTGTGCATTCCATTTCTGCCTGCCTTTCAGCTATGATTTTACAACTTGTAAAGGATTAGAAAAAATTGCCAAAGGACTTACAAGAGACTTCTGCGGTATTATTTAGAAGACAAGTGTCATATTGTTTTTACAAACTTGTCAACTAACATAACTCTCATTTGAAGGACTATATAATGTTTTACTTTCCTAGTCTGTGAAATTATTGATTAGGAACTAAGTTTATCAGTAAAGATTACTACATATGACATCACTGACAGCTAAGACCTAGTGCTAACCACGAGGATGCTGCCTAAGAACACTCACATTTGCAAAGAACTGCATATAAGGAACACTATTATATTCTTCCAAAGTTTTTATGAGTTATGCATTGATTACTGATTCTATAAATGGTTTAAAATAGTAAGGGGAATTGATTTGAAGCAGTTTCCTTTTCACTGTTCTTTCTTTTACTTAAATAAACAGGAAGATTATAATTACTATTTTAAAGTTCCTTAACCAAGGAAGTTCAAAAACTTGACCTATATTTTGGCATGGAAGTAACTGTCATGATTCAGGGAAGGGTTAACTTTTCAAAGGTATTCTTAGAAAAGCCTCGTGGCATGTAAAAGATACATTATGCACACCTGTAAAGTAATAGAATAAATATTCCAATTAATTATGAGCCTGCATCGTACCTAGAAAATAAGGAACAATTCTCCAGTTCCCCAAATGAGCACTCTGAAATAGCTAATAAAAAGGCTGAAGCCCCACCATTTAACTTTGAACCATGAATGTTACAAATAATTGTTCCAGAAATTTTAGATTTTGCCACAAATACTTACCATTATCTCCACTGGAAACTTTCTTCTTGTGAGGATTGCATAATCAAATTCTTAATGTATTTACATTTTCAGTTTCAGTTAAGAAAATCAAATTTCATGGAAAATCTTGGAGACGTTGTTCCTCAATTATTTTTTGCCAAAGCTATATAAACTCCATTCCCATTCAGTAACTAACTCACATTTATGGCAATGGAGATGGGTACAGAAATCACACATCCACATCTGAGGTAGTCAGGGGAAGCCACACAATAAAGCTTGCTGGATTAGCCCTGCAAAGTAAAATAGAACACTGATAAATGTACCACCACACTAGCCCACATTCTGCTTTCTGGACCAAAGCTGGACTCATCTTGATCAGTTCAAGGCACAGAAAGAGCAGCTCACATTCATTTGCATCACTCTGTATAGATAAGAAAGTTCAATTCACCTTATTGTACAGTTTTTTGAAAACTCTACCTTTTTCCCCTAAAAATTACTTTATCAGTTTAAAAATTCCTAATAATACAAATTATGAATTTCACTCAGATGTGGTAAATCAAAGACACATAAAAATTTAATCAGTTTCCATCTTTAGAAATTAGGCCCAGGTAGCACATCAAACATATGACAAGAAAAAAATCAGTTTAAAGATAAGGGGTGTCATCTATAGATAGCATGCAATATTTTTGCAAGAAAGCCAAGCATTCTATCCACTGACAGTATATAAGCCTTTCTCTGACATCTCTAATACGTGGGGAAAAAGGATGAAAAGACTAGCTCTGGGAGTCATCAGCTGCAACTATATGATGACCATCTACAGCACTACTCACAACTCAAATCCAAACTTCAGTTGTTTAAAAGCTGAAAAAGACTTTATGAGACAATATATCAAACACTGAGGACTTTATTTTCCTCCATTATTATTTATTTATGTTCTGCAGGCAGTGTGGAAATCACTGCTTAAGTACATAGGTGTTTACATAAAAATTCGTTTCAAGGTAGAAAGAAAATCATCCTTCCAACTGGTGCAAAGTGTCCACAAGACATAGGAAAGATTTCTATGTCACCACTGCATTTCTGGAGAAGTTTCCAGGGCAGAGAAAACGTTAAGGTCAGCTGAGATTCCACTACAACATTACTGCCAATGACTACAAACAGCATTCCAGAGTCATCCTCACCAGTGCTGCTGAGCAGAGAAGTCACCGACCTGCTGACAATGCTCCTCCAAATGCAGCCCAAGATACTCTTGGCCATTTTTGCCATGAGGGTGCATTGCTGGTTCACAGGCAGGTTGCTGTCCACCAGGACCCAACATTCTTCTCAGAAAAGCTGCTATCAAGACAGTACATAGATTTAGCCTGATTACAAAAGAAAATGTTTAAAGAAGGCCTTTGAAGAACATCAGCAACACATTTAGTGTTTAGAACCTTAATGAACTTCATCTGTTTAGCTTCTCAAAGCGAAGTTCAAGAGGTGATCTGAGCAGCCACACTCGCTTTATATCGATATATTTACTATTTAACTGACCAAAATCAGGAAAACAAGACACCGCAAAACTAAGTGATAAAAACATAGCTATACAAGCTCAAATCAGGCTACTTACAATTGACACTAGAAGTAATTAACCACAAAGAATTTAGTAAGAGTCTGTATCTCTAGGTAATTTTGAATTAAGCTCTAAGTATATTTTTGGATACCATTTTCTCTCAAAATGATAATTCAGGTGCTGTATTACAAGCAGCAATTAATGAATGAAATACCTAAAATATATCTTAAGCAAGAAATGGTCATGGTCATTTCCTTCCAGCCTTGAATCAGAAAGAACATTTAAATGTTTTAGAAAATGAAATTAAATTTGAAACTCATTTTGAATGCAATTGCTTAAAAAGAAATACATTAATTAGGCTTTACATATATAGCACAAATACTATCAAATATATTGTTTACAATATTACAACACTAAATACAGAAATCAGAAACTCGTTTTCAAAAATACTTTTTTTCTTAAATGGCATCATCTAGTAAGCTCTTTTATTGCTTTGAGCAGTCCCATCAACTTGCCTTGAAAGACAGCCATGCAACATGGCAGTAGTCTACATTTTAACTTACCCTTAGGGACTACTTAACCTCTTGTTTTACTTTTCCTAGAACAAAGCAACAGTAAGGATAACCAAGAGATGATATATATGTCATAACTATGTAAAGGTCAACAAGGTTTAAACACATTGGGTTCTACTCATAAATATTTGACTAATAGGAGTGTATTTTTCATCTTAAACCCTAAGATTGGCATCTCAGTATGCAGCAAATTATTCTCACCGAACATGTACAATACATGATTCTCAAGTTGAATTTCTCCAGGTACGTGCCTGAATGCCAATGTCAAAAACCAAGGACTGGCAATAATTCTTCTCTTACCATTCCTTACATTATAAAGATAATTGACTACATTAGCATGAGTCATATAATGTTCCCAATTCTGATCCTGCCTACATCAACATTCAACGATTCTGGATTCACACTAGAGTACTTCAGAGCCTGGTCTTATACAACTCGTTACTAACCAAGTGGAAGCTACATTAAGTTCGTAGATCAGAAAGAGCAAACTAGTTTTCTTACAGGGGAACAGGCAACCTCAGCCAGGACTAAGTTTAGGCAACCTACACTGCCTCTTCACAAACCCTTGAAGCAACTGGTTTTAGTGCTGCTGTACATATTTTCATAATAGAAATACACTCAAAAGCTTTCCTCCCTGACAGCATTGAAACAAAACAACCAAGGAAAAAGAAAAAAAAAAAAGCACCAAAAAAAGCACCAGTAATCTAGAAAATCTTCTTATAATTGAAAAGAAAATTTCTTTGATGTGTAAATAAGTAATTAATGGCTACCTACTTACTACTCTATGGAATCATATACTTTTGTATTTCAATTATTTAATGTCTGATACATCTGTATCATGCAGCAAGTATCATCTTCTCTCTTAATTCTTGAACTGAAAAACAACAGATCTAAACAAGTAGCCATGTGATTTCAAAGAGAAAGTCATCATATAAACCATATTTTCCTTCATAAAAAAGAGAGGTGAGGGGGAACCTAGATAACAATTTCATACATTTCCATGTTTTCCTGGCTGTTGGATTAAGCAGGTTTTCCCCCCAAATTGGTATGGCTTGAGTTAGATTTAAAATCTATTCCCAGAGGAGGCTGATAAATGGATTAAAGTGGAACATAAATTCCCTGTGTCACCCAGTCCCTTAAACCTTGATGTCAGTAACATGCCTAACAATTCCATTATTATAAACGTCAAATATGTTTTACATGTGTTAGAAAGAATAAATGGGTAACAGAAGAAATGGAACACTCAAGAAACTGTAATGCTATTACTATGTTCCATGAAAAAATATCTAATATCTATATTACAGTGTTCATCCACTAGTATTTTTGAATCTTATTTTCTTGAATTTTGCACACTGAATCCCCTCCTGTAAGAGACAGACCAGCATATTTATTGTGCTACACATAGTTTGCTTTCCCTTTATGGTGCTACTTATATAAGCTAGCATAACAGACTGGAGAGTGAGCAAAGGCAGAATAAAAACCCGCAGTGTGATTTTTTTAGTAGTTAATATGAGAAGCAGCACAAAGGAATCTTGCTTAGAAAATATGAGAATTTTTATTCTACTCAGCAAAAGGAAATGCCTCAGCTGAAGCAGTGTTTGCACTGGATTTTAAGAAAGATGTTGCAAAGTATAGAGAGTGAAAAAATGACAACCCTTTCAGAAAAATGACTTACAAGAAAGGACTAAAAGAACTGGGCTTGCATACACTTCCAAAGAAAGATGGGAGAAGTGGATCAGCATTACAATAACCCTGAAACAAGTAAAAAAGCCAGTGATTTATCATTTTCCCATTTCCTCAAAGTACACAGAGGAAAGTGCTTTCATTTGCAATCCATAGGCTTGGAATTAAATACTAGAAAGAAGCTTTTCAAGTTCAAGTGGAATTAAATACTGGAACATTTTACCAATGGAGACAATAAAACCTCATTAGGAAAATCTACAATAAAAAATTAGAAATACTTTGGTATGATACAGCACAGTTATATTTGATACTATCACATACTTGATCAGGTTGACAACATAATCTCAAAGTCAACTGCATTCAACTTTTTCCTCATTCTGCGATAACGCATTCAAAGAATATTCTAATCCTCTAACAGTGAAAATATTTGATATGTAATGAGAGGTAAGAATTTTTGAATAATACACAATAAAGCATTACACATTTTAGAAGAAAAACAGTGAAAGAAACCTCAGCTATCTAATATAAGGTGTGTATATATATAAGTATAAGGTGACAACAGAAATTTCACGACTAGGGGGACAGAAAAATCACCCTTAGTCTACTCCTGTGTCCAATCTTAAAGCTTATGGGATCTAAAATAACCCAAAGTTCCCTAAAAACTGTTATATGCCTAAAAGTTCCAGACTACGTATGATAAGGTCCTACTTCTCAGGTTAGCTAATCATATATGGCTCCTACTGAAACCAAAACAGCATTGGTCACTCACTGCAAGCTACCTCTTCCCTGCTTTATTTTCTTTGTGTGTGTGTGAAAGGAGGGAGGCAGAAAAAAAGATCCAAATGAGCACAACAGCACCCAATTCTACACATTTAATTTATATTTCCAGATCTTAGATACTAGATAAAATAATCTGTTCTTTCTTTCACAATTCATTCTTAGGCAAAATTTGCTCCTCTTTCAGAGATTTTGATAAAAAGCCATAAAGCACAATACTGGAGCTGGTTTTAGCCTTGTACTTACTTTCCTATTTGAAATCCATCTGGCCGTAAGAAGAGATATAGATGTAAGTTACCTAGTTACTCTGAGGTACTATGTTTCTGTGAAGTTAATAAAAATAATGAGGCAATTCAGCAAAGCATTGCTGTCTCATAACAATGCTTGAAAAATATACTTCAAAATTATAAAATTTTGCTAATTAGCAAAAAACCATCATGCAATCTATTAGTAAGTATACTTTTTATTTCACTAGTTGTATTAATAATTTTGTAATTTTGATTTATTGTGATGTTACTATGTCAAAAACTGTGAAACTTGTACATTATACCATGCATTTTGATGTACAACCTCATTTCAATCCTATTCTTTACCTGTATTACAAAACAGTACCTAATTTCTATTTTTCTCTTCCTTTGTTTTACTTACATAGAAAATAGTGCACCTCTTCTGTACTTAATTTAACTCTTAAATTCAAAATTTGGCCGTGCTTATTCTTTACTGCCAACTGTCTATGTCAGACATATTAAGTATTACAATAGTATCTTATTGAATAAGCACAAGCAAAAAAATATATACTAGTATATGTATTTTCAAAACTCATTCTCCTCTGTTATGTATAGTTTTTTATACTTCTGCACATGTGTGTATACATTTTTAATTCATATATATATATATGTGTGTATATATATATATATATATATATGTGTATATATATATATATATATATATATATATATATATATACATATACATATATATATATATATATATGTATGAGAGAAATCAAACTTGAAACTTTTAGCCCAAAGCTGTTCACTGATTTGGGCTCTCTAGCAGAGTACACTCAGGACCTGATTTTTCAGGGTACTGTGCCCAGTATGTTCAAGGTTTGACTGTCATTAAATTCAGCTCCACTGACAGTGCTTAGCATTTAGTGCAACGGCACTCTCAAATGTAAACTCGTAGCAGAACATATTCAGGATAATCATATTGCTTAATGACTGGCACCTAAATTTAGAGGTCTAAATTGTGAGGTCAATCCCTCAAGGCTCTGCTACCATTAACAGAGAGAGGTAGCCTTGCATCCTTATTTCCTCCCATATGTTTTTCAAGGCTGTCCAGTAAGTTGAATTCACAGTTGATTTAGATGAAAAATAATAGTTTCAGGTGGTTTTTTGGCATGTTAAGTTTTCAGCTGGATCAGCTGATCTGTCTGACCATGTATGTGCACAATCGGCAATAGCAGTATGACAAGTGCACAGGCCTTACTCTGAAACTGGCCGGAGCCAAATGGAATGACCTCTTCAGAGAATAGCTTATGGCACCAATGTAATTAAATTAGATGGCTGGCAAAGAATGACATGCATATTGTGTTAAAAAAAACTCATGGAAAGAAAAGAAAACTCCATCAAATGACTTCTAAGCTTACATAAAATGTACATAGAGGCAAGGACAGAATCTGTATTCATTGAGTAGCAGTCCAACTATCTTTACACTTAAATTTTCTTTCTACAGGTTCTGCTTCATTCAAATGGTATGTAATAAAAATTCTGCAACAAATAAGGCAGTTTTTCAGAAAAAAAAATCTAATTCATCACATGCTTACAGGGTTTTTTTTCCATACAGTGAATAAAACTGAAATCCTTTGGGGAAAAAGCAGTATACAGTAGTTAATGCAGTGTCTTAACAAATACAGACAAAGAGGGAAAATTACTTCAAATAATTTAAATAATTATAACTTTAATAATAACTTTAAATAATTGCATTTGAAAACAGAAAGGTATTTTCATATAGGTTTCTGTATCTGACTACAGAGAGCTTAAATGGACAAAACCAAGCTCCAGAAATTTCATCATGTGAAATTACAGGAATGTCAAGTGGTAGGGTAAGAACACTTTGGGCATGTTGCCATCTCAGTTGCAGAAATTGATTTTTAAATAACTCATCATTTTCAACAATCTTTTACATCTTGTTACAGAAAATACATAAACATGCAGCTAAGAACCATAGAAGTGGCCCAAGTCCATTAAAATTGATAGACCTTCTATGGACCATAGATCAGCCCCCATGAGTATAAAGCAACATCCTCAATATGTGGCAGTGCACTTTTTCTTTTCCTTTTAAGTACTTCCACAGGCAAATAAGTATTTTATAGAAACATATATCTAGTATAATAATAGTACAGAAAATTTAGATTAATTTGCTCCAATGACTTCTATAATTATGAGGAACAAATCTGTAGACACAGAAAGAAAACAATGTCTGCCCTTTTTAATTGGTACTCTGCTATGTATTATCATTCTATTGCTTCTATTGATGTCATGTACTTCACTTGTTATGGTATCAAACAATCCCATGTACACTTTTAGAAAAAAAAAACATAGGGTGACTTACCATCTTGTGAAACGGCAAAACAGTTAATGTTTAACAGTGATGCACAGAACAACTGCTCCTTTTTTGTTTGTTTAATACATACTGAAGATACCATGGTTTGTTTCACAATACAAGCACTTTCAGAAAGTACATTAAAACCCATGGATATAAATTAGAACACAAATTGAGGGTTCTCCTTTTTTATGAGGTAACAACGGGATCCCGTGGAGGTGTTTATTGGACCAAGTTAAGTGGAAGCATTATCAAGTTTTTCTTTCAATGAAAAAATGTCAAATAAGAAGAGTTGAATTCCACAACAGCAACACCACAAAAAACATTAAATAGATTTAACAAGTGAAAAACACTTCTAGAAGTAAATCCACCAAACTGAATGAAGCGGCACTAAAAGCATTAGACAATTCTAACTAGCACCCCAATTTGTGACCAATGAGACTCTAGTTTTAGCATAGCTCTCAACATTAGCATCTACCATCAATAGATTGGAAAATATATATGAGTGCTTGCAGACTTTTCATTAATTTTGTTACAGAAAGCAACATGGACCAGAGATTTTGTCTATGAAGAAATGGGGTGATAAAGTAAAATGACAGCTGCACATAAGGCCAGAAAAATCAAATCAAAATTTGCACTCTGTGCATGAATTGACTCCATATTAATATCATACTCTAATTATCTATTTATAAAATATAGTCATTTTAAGCTCTGTGAAGAATAATGATTGGTATTTTAACTCTGAACTTAGCTGTAAATCACACTATGCAATCATCTTAAAGTAACAGGAGACACATACTAATATCACACACTACCAGGTAAAACAAAGCAAAAAAGCAATGGAACAAAGGTCCATTCCTTACTGTCCTACACCAAGTGTGCCCAAGACAAGAAAGGATGGTCATTACTGGAAGTCCTGTGCCAGGTGTTTTGCTCTCTCTCCCTGTCCTTACTTTCCCCCAATAGGTTACATGTCCTCTTCATTTTTCCCCCGACTTGTCATTCACAGCTGTTTTTCCCCATAGTTTTTTTTTTCTCTTTAGTTTCTTCTCAGAAGGAAACTTTGTTTTAGACAGACTGGAAACCAACTTCAAGGCAAAAATCAGGAGCAGCTGCCTCATGCAGATACCATGGAAACACCTAAGAACAAAGCGAGTACACAGTAACTATTTCCTGAGAACATTCCTCCAGCATCCAACCATTTGCAGTTCTTCTTAAGCCAAATGTAAATATATTTTCCCCACCTTTTATTTTTCTTATATATTTCATCCAGCTGCCTAATTTTTTTATGCAAACTTCCACCATCTACATAATCTCACAATAATAGATGTCCACAATTTAATTACAGATGGTCTCATGTTTATTTGATATAGTAAAGCTGTAAAGGTAGTTTGATTGATAGAAAGAAATATTTAATGGACTTTCTGCTAGGAAACCTCTTTTTTTTTCTCAATGGATTTTTGAATGTTTCATTTGAAAACTTCTGTATTAACTAATTTAGGCAAAGAGTGGCTTATACTTTGCACACAGAACTTCTCATCTGTGTTTTGCACTGCACCACACAAAATGCTTCCCTGCAGCAGTTCACATCTGAGGGCTGTTACCTCCCTATGACAGCATGGTATTAGCTCCTCGTGGTTTCAGTGAACACTCGCATTAGAAAGTAATCTGCTTTTTTAAAATTGATTTTGCAATCTACAAAACCTTGATCCAGTAGGGGAGACTACACAATATATCCAATGTGTACATAATATGTACATGAGATGTTTGTAGTTTGGTCCATAGACTGATAACTTCGTACTGCAGTTCCAAACTATTGTTCTATGCATTGCAGACTGAAGTGTCATTTGATTTATTAAAAAAAAATCAAGACCATATACTACTGACTAAGTAATATGAACAGAGATAGAAGTTCTAGATAGCAGTATTAAGATATTTAAAAACATCTTCACTGGAAATTATGCCACAACAAAGACAGAGAAAATGTTTATTTGTTGTTGTTTTTTTTTTTAAAGAAGCACTACTGATTGTTTCTAAAGAAGCAGTAGTAATGTACTGAAAGGCTATTTATTATTTTCTTTTAAATGTATTTCTAAAGAAAAAGCCATAATTATCATCTTTGTAAAGATAGGGGGAAATTACCTTTTCTATGTTTCAAGAAAATTATATCCTTCTGGGCCTTTAAAATGGATATCAGATTGAAAGAACCATCTTCTCTACCAAACATACATATCTCTGACTATGCCTTTTGACAGAGCTAAAGGAAGTAAAGTATCTTTACATTCAATAATACTCCTCATAAAAAGAATGCACTTTTTTTCAATTTCACTTATTACTTTTCAGTCTCAGCATGAGGTATAGAATCTGTAATTTGTCTTAGGTTCACTGCATTCCCTTTCACTGTGGAGTAATTAATGAGTTTCAAACCCTTATATTTAGGCCATAGCATTAGAAACAGCTGTTCCTAGGAAGGCTTCTGGTTCCAAACAAAACTCACCAAAATTCATGGGAGATCAAGAGACAGAGGATTCTGTGAGCATTCTCCATCAGAAACCTTAATGACTGACCCTGCTGACATACCCATGCTATTTGCTCATCATTGAAGTTCTAAATTTTGTACTCTTGCAATAAACTGTAAAGTTTCTAGCTAAGATATGGGGAAAAAACCCTCAAAATGTGATCCTAAAGCTTTAAAGAGAGAAAGCAAGAGAACAGAATCTATAATCTATAAAAATAAGAAATTCGGTTCTCAACCCATATTTTAGGTGCCTGAAATCTCAGGGCTAGGACACCACTAACCTGTAGGTAGCTCATGAATGCAAATAAATCAAGATCCATGCGGGCACTTATATTTATTGGTCACCTGCACGGTCAATTCTCTTCAAAACCGCTAGTCTTTTAATGTTGTTTTTAGGAGAGTATACCTGTCTTTGAAATTATAAAAGCTACTAAAAACACCCAGCACAGAAACTAAGACTTGCAGTACACTTATTGATAACTAAATGGTACCTAATAATATTGCTTGCTTAAGTTTAAGCCTTAACAAACTTTGAAGGAAATCCAAGCACAAACTAGAATGGTTCTCTTCTAAAATTCAGCAGGAGTCTTTACCCTGCTGCATGCCCTGTCGGCATCCGCAGCTTTATTACTACAGCTTTTGTTTCGACTTTCAGCGGCAAGAAACAGTCATTTCAGCGTGACTTGCTAAAAGGGCCTTGAAAACGACACTTTTAAGGCGTTACACAGCAGCAGCCGCGGCCTAGCGCAGGCGCCCCGGCGCACGAGCGAGATCCAGCACCTCGGCCCCCTCTGGCCGCTGCGGCCGGGGCCGGAGGCGGGGCCGCCCGCCGCTCTTCCGCCCTCGCAGGCACCATGGCAGCTGGCAGAAGCGACTTGCCGGCACCGAACAGGGCACATCCCCAGGCGTGAGGCTGCCGGCGCCCTGCTCCGCCAGAAATGCCGGGCGCTCACGGCGGCCGGGCCAGCGGGGACCCGCGTACCGGCGTACCCGCGACCCGCGTGCCAGCGCGGAACCGGGCGGCGCGGCATGGCCGCTCGCACCGCCCCCCTCGCACCGCGCCGCCCCGGACGGGACGCGGGGCGGAGCCGCGGGAAGTGGCGGCCGCGGCGGCTCGTGGCTGCCTGGGCGCTGGGCTGGTGGCGCGGGTGCCCCCGGGTTGACGCGGTTCTCCGCCCCGCCATCGCTGGCCTTCTGCCTCTCGCCGCCCGGCGTGACCCGCGCCTCTCCTGCCGCCTCCGCGCAGCCCTGGCGGTGCAAGGCATGAAGCTGAGCAAAGCCCAGTACGATGAGATAGCCCAGTTCCTGGGGCACGTGCAGCCCACCCGGCAGAGTCTGAGGAAGCTGAAGGAGAAGTTTCCTAGGTAAGTGCATCCCGCCTTCCGGCGCGGGGCCCGGCGGCGGCCTGCGGGCTCGCTGTGGCCGGGTGCGGGGCCGCGGGGACCGCCGCGCCAGCTCCGCCCGGTGCTCCAGCTCAGGCCACACACGGTACAAAATCACCAGCACACGCACACGGTCATCGACTGCCACTGGGAGCAGGATACTGCTCCACCCTCTGTGACCTGAGAAGTTGGCACAAAATAAAGAACACTTCCCCCTACACACGTCCAAGTGAAAGCTTGGGGCCCTTCATGAGCCTCTTGGACACCAAGGAGGTCTTCTGATGTGAATAAAGCCTTACGGTGCAGAACGAGCCTCTGTGGCTGAAGCCACTTGTGAAATACATCCTGCAATGCCAGTGCCCCTGTTTCTTAGGGATAAGGGACTTTATGGATCCATGGAATCCATCCATAGAATGCTGCTGCATTCCAGTTGAAACTGGAAAAGGGATCATCTTTTCACTTAGGGCCATTCATGTGCTTCTTTGACTGAACTGTGTTCAGAATTCTCGAAGACATTTGCAAATGACCATGCCTGGGATGGAAAAGTATCCATCACAGGATGTGCTCCATGCACCAATCTTTATTGCTGAAATTTACTTCCTACCAACTACAACAGAGTTCTAAAGAATGTTGCAAGGTTTCACTTTCCTTTCACATTTGGGGGAAGGACTGCTGTTGCTGAATTGGACAGGAAAGCAAGTTGGGTTCTGTGGAGAGAAGAGTGGTGCTGTTTCTAAAATCACAAGAAATAATACAGAAAAATGTAGGGAGTTAGATGCTGTATCTAGTTTGGTGAAAGAGAGAAATTAACAAAACAGAAAATCATTCACATGCTTCCTGAATGAACCTTGCTTGTCTTAACCACAAATGCAGCGGAAGAAACTGACACTGTGTGTAACTTACAGTATGTGAGTGAAGAGCCAACATTACTTAGGCTTTTGAACTGTCCAGTGAAATCCTTTCCTTTTCAGGAAAGTGTGAGAGAATTGCCCTGTTACAGAGAAGAAGTGATAAAAAAGCGTTGTGGTTGGTTCAGGGAGTGCATTGAGTTGCATTTTGGGAACCCAGCTCACCTTGCACAGTACTTCTGCAACTTGGAAAAGCACTCACCATAACAAAGTGTGTTTCAGGAACTTAGACTTGGCTTTATCACTTCAGTGCTAATGAAATCAGGACAGAGTGTTTGTGGGTACTTGTGTGTGCATGCATACATACACATGCACGTTCTCTTTCTCTACTCTCCTTATAAAGTTGTCTTGAAAGAAGGTTAGAATTTGGGTTGGTTTTCCAGGTCAGTCACTGTTTTTAGGAACCTGCTTCCAAGACAGATCCATAGGCACATGAGTGTTTGTTAGTCAAATTTGTCCAAAAAAGACTGGGCTTTTCTGATATGTTTTACTTCCCAGTCCACTCACTGGGTGATGTAAAAGATCTGTTAAATCCTCTGTTTCAGAACTTGATGACTCCTAAACAACTATGTGTAACTAACAGTATAGGGTTATTTAGGAAAAGAATTCTGTTTGTTTTTTTTTCTAAAGGACCTGGCTCAAGTGTGGTGAACACTGAAAAGCAAAGGTTAGCTGTAGTAGTTGCTTCCACAATTAAGTGGCTATACCTTTATGTTGTTATTCACATTATGACATGAGAATGGTGTGTTCTGAATTTTGCTTGTAGATCTCTCCTGGATTTTATTTGCCCATGCTAGGAGAAGGCTAAAACCTTCTATATGAGCAATGAATTGATAGCTTTTTAAAAATTGCCTGTCTTAGATATATTTTGAGGAGCTCTGTACATCTTCTTTCTGTAAGTGTGATATTTCTTTGTTGTCTCTTTGTTTATTTCTCATAGCAGGCCAGATGCAGAAGATAAGCAATACATTCCAAGGCCACTGCTTTCCTTAGCAGTAAGGAAGGTGTGTTGAAATAGACACGTTAGGATGTGGAAAACAGGCATTCTCTATAACCCTTATGTTATAAAAGAGGCCAGCTGCAAGCTGCAGAGATTTGTAAACCTGTATACCATCTGAAGGGGGAGGCTTTTTCAGTGATATGTTTGATAACTGTGGAGTGAGTAAGTTTTTTTTATAATCTGGAAATTTTGTCATTCTCTTCCAGGACAAGAAGGGTCTGACTGGACTTTCTGGCTGGATTTTTTTATTTTTCTTTATGAAAGCCAGAATCAACTAAAGCCCTCCACCCATCTCTACTTTTTCATTCAGTCTTTTTAAAAAAATATTCCAGAATCTGTCGTGGTACCTACAATGTGATGAAGGTGTCCATAGCCAGTTTCTCATTATTATATAGTAACAGTTGCTGATTCAAACTGGAAAGTAGTAGCATCCATAATAGCTGCTTTCACCTTGCACTTTCAATCTTTCCCTGGGAAGGATTGGAATTTCGCTGGTAATGTAATACATAAATTGACAGTTTTCAAATATTTCTGGTTCCTACTGCCTCATAGATCTTGTGGGTCTTTGGATTTCTGCATTAATCTGCTCAGTTTTTTTCTAACGCTGTCTTATCTCTTGGCTCTTCCCTCAGCTGTTGCATTTCCTGAAGCCTTGCATTTTATGCTCCTAATTTGTATAAAATCTCTTTCGTGCTATGTGAAAGGGCCTACTCTTGTTGTGCAGTTTCTCCCTAAGAATAAATTGTAATTTCTGTAAGCAATTGCCACAATGTAGTGCACAGGTATGGTGGGTGGTAGCTGCCACCCAGACCTGTGAATCTAAAAAAATTTTAACAGGGTGCTTTACTATTATTGGACTACTTCAGGAGGTGAGATTATTACTTCAAATGAGTATTGTCATGTGACTTATTAATGTCAAAAAGTCAAAATTAAACTGCTTCTCATACTGTTTATAAGTATTTTAATACAAGCATTGGGAATTCTTATATTTTACAACCCTGTAACTTTCCATACAACATGGATTTACTCTACTTTTCTTAAAATCCAGTTATTTTGCAAAAACTTGGATACTGAATTGCTGTTCTTTTTCTGTTAATGCTGTGATTTGTATTTCATGCCTGGCAATTACCAATGTATTATTCATTTCTTTATTCTTAAGGTATTTGTTACATCCTTAGCAGTTGTCTCCTAACATGTTCTCATTTAACAGCAGGGTATTTAGATGACCTGAGGATTATCAAAATGTGATTTTAAGCACTAAGCACAATAAATCTCTGCCAATATTGGATCACTGATCCGTAGTTCCTTTGATCTTTTTCACACATATGCCACTGGACTGATAAATCTGTATATTCAGTGTTGTGCTTTTCTGTTGAAGTATACCACATTTTCTGCTTAGTTTCTCACCTGAATTTTTCTATTTGCTAATAATTTGTGGTTTTCTTTGCTATTTTTGTATTATATTCTTCAGCTTTCCCTTCAGCTATGGACTCCTGTTCTTCTGAGATACTATTCTTCTCAATGACAGCTAAAGTCTAAATTGAATGAGCCATTTTAGGACTGGTTTTAGGCCATTGCAGGAAATGTTCTGAGAAAGTTAAAATCCTTTTTTCTCTCTTAAATGGTGGTTAAGAACTGCCTACAAGTAGAATCTTCTAGATACAAATCACCTTAGAACTACCTATTTATAGTGACATGTTAGACCTTCAAAAATTCTGTCTTTTTTCAAAGACTATTTTAACTTGTTCTAAAAAGTCCAACTTCTGAGAGTTAAATTCATACCCAAACTGATAATTCTAGTACTTCAGTTTACTGTTTTGTTTCAGTTCTTCTGTATGTGGCAGAATACATTGTTTCTCTCAGAAACCTTTTCTAAAGCTTCTTGTAGGTAGAACACAATTGACTTATGAGTATACCCTTCTCAAATATATACCTTGTACATGTTTTCACCTTCTTCTTTGTATCCAAGTCTGATTGATTATTATAGTCTTCTTGACCAAATCTTTGTCTTGGTTTAAGAGAATTCGAAGTGGAATTCTCCTTTGTTTTCACCAATCCCTTTCCATCAATAAGGAGAAATAAAATACAAGTAGATGTAAGTGAAAAAATTAGCAGTTTACTAACAAGTGAGACTGCAAAAGGCAAAAATAAGAGTAAATAACCACTAGATAGAAAATTGCTAAATCTCACAAACTCCCCCAGAACAAAGAGAGACCCAAAATGGCAAAAATATCCTTTCCAAGATGGTGCCTGCCATGGGTGACGACTGTAGGGAGAGAAAAGGAAAATGGCGCCAGACCCTGCCCCTGAGATGGCGCTTTGCAGGTGATCGCATGGCCTGGGAGACAAAGGGGAGGGATGGCAGCAAACCCTGGGAAGGCAGGAGCTTACAGAGCATTTCCAGCGGCACATGAGAAGTACTAGCACCTGTGGGGTCAGTGCCACTGCTCCCCAGACTCTGACGGTGCTGGTGCTGATGTCTCTGAACTGTGGATGTGTTGTGGAGAAGAAACCGGTCTGTCAGCCCTGGTATGAGGTGACTGGGCCCCAGCAACCAGCTGGCTTTGCAAAGTTCACCCCAAAACAGTTTTTAATTGTAAAATGCAGTTTTTCCAAGTGGCTACTATTGCAAGCCCAGGAAAAAACCGCAAACAGCTTCCCAAAGTAAGCCCTCCAAACCAGAGCGTCCACTTTCAGCACGTACTGCCAGCAGTGAGTTTGTTCCCCACTTCCCAACTCCAATTTAAAAAGGGACTGCAGCAATGTCCCCTCTGCCCTGTGGTTCCAGTTCGGGATGCGCTGGATCTTAAAAGAGGCCCTAACAATTTTTGGGTGTGGACGGAGATGGAATATAGTAACATTTGGGTTAACCCATGACAGTCTTTCTCTGGTCTCTACCAAACTTTCTAAGGATGTAAGCTTTGGTGACCCAATTCATTATGATACTGTCTTGAGTTTTTTTTAATGTGAGAATTTTTTCTGGTTTGGTTCTGTCCTGTGTTCGAGTTTCTTACACCAGGTTGTGCTCGAATTGGTGGTTCCAGAAACTTTCTAGCCTTGAGCATCTTTTAGTAATTCCAAACTCATGCTTTTCAAGTTCTTGCACTGATCTGTTGTGAAACGTGTTTCCGTCCATTTGAGGATTGCTGTATTTTCCCACAGCACAATTTGTGTAGTCTATATTGTATCTCTTCCTTTTTTCAAGTTGTTAAACAAACTTGGTGCCTCTAGCCTGACTTTCCTTTAGGTACCTTCCCTTGCATTTCTTTAAAAGAAGCATTAGTTTCTGAGACTATTTAAGTGCAAACTGTGTTATAGGGATTTTCACAGTACTAGTGTTTTGAAGTATGAGCTGACTTTTATCAGCAGCTATGTGCAGTTCGTCACTTTTGTGCATCTATTCAAAAAAGTACCGTTCTCATTGTGTCCCTTGTGTGAAAACTTATTCCATGCAATCAAGAGGATATTTTTTCACAGCAGAAAGGTAAGGGAACCTGGCATAAATATAAGAGAAGTACTTTTAAAATTTTTTCTTCCTTTTTTTTTTTTCCCCCTGTAAGCAAGAGGAAAATGTGATGCACAGCTTCATATTGATATACTTGAGTATGGCTATTTGGTTTTAATGCATGTAACTTCATATTTGATTATTGGAATGTACACACTTGGTTCCCACAGCACATCAAGGGGTGAGCATTCCTCTACATTGATGACCTCTACTTTTCATTACTTAGTATCGCCTCAGTTTTCCACACATTTTCAGTAATTGTGTTGCTCTTTCTCCAAATTATTGATGGATGGTTTTGTTAAATGACACCTGGCCTGGAAACCATCTCAGCAAGATTTTAATTTTTTAAAAAAAGCATCTGCACAGTAATGTGTTACAATGTAAATTGGAAAAAATAATCTGTTTATTATTTGCTCAATTTTATCACTTTCTCTGTGGTGATTCATATTGAAACAAAGAAGTTTAAATGTATGGTTTGAATGTTATTTCTTTTACCAGCAGATGAAGGCTGAGGAAGCATTTTTTTCCCCTCTTTTCCAGTATCATTGTTGCCTCTGGTTTTGTTTTTTAGGGTTGGGGGGGATAAGTCTTTCATTTTCCCCTTGAAGACAATTTTGTTTACAGAGCAATATATTGCTTGTTTGTGAATAATTTTATTCTGCTTTCATGCAGTTGCTTAGATTGTCAAGCAGTACTGATGAGCCCATGATGACTGTGGTGAGAAAAAGGAGGAATTTTTTTCTTTTTCTCTTTTCTTTCCAGTTCTGTATTCTGGTGTCTGGAGCCTGCAGACTGATCAAAGTGGAGGGAAAATTCTTCATGCTTTGCTCTAGTGCTCTTTGGAGCTGCTGTTACCTGGAAGGCAGACTGGCAGTGAGGCTCATGGGCAGAGGGCAGATAGCTGCAGAGTTCGAGGCTCTGAACTCAGGCACAGGATTATTAGACAGGTTGTATTTATGAGCAGGCATCCTACTGCTGTGTGACACTTCACTTGCACTCTCTTCTTCCTAGAAAGGTTCTTGTCATAGCAAACCCAACATTATTCTTGTAACTTCTGCTCTCTCTGCTCTTCTGAATAGTTGAAAAGCAGAATAACTAGGCTATTTTTCATTACTCTGCAAACACTGATGTAGCAAATCTCATTTAGAAAGTTGCCTTTGTGCTTGATAGAAACCTATTCTGAAAAACAATATTTAAAGGCACAATTTCAACTCCTTTGTCTATATTCTCAATACTTAACAATGACATAAATTCATGCTCTGCCTATATAAACGATCCCATCAAGTGGCAAATGCTTTGTACCACTGTAATGTATTTAAATATTCTGGAGGATTTAATGAGGGTATCAATGAAATAGTAGAATTTTCAAAGTTTTATACTTTCTTCTTTTACTTTAGACTTCAGAATAAACAAGGTTTGACACGGAGTTTGTTTTTGTCTAATCTATGTAGAACAAACCTAATGTAATTTAAAATTTGTTATGTACTTGAAGCTGCAGTAAACCTCACAGGTAAACAGATAGATAAGAGATGAGAAAGAGGTCTTGGGTCATTAATTGAAAAGAGAATTAGCAATGTTCAAGTTTCAAGAAGTGACCCACAATAAAATGTAGCATATTTTCAATAATCCTAAAATGAAATAAAAATTAACTGTGCAAAGTAATTATGTGAACAACTGATAATACTCCCTTTGGAAAGATGTTCTTGTTATTTGAACCCTTGGTAGAAAATCTACTATATCACAGCTTTGATAGGCTGAACCCGTGGGCAGTTTCTCTTTTCGCTTAAATATCAGTGAACAATCAATATCAAAGAAGTTGTAATTTGTTGGATTTGATGTGACTTGCTAACGAACTGTTTGCTTGTGTTGTGACCAAAATAGGAAGGATACCAGTCCTCTCCTGTAATAGGAAATATTGTGTGAAAGAAATCAACAGTATCAGTATATAACTCAGAAAAACTTTGTCTCTTTTATTATTCATTAAATTAAACAGAAGATGCTGACTTAAAAGTTAGATATTGATAGCAGTGGGTGGGTTCAGAGTAGAATGGAAAATAGAGTTTTGCTCACATTTGTGGCTTTCCCAACACCAACAGACAGGATTTAGGCAGAAAACTTCCACTGGCCCAGGTGAATACTAGATTTTCAGGACATGGGTGCTTTCTCTTTTTTGGAGAGATAGAAGAAGTTTTTTTGTAGTTGTTTGCATGTTACCTATTAATAGAAAAGTAGGCGTAATATAATGAAAGTTAATTTTGAAGGAAGTCCATTGTAGTTTTCTGCCACATTTTTTTTGGTGTAACCATCTTCTTCCTTATACACATATGTTGTCCATCCTAGCAAAATACAAACCTATTTTAATCGTTAGTCTTGAAATTTTGTTTGAAATATACAAGGAAAATTAAATTTTTATTTTCTGAATTCTTGAGTACTGATAAATCTCTTCCTTCTCTTTTAATGTTTTCCCCTTCCAGTTTGTGAAGTGTTACCATATGGGAGTACAGTTCTTTAAAAAAAAAAAACAAAATTACACAGAACAGGACTTATTACACTTGTGAAATTCATTTTGGCTGAGTAAAGGGAAACCTTTTTTGGCCTTGAGGAATTTATACAAACCACTTAGAAGCCAATCCTATATCCTTTGAAGATTTGATGGTGAAACACAATGATTGGAGGGGATCTTTTAAAGCAGATGTGGAAATTAGTTCCCTATAATTTGAAAATGCATTCTGAATCTATTGGAGCTGTGTGTTAAGTGCTCTTGTTTAATTCAGAAGAAAAGAAATAGAAAGAGAGAAAAAAAGAACCAGAAAAAATGCAGAGAAAGAAGAAAGCAATAGGAAGAAAATAGAAAAAGAGGAAGAAGAGAAAAAATGCAAGAGAAAAAGAAATGAAATGGAGAAAAAAGAGAGAAAAGAAAGCAGAAAAGGAGCAGAAGAAGATTTAAAAAGGGAAAGGAAAAGAAAAAAGAAAATCCTTTCATATGTCAAAGCTGGGAGAGTTGTCTTAGTCAACATGTACACTACTGTGTTGATTTGTGAGGTTTAATTTGGTTGTACTTTCTGACACTTCTTAAATTCCATGGATGTGGTAATCACTGGTAAGATAGGAATATGAGTCTTGTGACACAGTCTTTTTCTATGTATTTCATTCTAAAGTAAGCTTGATGTCATCAGACAGACCAACAGATGTCTGTAGATTTAAGGGCAAGATTATGGTGGTTGTTAAGGGAGGATGAAGTGGAAGTTTTAACACTGACCATATGTGCTTTTTAATTGACTTGTGGATTTTAGGATACCGTTATATTCATGTTGCTTATATTTAAGGAATATTGTGATAGAAATGGTAATTCTTGATTGGATTTTAGAAACATTTCCATAATGTATCATTCTTCTGAAGCCTGAAAACAAGTCTAGGTTCAAGTTTTACAAGCGTAGGCGATTTGCTACATCAGAATGGAAAATATTTTATTCATGCATTGTTTTTTGGACAGTCATATTCTGGGCTATATTACAATGGCACGATAAATTGCTGAATACACTGTCTGCTGAATATGACCTCACCATGAAAAATTTGATGCATTAGAGTAGGAAAGGTTGGAATATATCAACCTTAGCTGACAAGGGACTTTGAATTTTGACCTAACACAGATGACCTTTGTGTGCAATAAAAGTGAGTTTAATCTCCAGGTCAAGGTTGAGGTGAACAGTAGGGCAATGTGGATTGGTTTGTACTGGCTATGTCTGGATCACACCTAGCAAGCAAAGAAATCCAAGGTCTTTGCACTTCAGAGTAACCAAATGCTTGTTTACCTAAACTCATATCTGTTACACCACATTTAAAAACTTGTGGTACTGTAGACAGCTAACTCCTCAGCAGCCGTGACTATTTCATTTGAAGCTCAGTGTTTCACCCATGAGGTATGTATATTCTGCTGCTATAGATCACTGAATAGATAAATAAGATTTCCCCTGTAGCGCGTAAAAGAAGGACTGTTCACAATACCGCCTTGCTATGAAAAGGGTGAAATGTAGAAGGTCTGTTTCTTTGACAGCTCGCCTGTCTTTTGAACATCGGAAGTTTATTCCTAAGTCTTATGCTTTTAAGAGGAATGTAATTAAGAGAGTTCTGATGTGTTTCACTAGGCAAATACAAAGAAAACAGGTCCTTTTGAGCACTCCTTTGCTGTAAAAGGTATTTGATCAGAAAAGCTAAGTTACAAAATGGTTTGGGGATTGTCTAGGTTACATAATAAAGACATATAGATGAATTTAAATAAAATATTGTCGCATTTATAGCAGTCACAAACAAAATTCATCTTTTTAACTGGCTCATGTTCTAGGAGTGCTATTTCAGTGATGTACCAAAGGTACATTTGCTGAATACTTAACACATTGAAGAGTGGTAGCAGTGGTGCTGTTGGAAGGAGAGAGTTCTCTTTAAATCAGCCAGGGAAAAAAAAGTTTGAGACTAATGGAAAGAACCTCTACTCCTTTAATAGAGCCTGCAAAATATATTCTCCAGGACTGATCAGCTCTGAAGGCTCTAGAGGTTTGATGATTGGAATGGCAGGAAATCACGCTTTCAGGACATAACGAATTGACTAGGCCATCCATCATTTGTTAGCATGCGCTGAAACGCTGGGTTTGTGTGCAGAGGTCTGTGATTTAGTAAATACTTGAGAGATGAATAGAGCTTACACACAAGGGAAGATATTGCTGTCCTTCAGCAGCCTTAGACACAGATCCCTGCTGAGAAGGCCGTCTGACAACAGCTCATCAGTAACTGGCCTGTCACAGTCAGTGATGCCCACCAGCCATCCCTGGTATATTAAATGCATTTTTAATATCTGCTTCAGTAGATTTAATGAAGAAAATTTAGTTTCCATACTCTGATCACTGCTTTCTCAAGTGTTTTAAAGCATTGAGCAAAGCACTTCCAAGAAAGGAACTGTGCTGATAACAAGAGGAGTTCATTGAAAATCGGAATGAAACGGGGGTGTTATTATCCAAATAGTTTCCTTAAATCGAAACAAAAATGTTTGGAAAAGGCAGTGATGATCTTAGAAACAATTGACCCTCCCACAGAGGGACCTTATGCAGCAGGCTGTGCAGCAGCAGAGATACAGGTCTGGGAAAAGGTGTTTGCACAGTGGTTCTATTTAGTGTGGCAGAGCTTGCCAAAAGGCAAAATTGCATTTCTTAGGCTCTCGTGTGTCAGTACCAGAATCAGACAGAATCATCATTCTGTCTGGCTTTCAGGGTCCAGAGAGAAGGGTGGCTGTGAATGGAGGAAATGGAATAGATAGAGAAAAATGATAAAGAGAAAAATATGCTAGCAATCAAAAAGTTTTTGATGCTAGCATAGATTTTGTTTTGGTTTTGGCATTTTTGCAAGCAATGCTTTTGGTGAAAATAATTGTAGCATTACATGGTATTATATAAACTGATATAAGAAACAACAGTAAGACACAGTGGGAAATAAAACTGCTGTTGGCAGACTCATTGAGAGTTATTCAGTATTGACATTCTGTGTGTAAGGATTGTACGGAATTATATTTTAACTTCATGGCAAATGGTAAGATCTTTTGCTGTCCATACATGTAGAAAAACTTCACAGTTATTTGATTTTCCTTTCAATTTGCAGGGAAAACTTCTGTTTACATAAAAGCAAATAAGTTGATTTTCATTTTGTAATGAGATTCAATGCTTATGGTAGTTACTTCAAGACAGCAAGACAAACAACTTGATTTTGTTGCAAACATCTATTTGAAACATTGACTTCTTGAGCTTTTTCTCTCTCAGGAATCCATTCTGTGTTCACAGAAAAGAAAACAAGTCCTGAATGAGACCTATAAATTTGATTCTTGTATGTGTCAAAACAGTAATGTATTAAATGCATGTTATTATAAAAATTTAAGAAGTGTCCTAAATGCTTACATTTTTATAAAACACAGCATATTAAATAATACATTTTCTTGTTAGCATCTGTTTGCTGTCATTGTTAGCAGGACCTATGATTTATTACTTAAATTAATGACTACAACCATTTTGGTGCTGATAAATGCCCCTTATAGCTTATCACATCACTTTAAAAGCAGCATATATGCTTCTATGAGAGTAATTTTTTAATTGTTCATTCTAAGTTCCTGGTGAAAGTAACACCTCTATTTTCAGTGTGAAAGTTTCAGAAGCTTGAATTACACTCTCAACTGAGTGAAATATTGCTGAGGATTAATTCCTGTAAGAAAATGCAATGCAGAAACTGATCCTAATAAAATTGTCTTCTAAGACAAGCCTGATAGAGTATTGTTACCAAGAGTATTGTTACCAACAACATTGATAGAGGAATGGAAAGATAATACCCTGCGTTCCTCTGATCAGGTGATGGTTGAAAGCCTTGTTCATGTTTTTGTTTGGCTAGTTGGTACCATACAAGTAGATGTCAAACACCCATAGGCATGCTTTGTTACTAGTTTTCAGCTTGTATCTCATTAAGTCCTTGTCGTCCATGGACTTCAAATGAAGAATTCAAAATAAATTAATTTCTTGTCAAAAGACTTAAATTTGCCAAACAGGAACCTGTGCCTGTCATGGGAAAAACATTATGATTTGTGAACAACTTAGGATAAAAACTTTTGTTTGTAAGCAAGTAAAGCAATTTTTTACATGTCTTATGTTTTATTTGAGTACAATCTTTTTTTAAAATTCTTGTGTCCATAACATTTTGAGTAATGATAGTGATTTGAGTAGAAGGTACTATCCCTTCCATTGCACACGCCAGGATATCCAGTAGCCTGATTGATAGTGACAGTCTCATTGCTTTGTATTAGAGAATTGTTGAACTTGCTTTATCCTTTTCATCTGAATAGAATGCTAAGTGTTGCTGTCTATCCAAATGTAGAAAAAGGCTTCAGATCAGGATGTAGTGCTGAAGAGGACTTTATTGTTTGGGTGATTGTCCTCTATTTGCATGTCTGTATTTATGCCTTCAAAGTCTTGGAAGCAGTTGATGGTCTAGTTTCCCATATACTTCCACAAACTTCAACACAAAATAAAAATGTTCTAAGATAGCACATGTTCTTCTTTCACAGAAAGCAAAATGTTGTCAAATATTCCTTTGAACAAGACACGTGTGATAGCAAAAGTATTCTTTTATGCAATGTAGCCTGTCTGAAACAGTTTGAAAGGCAACATAGAAGCTGTGACCAGGATGGAGGTAATACTCCTGGGACTGAATTACTATAAAGGGTCTTTTGGAGTTCCCTGTTGTTAATTGAGGACACCAACAGCAATAAAGACATCACATTTCTCTATTTGTGGTTGGCTGGGAGATAACAGAACTTCTTATCAGTCTTCTGTTGTACTATCCAGTCCTTTATCGCATCTCTTCTGTGGAATACAGATGCTCATTTGGAGACTACAACTTGTGGAGAGTACAGTAGGCAGAGAGTGAGTGTATGTTTCTATATATGAAATGGCTGTTGAACGTTAGCCATTTACAGCATTAATATAAAATGCAATATTTTAAATGCAGCTCTCCTTCAGTTTTCAACACAGCTGAGCAATATGTCCTCCTAGACAAGTGCATTTTCTTAGGGTACACAAAATACAAAAAGAGAAAAAAACCTTGAAAGCTAGATCTCTGGTACTTACAGAGCTTAAAAATGAAAATCTGCTTTGACCAGTTGGCAGGTACTCCAGTAAGCCAAGCAAGTTCCAATCCAAATAGAGTTCAATGAGCTTATTGCAATGAGTAATCTAACACAGGAATATGTTTTCCTTTATTAGGAAATATGTTATGCTTTTATTAGGAACAGGAGAATATAATTGTTGACCAAAAAGAGTAAGTTGGGCTACATTTTTTATCTGATTTGTATTGTGTTCCTTTGACATCAGTGATCTGAGAAAGAAAGGAAAATGGTCCTTTATGGAATAAATGTATAGTTACAGTCTAAATATTTTCCTAGCCATATCTGTCTGCTTGATATGTCGTCTAAGTGCTGAGCATTTTTTTCCAAACAAATTCCATTGGTTGCCCAACAACTATGATTCACAAGCTTCCTGCTTACACTTTTTGTTTTAATTTGCTATTTAGACACAGACCTCAACAGTGACAGATGATCATTCTTACACATTGTTATTTTTTGTGGTTTCAAGGTTTCTGGATAGAGAATTTTGTCCATTTATCTGCACTAGATGCCTGTCATTCTAACATTTTAAATCACAGTAAGTTAAAAATAATATTCAAATGTTTCAGCTACTGTCTAGAAATGAATATATTTTTCTGTAGACAGATTTAGGGAGGTCAGCATGTATCACATATTACTTGTTTGTGTTAGTTTGTTTTGTAATTTTAAGCTCTTTAATTTCTTTTTCAAGGATATCTCTCAGTGGAACTTTGCATTAGTGGATCAGGATGTTTACTGAAATAACTGGTTGAAATTATTAAAATATGCAGTGGAAAGCAGTGTGCTTAATTTAATGGGCCTCTGAATATTAAATGCAAGTATAATGTTATATAGACATGAAGCCAATTGTTGTATTATAGTATATGAAGCAATAGCTGTGTAAACCCTAACCTCATAATTTTGCAAGTTCTACTTTATCATGTAGCTGTAAAAGGCAATCAAAATAAATCACAGAAGATGAAGAAGTATTTTCTAGGGTTTTCTGTATGCGTTCAGAAGTGGCGCTTGATCCATGAAATTTTAGTAAGCATATTAAATAATACAATATGATGTGCGACGTGTCAGGGCTGATAAATTATTTTGTATAGGACATTTATACAACATATGGTGAGCTGCTATGTGAACAGCTTAATGACTAAATTATGTTAATCTTTCTTGCCATATTTACTTTTCATTTAAGAAAAGGCATTTTTAAATTTTTATTTTACTTTTTTTATCATGTGTAGATATAAGAAAGGTGTAGGTCATCTCTGAGAAGCCGTGACAGTGATCCAAGGTTCCTCAGCTGTGCAGTGTACATAACACAGATGTTGGGAGAGTCATCTGTCAGCTATGCCTCTCCTATGGAGTTAAAGTTCTAGGGGGAAAAGAATTCGACACAGTGCTGTCACTGTTACATTTTCACAATAGAAGAGCATGCAAATAGTCAACCTCCTGCTTAGCAGTAGTGCCCTGTCTAATGTCTGTGCTGGTTAGAATAAAAAAATAGTGGGTGCATCTAGGGCTCATAGATCTGACAAAGGTCATGCTATGCTGGGCATTTGAATTGGAAATTGTCTGGACTTAGATTTTATAAAGCTCCCAGTGTTGTCGGGGAAAATTTCAGCAGGGTTTTGTCCCTAGAGAGGCCTCTTAGGCCCTTTTCTGTCCTATGAATGAATTTAGATGTGAGGGTTTCTCTTGCCTTAAAACTGTTAAGTTCATTTTGCATACATCCCTAGAGAGAAAAACTGGCAGATGCTTTTGTCTTGGAAGTGTTTAAAAGAAAACTGCAGAACAGGAACAAGGGAGAGAAGGGGCCCTGCGTGGAGTCCCAGAACATTTTGGAAATGGCCAATATGCAGTTTTCATCAGTACTAAGGCGGGGCGCAATATGGTGCCTGTAGCTCACTAGGGAATATGAATGTTGATTAAGCATACTCCCAGGCTTTGAAATCCTGAAAGCAGTGTCAGAATAATGGATGTTGAGCAAATGTCAAGCATTTGTTAATTTCGCTGTTATTTGGAGTTTATCTACCATGATCAATCAAATAAACTAGTGCTTCTCTGTTGTGGCATGTGTCATTGATATGGTGATTAGGTGGATAGAGAGGCCTTCTGCCTTTTTTTTTTTTGGTTAATCCAGGTAACAGATTACATATGAACAGCCATAACTTTAGGTTAAATATTTCTTTGCAGTTGGTTTAGTGGAAAGAGTTGCATTAACAAAATACTTAGAGGGTACAGAGAGACAAAAATATTTGCATATATGCTGTGATAAAAAATTACATTTGTGCCATTTTTTCTGCTTTTGGCTTTAAAATATTACTGTCATGATGAAGGAGAAATTGCTTCTAAGTAAAAGTTGATAAAGGGATCTTTTACTTGTCCTTAGAAAGATAAATTTGAAAACAGAGTCTGATTTATAGCTTAGCTCCCTTCTTCACTCTAAATATTTTGGTTTCTGAAAACTAGAAACTTGATCTCTACATCCTCTTACTGATACCCTTTAGTTAAAAGTAGAGGTCTCTTTTATAAGAATATGAGCCCTCTTATAAAATATATCATGCATAATGTATATATGTAAGTTGTTAGTTAGTCACTAACGTGCAGACCTGTAAACGTTCCAGTTGAGAATATTTTGTTCTCTTTCTCAGTTTTCACTATTTTCTGAAGTCCTAATTCTGTTAGGTTGCCGCTCTTTGAAATTAGGTAACATACAAAGACCTGATATTTAAATGTGAAGAACAAGATTAAGATTTATCTGAAAGAGAAGAAGGCTCTGTGGCCTTTACTTCTTTACTGTAAAATATTAAAACTTCAAAATATGAGAGGACAGAGTTGGATGTTTTGTGTGAGGCATTTTTGAAAGCTGTCTGAAGGGTATTATCGGTCAAATTTCTATGAATTCCAGTGAAGTTTATTTAACACTCTTCTCATTGACTTTTTTTTTTATCTGTAGTACTTATGGACTTAATATAAAGACAGTAATGTATATTTTTATTATGTTTTTGATAAGTCACAAAAATTTAAGAAGTGTCAGTGAGTCATGCCATATTGCTTAATGCATGCTGAGGTAATCTTCAACTTATTTTAACAGAGAGCTAATGTTTGTTCTTCCTTGGCTTCCACATTTATTTATCAAAGCTGCTAGGCTTATTCTACCAAAACCAGTGAAATTTTGGTGCTTAGTGAAGGTGGTTCTGTGTGGTCAATCTTATTGACTGTTGTTATCAGATATGACTGTTCCATTAGTGTTCCATTAAATTCTCTTCCATGGAGTAAGAGTTCTGGAAAGCCAGCATTGGCACTGTGACAACCAAAGCTTATAGTCATTGTGTATATTTTCAGGGCAATATAAGGAACACCAGAAAACTCCTCTAGAGATGGGAGGAAGGGAAAGGAAAAGGAAGAGCCTGTTGATAGGAGTGGAAAGAGTAGAGAAGTTTTAGGATACACTGATGTAATGTTGTGATCAGCTCTTGTGATGTTCCCTTCGTATTGCCTTCCAGTTTTAGGTAGACAACTTTTTTAAAAAGAGAATGCTGAAAGAACATTAGTAGAAAGAGATACCTGGATTTCCTTCTTGAGCATTTCTTCTCAAGTCTTTCCAAGGGGAAGTAATTAGTGGCATTAAATGACGTTATTCCCTCTATGGCATAATAAGCTATATCCCTGGGGCTGAAAGTAGCCTTTGTAAATATCTGCATGCATGATACAACAACTTAGATATACAAGACAAAATACTGCACTGTTGGGTAGGTAGATGTTCTGGTTTAGGGCAAATTTGGGAGGAAACTTTCAAAGAGGACCCTTTAGTAAGCAGATTCAAGTGGCCCCTCCCCCATCTGGTTCAGGAAAAGACAAGAATTATTATCTTTTTTTTTTCTTTTTATTTTTGTTCAATAATTAAAAATAACTTAAAAGTTGTAATTTTTTTACTGTCTAGGGCTCTAAAATCTCAAGGAAACTAGCTATAAATGGATTAATCTCTTGCCTTAAGTCTGCATTGTAACCAAAATGGGAATTTACTAAAAACTCTCACTTCTATATCATCTGTGTTTGCTTCTTGAAATTTTATCCTGAATATATTTTAGATTATATCCTGAATGGGAAGCATCAATAAGATCCTAACTTGTTTAAGGAATTAACAGTTTTGATTGGATAACTGGAAGCTTTTTTGACTTATGATGTTCACTTTTTACCCTGGAGAAACCTATGCAACAGTGTGTGTGCTTGACATGTGATGCATGCAAATGCTAAATACAGTAGCAGCATGAGGCAAGTGTCATTAACAGTAATTTATGTAATGAAAGCCACCTGGCTGTCTTTGTAATTAATTGCTTCTAAATAGTAAATTTTAAATGTAGTTTATAGTTTTCTAAATCTGATTATATATTTTTAGGAGCAAATTGTTTACGGGTATTTAGGGATTTATTTAGTGCTGAACTATGCTTTTTACATGCAGGCTAATGTTTTAATACAAAATGAACAAGCTAATTAGCTCTGAATTACCATTCATTCATAAAAATAGTTTTCTAAACTTAAGCACCTAACTTATACAGGACAATATAGTTTTGCTGGAAAAAAAAGGCTATAAAGTAGAATTATTTTCCCCTTTGTCCACAGTAAATAAATTTGGGATTGAAATCTGAAAAACTTATCTTAACTGATCTATTTCTTTTCCTGGGCATAAGAGGAAGTAGCTCAATAGGCTAATCCAAACAAAATGAAGGAATGAACATGAAATAAATATTTTTAAAATTACTTTCCGGTAATAGTTTACTGAGTATATTTTCAATGTGTGGACCTTGGCTCTATCAGTAGGGCAGATAAGAAAGGAGAAGGATAAACCCCTGGTTTAAACTGTATCTTCTTCACCTTAACTGCTTGTTGGGGTCCTTTGCTCTTGCACCCTAGGAACATCCTTCTTTGCATGACCAACATCAGATAAGGAACCTCTTTAGTGTATTTTTATCTAATGGTTTAATATTTAGATTGTGCTTCTAAGATAAAGATGGCAGACTTGCAAACATGTTTCTGGTATGGTCTTAACTGAACTAAATTGAAGTAAAGTGTGGATGATGTACACTTGAGTGCAAATGTTCACAGATGTTTTTCCTTTTCCTCAGTCTCTGGTATGCTGCTGTATGCTTCTGCTTTCTTTCCTGGAGATGCAGAAACTTTTTTTCTTGCTAAGTAACTTGCTAAGCTTTAACTAAGTAGTTGAAATGAACAACGTAGCAAATCATCTACTTTTGCTAGTCTCAAGCATTGGGGAACGTTTTTTTTAATATTCTCAAAAACTTTAATGGTAGAATTAAAAGCAGAATTATTGAGAATACCAGGGAACGGAGATGTGGTGGACAAGTTCTGAGATTATCAAGGTGTATGTGGAGACAAACCCTGTTTGACTCCTATCAGTTTCTTATGTCAGTGGATTCGCTGATTAGATGCTTAAAGATGGGTTCTGCTATCTCTAAGGTGAGGACTTTCAATAGTCAATGAAGCCTGATGTCAGAATATTTGGGAGTTTTAATTTCACATTTTAGCACTGACAATGTTTTTCTTAAGCCCTATTGTGGATATGTATTGTTCTGTATTACATCTGAAAGTATTTTTCAGTTTGAAAATGTGACCTTACAAAATAGTTTTAAATTTTAATGGAAGAGACATTAGTGAAATAATATTTATTTATAGAGGTCTCTCTGTGGGTTTGGCATTGGAATAGGTTCCAAACATTCATGCAACAAACATTGTTTCATTCTGGAATGAAATTATATCAGAACAGTATCTTAGGCAAATTACTGTCCATTTTCACTACTTGCTTACTAAGATTATAAAGCTGAAAAAGTAGTTTCTTTTTGTATGGACCTGCTACTCTTCCATTGCTGTGATTGCTGGGTTTTTTTAACATGTTATTTATTTATCTACTGTTAAAGCATAATGCTGTTTTTCTCAACCATATGTATGTGAATGGAAAACCAGCATTTTTGTTCGTCTCTTTTCAGGTTGGGAGATTGATCATAATACTTTGCAATAATTTGAATATGGAGTATTTTTAGTTATGCTTACATTTTTGCTATTGGAAATCAGATTTTTAGATTTGGGTGGAAGAAGGCATAATTTATCTCTGGAAAGAGCTAGCATTATTTTGGGATCATTGCCTATATTGGTTATTTGTACTTACCTCTGCAATTTATTTTTTTCCCATCTGATACAGATTGTTCATAGTCTGCAGTTGTTTTAAAAGATATTGGTTGTTACAAGAGACACCAAAAAATTTGTTGTCTACAGGAAGAATTGGTGCTGTGTTCTTAAAGGAACTTCTAAGTCTTCCTAAATGAAAAATCAAACAGTATCTAATACTGACAATTTTCCTCTGTCTGCTGCTAGAACTTATTGGCCAACTAGGTCAGACATTATTAAAGTTCAAGTGGCCCAGTGGGAAAAGTAATGGCCTTACGCTACTATGAATTTTAAATGCTGCCATTTCTATGTATTGCACCATCATCTGTTCTCGCACATCACTAAATTGTATAGAAGTTGTGGGACCAACCAGTGTCAAGGTCATAGAAGTGATGACTCTTCTCAAGTAGCCTAGGCTGGGCTTTGTCATACAGTTATACTCATAACTGTGGCTGTAGGCAGCAAAGCTGTATGCACATGCTTGAATTTAATCTTTTTATTATCATGGAATAGTGAAGCCTGTAATGCAGGACATCTTTCTCCTCAAAATCTTTACTTCGTATTTTATTTTTGATCCTGCCAAAGGTATGAAATTGACTTTGAGGCAAAGGCAATTTTTAGGGATCTATTTAGGTCTTTTGAGTTGAGCTGTTGTACAGCTTACTGAACTGGATATCAGAGAATTTTGAAATTGGTTAATGTTATTGTTCTTCCAATGAGCTTGAATTTCATCTGGATTTTAAATGTAAATGTATTAAGTCTGAAATGAGCATATCATCACACACTTCTAGTCATATATGTATGTATATCTACTCACACATAGCGTAACAATAACAACAGTAACAACAGCAGCAACAAAATAATAATAATAATAATAATAATAATAATAATAATAATAATAATAATAATAATGGGAATATTTCCTCTACAGAAGTGTATTGACTTGATAGTTTCCAAAGCAGTAGCTACCATTAATGCTTCATTGTATGGAAGGCTTCTTATGCAGAAATAATAAAACTGGTTTTGTATTCCAGACTTGAACTGGTGTAGCTGGAAAGCTGGAAAATTAGAAGATGGCCACTTTATGGAAGTTAGCATTTTGCAACTGAAGACTTAGATACTTCTATGTTACTTAGTAACCCTAATTCAAACTAACTTATTGATTTAAAAGTATATAGACACACACATGTATGTAGACAAGTATATTGATTTAACTTAAATTGGTAATTCACTGACTTCTGATAAATCATTGATAGATTTGTGAATGATAAAAGTACACTTGTACAGAGACAGTACTCTGCTTTTTGAGAATTTTCATTCAGAGAAATGACCACAATCATACTAAACTATAAGAAAAAATGTTGTAACTTGAGGCTACAGTGAAGAAAGATTAAAGCTGTAGCTATTGCAGAGGTCAAGGTGCCTCCTTTGTTCCATGCTCTTCAGGCATATAAGCCTAACAAGCTCTGGGTAGGCCTTTGGTATTCCTGAGCCTTCCTGGATTGTCTTGTGGAATCATTCAGACTGCTAAGAAGCCTTTTTGTTGTCTGGACAATCCTGACATGTGGAAGAAATTGTGAGAATCCACAAGTTGTCACCTCCCCTCGAGTGGGAAGTTGACCATCAGACTGGCACTGGGTCATTTACAGGGGTAGCTGTGGTGCTTGCTGCCCACGTCCTGCAGTTCTGGGAAGCCACTGAGGCTGTAATGCCTCTGTGCTTGGTATGCATTTGAAACAATGCTGCTAGATCTATTTGAAATCCATTACTGACAGAGTTTTTACAAAATAGGGTGGACTGGTTAGCATGTGAGAAGCAATATAAACATAGCTTCCTTTAGGAGTCCCTGTTCCAAATCATTTGCAGTATGGAAGATGAGAATTTGGCTGCTTGGATTTCTTTCATGTCTTTAATAATATAACAGGAAAAATATGTTTTAGACACATGCTCTGAAACTTCAGGAGAGATGTGAGGAGAATTCCCCTTTCACCACTAGCCTTGTAAATTTTTTGGATTTATATCTCTTTCCTCACTTAGATTTTAAAACTGGCATGGCAGCCCCACACAGTTCTAGCCCTGTTATTTTATTTTTATGCTCAATGTTGTACCAGTAAAAGTATTTTTAAACTTACTATACATGGAAAGGTGAAGTTCTTTTCCAGTTAAAAAAAAAATGAGAGAACCTGGCTATCTACTTTAGAACTTTCGAACTTTCATATAACAAAAGATATGAGTAGGACTGCATACTCACTAGAGACTGTGGAAGAAAATTTTTTCCCCTTATTGAATTCCTGCTATAGCTAAGTGGCACTGTATGTTCTTCAGAGAGAAGGTTTGACACTGCAGCTTTGGGATTTCTCATGTACCAGCTTCTGAATGTTGGAAACACAGCTCCTGCCCCTCCCCTCGGTTATTTAACCAATATATTTATTGTTTTAATAAAGTGGAATATTCAATTTTATGAAAAGGAAACAATGAAGCTATTCTGTTATACATAACATATTTGTCTTATGGACTATGCTTTCCCTCTTCTTGTCTTCACTTGTGTGAAATCTCTTTAGATATTCTTCTTTTGTTCTGTCATAAAATACATTAAATGTAAACCTGATTTTTACTTTTTCTACTTTAGGCAACAACTGTGGAGTTAAAAGTGAGGGAGAGGAAATTCATTCTCAAACATGAAACATGAAACAAGTGGAATCCTGGTTTGCACAACTCCATGTTTTCAGTAATCTCAGAAAATACAGTAAAAGCTGTAAGTTGCATCTTAACTGCAAAGAATTCATGATTTGCAAGGGCTGATAATACAATATTTGCATAACATTTGCTGTGCTTGGGTTTTCTCCTTCTGAGGCTGAAGTAGCAAATATTAAGCGGGACAGCACTCCAAATCTTGGTTGCATCTGCAATTCTGTTTTGTTGAGGTGATGATCTGATACAATTAAATTGCTTTCATCATTACTAGCTGTTTCTTAGCCAAAGTTTTGTATCTACTCTAGATACAAAGCAGTAAACTGCTTATATGAACTAGTAACTTATCTGTTACTTCTTTATTTATGAGAACTCATTGCAAACCAGAACATTTCTGAAACACTCTCCAGGGATTATAGCATTCCTTGTCTTCAAATTCTGAGATTCATTAGAAGAGAATGGTCTGAATTTCATTCTTGTGTAGTAATTGACCAAAAGGCATATTCTTTTCCCAGCACCAAACTTGCAGTTTTCTTTCTAGCTTGACTGATATCTGAGTTCTTAGAGATCATTTCTCTTATCCCTTTTTCTGGACTGTCTTGGGCATCCCATTCTAAATGTTGGATTTGTGTATTAGAAATAACTTTAATAACTGTAATACTGTTTTTTTAATGGCAAGCAAAATTTTCTATCTTTATATCACTTGTAACCTAGAACTTACACTTCATTTTATAAAATAAAAGTAATTTTATTTTTTAAAAATAGGCATTTTTAGCCAAATTTAGATTTTAGTTTTCTGCTCAAACCCACTTACATATTGACAAGAGCATAAAATGCATCAAGCATTCAGGTGGAAGTATGCCACTGGCATCAGCATGGAGTAGCAAAAGGTAAATTGGTGTCATGGATGCCAGTATGCAAATAAAAGAGGATGTCTAAGGAGTGAGGCTGGATGCATTGAACAGGGCTCTGGGAATTAGATTCATTACTGTCTGGAATCACAGAAGAAAATGTTTCCATGAAAGTTGTCACTACAGAACTTAAGAGAACAATTTGCTTATTTCCCTGGGCAATATACTTAGTTCTGTGAGAGGGATAACAGGTTAGATTATTAAATATTTAAATAAGGTAGTACTCAGAATTATGCCTTCTGGGTTTTTGTTTGTTTGTTTCAGAAAATCAGTAATTATTTACCTTGGCTCTACAGTTGTTTCTCAACAAAAGGGTCTGCTTGTCACAAACATCTATATTCCTATCTTCAAGTAAGCCATGAGGCTTACTATATAGTTTATTCCATGAAAGGCAATAGCACGGTACTCAAATGTTATTTTGAATAAAAAGCCACTTTGAGTGTTACGTTTGTTTTCCTGCATAGCTCAGCAATAAATGCATTTGTCTGCTCATTTGTTGCTTTGAAATCTTATATAGAAGTATCAGAATGTGGATGGAGTCCTGGGAATTTATCTGCTCCTCTAGAAGTAATGATAACTTCTATGGTGCTATTCCTGCTGTCATATCAGCAGTTGTGATTGTGCTGTTTAGCTATTCAAATTCATGTTCATGACTTCTCTTCCCTGTCCAAGTACATAGTAGTGTCTTTTTCAGTGTTTTCTGAAACCGTGATGTTTCAGTTTTCACTCAATAGGATCTTGCAAGAGATGCTCCATCTGTGTTTTGAGGAGCTACTTCATTTTGCCAGGAAGTTGTCTCAATGAAATTGTAGCAAGGAAACACTGAGTGGCAGATGAGTGGTTTTAGTGTTTAAGACAGGAACGATGTTAACCGAAAAAAACATGGAAGCAGCCATGTGAAGATATAAATCCACTTCTTCTGGAGAAGAGGAAAGATCATCGAGTAGTAAGGTTTGTAATTATTTGAATGGTGTTATTGATATAATTCTCTTTGCCCCAGTGATAAAGTTGCTGTACTGCAATCCAGTAGATATCAAATTTGCACTGTTATTTGGATAATTTTTTTTCAGTATTTGTGCTATGTCCTAAATTATCTGAACAGTTGGAAAGACTGTTCCGTAGGAGAGGAATGTTGAACTAAATTGAAGTAGGTCAAAATCCAAGGACACCAAAGAGACAAATAAAATGGACAAGAATAAGAGAAACATTTAATTTTGAGAAGACCTTGAAGGTCATCAAGGTCATTAATCCAGCATTTCCAAGTCTGCCATTAAAGGTGGAGTGTAAAGGGAGGGAGGAATAATGGTCTTAGGTTTTTTTTATCTGTCATTGTCAGTGTATAATAGGATAATGGTAGTATAAATACGATTAACATGCAAGGAGTAGACTAAAACCACAAAAATTGCTATGTCAGTGGAGGATAACTCAAACCAGAGATCTAGTCAAATGCTGTCCTGATCTGTTCTGGGATTTTTCCCACATCTATCTCTAAATTCAGTTCTACCATTATGACCATGTAAATCTACAAGGTAATAATAGTTATGTGGTGAGCCATTAGGGGGCCATATGTATTGAACTTATTTATAGCCTGCAGGTTTGTTTGGGTTTTTTTTAACATCTTGAAATATCTTAGCTTTCTGTATCTGTATAGCCTGTGTAAGTATATAATCTTAACTTCATTTCCTTTGTTCAACTTTTAGTGATTACATGCGCAGGTTGCAGATTGTCATAATTGGATTATGCACCTTTTGGAGAGGCTTTGTGGTATGCAACTCCTGGCCTCTGTGTAACGTGTATTTAAATAAATATTTATTATTTAAATACTGTTTACTTTATGTGAAGAGAAACTTTATAAAAATTAAATTCTTTAATGTATTGGACTGGTTTTTTCTGTAATCCATTAATTTAATAAATCTATATATTAGTCAGTTTCTGTTGCTGTCACTTCTCTACAGTTTTAACATTCGGTCTCAGTTAGTACTCAGGGTGAACAGTCCAATGTGTAAAATACCAAAGATCAAGGCTCAGCTTACTGCTGTCACACAGATGTTGTGCTGGGCTGACAAGCCCAAAATACAGAGGCAAAAAGCCTGGAAGCACAGCTGTGGATAAGACATACTTGTAAGTTCTTTATACAGCACTGCATTAATCTAGTCACTTTGTTCCTGATTCTTCAGCTGCTTGGTTTAGAGGTAACTTTATACCATGCTGCATATACATACTGTCTGTTTAATGCTCCAACCATCTAGTTGTTTTGTGCTTCAGTGTTCCCTTTTGAAAGTGAGAGTAGGACTTCCTTATTTTAAAGTAGTGTTTCTGAAGTGTGACAGTTGGAAGGAGAAGGATCATTTATGTATGGAGAGAATATGTGCTTTTAATGTAATTATGATATGATACAGGTGTTAAATTCACATACAAGAAATCTGACAGAAGAGTGAGACTTTAGACATTGTGAAATCTCTGAACTATCTATGCTGTGCCATAGTAGGTAAGTTCATGGAAGGAAAAAATGTTAATTATTCATAATGCTTTGCTGTACCATAAAACTCGATTTATTGAGACTATAATTTGTTCAAGTTGCATGTAGTAGAAAAATATATCAGGAGTAATTAGTAGTATTCAGGATGTGATGAGGTAGATATATCCACAGAGGACAATTGAAAACAGTAGCGGTGTGGTATTGATTGCCTTTCAGAGGAAAAAAAATCTTGTCTCTTTTCTAAATGTTAACAATTCAGAGAGAAAAATTCCCACTTGGGAAGAATGCTTTCCAGGTTGCTTCATTGCCAGGTGTTCGACATTGAGTGGAGCCTTAGATGAATGAAGCTTATGGCAGCTTTTGGAAATGACCGACTCCAGGGAATCTTGGCTTCCTGCTGTGAAAGTTTCCATTTTCAAAGCACATCAATTTCAGTGGGAATGTTCCACTGGTCCCATATGCTACTTCTGATAGAGGGGGAAGTTTTTAACCTGAATATGAGACAGCTACTGAAGAAGTTCCCTTGCTGCTAACAAAATGAATTTCAATATGTTGCCAGTGAACAAGCGGCGTGTTCCCAACTGCTGATGGAATTTAACTCCATCAATTTTTAATGGAAATTTTGCTTTAATTTCCATTTTTTCCCTGTCACCTTTTAGCTCCACTGCTTTCTCCTGGTAGGACTTTTGGGTTCTGAAGTTGAATCACCCAAACAATATGCTAGTTTGATTTGAAACTCTTGCTATATTTTCCTCCCCTCCCTCATACACTCTCTCCTTGACCTAGCAGCAGGAAGCCTTTGTCTGAGGTGTTCATCTGGAACAACTTTTCCACACTTGTTTTCATGTTCTGTTAGATTACAGGGCAGCAGGCCTACCTTTGAAGCTCCCTTCTCTTTTGTTTCTTTGCAGTGCACTCCAGTAATTAACTTTGTCCTTCTTTTATTTGTTCCAGTCAATCGCAGTCCACTCTGCTGAGCATCTTCTCCCAGGAGTACCAGGTTAGAAGTTTTCTCCTTTGTGAGGGTTGACAGGTGCCTAATTGAATGATGAATGTCCCTTTATTTCTTTGTAATTGAACTGCCAGCTTTCTGATTGGTTTGGAGGATGTTCCTTTTTCCACATCAAGCACCGCCTGAGTCTCAGTGGATGGCTGCCAAGCCTACCCATCCATCTGTCTAATAACATCTAGCCTTTGCTTATTTGGTGGACCTGTAATAAATTATGCTAAACCATTATTATTCTGACAATAATAATTTCCCTGTGTTGCGTGGTTCCATGTGCTAAATGTTTGCTGACTTGCACTGTCAGTGCTGCTTTCCATTGCTGACAGAGATGATGATAAATGACCATTGCCGGAGTGGCAGAAGGCAAGAGAGGCAGAAAATGGAGTCATTTATCATGAGATGACAGGTGTCAGTCAAGTGGCAAGTCTCTATGGAATTACTTTTTGTAGTTTTTCAAATAAGTTGTTTTTAAGCAATGTTCTTCCTGGTTAAAAATGCCAATTGAATTGTAAAACCAGAGTGCACCAGACTTAGATGGAATTGAATTGAGGGAAAATTAATACAAAGGTTGAAAGAGAGAACAAGTTTTTCTTTGCCCTCAGCAGCCTTCGGTAAACTTATTTAGATTCAATTATTGTGACCTTACTGGCTTTTACATATGGTACATTGCAGTACACTCTGAAGACGTTCAATTCAATAGGTAGATTGAATGTCATTTCTGTATGGAATCTAAAAGCATGGTTCACATCTATCAAAGTGTAGCCAAGGATCACGTGTTTGTGTAGTCATGATTCCTGTGTTTTGATCTATGACACCTTTGTAAAAGTCGTTTTTTCATTTTTCCAGAAACAAATTAAAAGAACACATGCCAAGCATCACACTGCTGAAGCTATCGAAACTTACTACCAAAGGTATGACCTCCCCACCCCAGTTAAGGCTCATCATAGATACTGATTTTTACAGCAGTTGTGAGTAAATTAGCTAATTAAGCTAATTTTATATAACAATAAATTAAGAATTTGGGAATACGGAATGGTTCACCTAAAAATGTTTTTCACTGGAAATACAGAAATTGTTCAGGATTTGGTCATTCTGATTAAGAAAGAGTTTGCTTCCCTGGCTCTAAGTTAGGATAAGCAAATATTTTTTCCAATGTATATAATGGCATTTATTATGTATTGCCTATAGTTTGTAATTTTTAGGATTTCTGTGTCAAGATTGATTTTGATGACTTCCTTACAGCAAGAGAGCTTGTTCTGCTACAGTTGCTTGTTTAAAACAACATTTGTGTTACATTACAAAAAGTTACATATTCATGTATTGCCAGTTAAAGCACTAATTTTTAGATCACTCCTGTTTTATCAACAGAAGTGTCAGAAATAGTTTTTAAGGGAGGATGAAAACCTTTATGTCATTTTACAATTGTTTGCATCTTAAGCTAATAAACTGTGCTTGCTACACCTTGTAGTTTTTCTGTTAGTTCCATAGGCTTTACTAAAAATATTCCAGTGACATAATTGGGGCATAGTGATAACAGGTAAAGATACGCAATTAAAATACTACTTTGTAGACTGACATATCTGAAGAGCATGCATGGCAAGTGAATTCCTACTTGTGATGTATGACATTCATGCTTAATACTAATCTGTATGAATCAAGAAAATAAACAAAGAGCCTTCATTTGTAAACAATTAAATGTGCTTCTGCCAGAGTCATGTATTTAAAACTTAACCACAGCCTGATTATATTATACACTGGTTGAGAATATCTAGTGTGAAGTGTACTAGTTTGGGTGTTTGATTTTGGTTTTTTAGTAGTTGTATTGTTTTGTAAAATTTGTACTGGATCACATTGCACTTTTCCTAGGGTTGATTGTTGTTTAGGAAGAATATTGGCTTAAAATTTTGTTGTGCTAATAACATGCATATACAGTACTACTTTTAATTATTTTTCACTAGAAGTTTCAGTGAAGTGGCCTGTGGTAGTTGTAACTGCTGCATAAGTAACCCTTTCCTTAGATTATGTGTAAATCACTAGTTCCAGCCTGAAACTTCAGCCTGAAACACGGGACAAGATTTTGCTTTATGCAAAGCAGCAGTTGTATTGGTGTCAGTAGGGTTGTAGGAATGATTAAGTTTGTCTCACATCAGGTAGGAGGATTTGGTCTCCTGTCTTCTTCTGTAGTCTGAAGTATGATAGCAGTACATAACTAATGCATTATGTATGAAGCTGTGTGGTAGTGGTAGGGAAAATCATTCTTTATGCTGTTTCTGAGTATGTCATTTTGCAAGTGTATTAACATGGCTGAGTAAAATGCACATGTTTTAAAATCAGAGATGTTCTGGTCAATAGCTAAAAAACTGATTTCAGTCCTGTTTTAATAGATTTACTGTGTAGTATGTTTAGGAATCTACAGAAGCAGACAACTTGAGATAGAAGCCACTTTGAAATACTTCAGGTGTAAATATGACAAACAAGTCTTCTCCTCTGCTCTTCTGTAGCATCCACTTTACTGCTGTAAACCCCAGACTGGGTGCTATGCTCCTTGGTATTTCTGCTGACATACAAGCAGATAATTGTGCTGTCATTGCTTTCTTAGGTCAGAAGCTACCAGGTTTTGAAGGTAGAGATTTCCCGTGGTCCCTGTTAGGAGCAAGTAAAATAGTTGAATAGAATAGTTTCTTCTACTTGGCTGAGACTTACTAGTGTGAAACTTAGGCAAGCACAAAGTACAAGAAGGATCAGCAGGTTTTCAGAACTGTATTGCCATCAGCATGTGAGTCCTGTTAGTCTATAATGGAGTTGCCAGAAGCATTGGAAATATATGACAGAAATTTACTTCATTCTCACTGTGGCTGTTCGATCATCTAGATGCATGTTTGAGAACTTTAATCTCAAGTACATTTTCCTGGTTGTGTATTTTGTGTATGATATTCCATTTTCTTCTGTTACAAATTTACAATGTTTAAACATGTTTTGTGGGTTTTTTTAATATGGAACTGAAATAATTTACACCAAAAAGCTTTTTAAATTTCCTTAATTCGTTAAGCTTCAGAATAACTTGCAAGCAAAAAGCCCTCTATCAAATCTTATGTGAAGGGGTTTTATAAAGGTGTACCACCCATTCCACAGAAAGGTAAAATGATAAAGAATTTTAATGTCTGTAACTAATGAGCAGAAGAGTGTCTTTCGATGGATAGATAATGATAGAGCTGGAAAGGCTGTGGCCTTCTAATGATGTCAGTAATGATGTGCTATGTGAATACAGATAGGATAAGTGAGCAAGTTCGAATGTTGGTAACTATTGTTCTTTTCCACATGGCTGCAAAGCACAAAGTGGCTTTCAATATCATAGCTCCTTCCCATCAGCTTCGGAACACAGGTTTCAGGTTTTATTGAAATGTAAATATCAAGCAGTGAAAGTAACAGAAGTGAGGAGAGCAACATTGTGTGAATTGATGGTCAGAAACATCATTCTGTAATACCCTCAACTAGAAACATTAAGCCTTTGCCACTGATAGGATAATGACATTCTATCAACCTTCATTGAATCCTAAATATTTCTTGTTTTCTTTGTAGAATATAAATTGTTAGACTGATTTTACTAAAGTAAGCCTTTAGTACTTAAATTACTGCCCAGTTGATGAAATCTGGAATAAATTTGAGAGTTTATGTTTTTGTATGTACTAGTGAATTGGGTAAGATATACACTGCACCTTCATAGTTGAAGGTCATATGGAACCAAAAATCTTTACTGTGAATAATAGAAGTTTATTTGTCTCTGATGCATCTTTAAGTAGTACAGATATAATTTATTTGTGTATTTATTAAGTCACAATTTTTTAAATTTCTTGATATATTCAGTTTTTTACCAGTGTCTTCATTGAGATGGATATATTTTGCAGATGAATAGAATAGGAGACAACCCTGGAGAGTTAGTGATTGCTTAAAATACTTCTTAAAAGATTATCTGTAATGCCAGTTAAAGCACTAATTTTTGGCATTATCTGTAATGGGGTATTTTCCCCCAAATGAAAAAGATTCACAAGGGATGCTGACATGTATGAAGTGGCCTTTTCTTGCCACTGCAAAATTACCTGGCTTTGTCTTGTCTAGGTATCTGAATGGGGTGATGAAAAATGCAGCTGCCCCAGTATTACTGGACCTGGCCAATGAGGTAATCATCTTTCTTTTTTCTTTAATCTTCCAGTGTAAAACTTGAGGGGCATATCTATAGTGACTTTAGTGAGAAATGTAATTAACCTAAAAAAATGGTTTCAAGGCACATTAGACATTTAAAATGGTTCCCCAGTCTGTTAGTACTTAAAATAATTAGACAAAAAGCCACATTTATTAATAAATCAGTTCATATAATTAGTCTTTTAACTTCAAGGCAAATGTGTAGGATACCCTGAATTTGTATTTTGCTGAAAATTCCAACAAACTGTTTATTGCATAAACTTGCTAAAAATTCTCAAATTGATTAAATGGAGTTGTATCATTTTGATTCCTTGCCTTTAATAACAAAACCTATCTAAGTTATTACTATTTCTTAGTAATAGGAAGGCTTAAAACAGATAATTTTCCTGACTCCATTTATTTCTGTTCATATGGATTAGAGGATGGCTAATGAAAACTGCTTAAGATAAAGCACTTAAGCAGAATAAATTTTTCAGTACATGAAAAGTTCTGTACGGTTGCCATTAAAGTCTTGACAAATTTATTGATGCTGTTTATTAATTAGAATATGAATTTGCCTTGTTATACAAGGTGTTATTTGTATTAGAAACTGCTATCTTAGCACTACATTAAAGAAGAGGTAAAAAGTTTGAACAAGTGGCAAGGAGTTTTCCTAGAAAAAAAGAAATTGATGAAATACCTGTTTTTTAAACTCTAAAATATTTATTTACTGTAATAGTAACAGTACAATAGCTGATACTCCCTGGAACTGCTCATGCAATCCTCAAAGGGATAGAATGAAATATATGCTGTTTTGTGTTGCATTTTAATAGAAAATGTAAGAAGGAAGTAGAAAATGAGTGTTTGCATTAAAAATGATATGGCACTGTGAACATTAAGTGTAGCAATAGCAGCAAGTTCTACATGTTACATTAGAAAAAAAGAATGGTTTTTCTCTCATGTACATTGCTGCAGCCAGCAAATGAGCGATTGCCTATCAATTACTGGAAGGTTTTAATGGTCTGTGAAGTGTCTGTGTAACCTGATCGTACAGTTAGCATAGAATCAAGAATTTATTTTGTTTTAGTGGTAATGTGTAGCTTCTTACCATCTCTGGAAAAGACAAATCTTGAAGTACTGAGAATAGAAAGTACTTTACATAAATAAGTACAACCTTACTAAGAATTTAGGTAAACATCCCAATGGATGATATATTGCACCCATATTATATGGGAACTGTCATAAAAATATTTCAAGCACAGAGTAATATATCTGTTACTGGTTCTTTGTATATTTTTCGCATTGATTTAGAGATGATGCATATAATTTCTGACTCCAGTGAGCATATCTTTGTTTATATTTCACTAATGCATTTTTGCAATTCAGATCAAAGATATCTGCAGTTCAGAAATAAATAAAAATTAAGCCTAAGAGAAAGGGGAGATACATAAAAAACTTATTTGTTTCTGGTTTTGTAGTAGCAGGGTATATCAGAATGGCAATGCATTTTTTGACTGCCACCCAATGCATTAGGGAAACGTAGCAATAACCAGCACCAGATTACTGCTTCCAAACAATCAAGCTGCCATTTTTATATGATAGTTAATATTTAAATGACATACTCTTGCATCTGCTGACAATTGATGTAATGGTAATACTTTATGAGTCAATATATATTTAATCAGTGGAAACTGTAAAAATTGATGAGAAATATATAACATAGCTATATTACAGTATGTAGCAGCTCTGTTAAATAGGAAAAACTCCATATTGTTATCTTTTGGGGATGTTTTTTGAGGGTTTATAAAACTACTTCTAATTCTGTTTTAAAAATGAAATTATTTGTCAACTGTTCATATTGTATATGTAGTACAAAAAGACTAAAATAAATCACATTTTTGTTAGAAACAATAAAATTAGTCACTCTTCTCTTCATACAAATATTTTCAAGTGAGATTTGAAGCACTATGAATTTTACTTACATGCTAAATTCTGACATGAAGCATGATGGCCCTATTTCAAAGAAAGATGGACACATGATTAATATGAAAATTAGGGCGATGCAAGTACCTGAACTAATAAGGTAGTCCTTATTCAGGCTGGACTACCTTCAGTAATTTCACCATTTTTCATGTGTCAGCTCTGATGTGGGTTACTGGAAATAAGCAGCTCCATAGAAAGTATTTCTCTCTACTTGGGGAATTTAAGGCCATCCAAGTACATACATATTTGGAAAAATATGTATGCACAAATGGAGTAACCTTTTTTGTATAGTTACTAAATCAGGATAAAATTTTTGTGCTAACAGTGAACTTGAAAAGATGTCGAGGAAAATTAATTGTGACAATGTGTGCTCAAGGTTTCCTGTCTCCTAGTTAAAATTCTGATTCACTAAAGCAGGATTTTAATGGTGTCTAAAAAGCTATTGTAATTTTAGGAGCAACTAGGTTATACATTTTTCATACATATAAAAAAAGTTGGAATGAAGGAATATCTTTGTTAAAAATCAAATTATAAACTCTGAAGTAATTTTGACCAAGCCAAACACATCTGCTAGAGATATTGATGCTAAGGATATGTGGTATCACTTGATGGTTACCACATGAACGAGGATTCATACATAGAAAAGGATGACCACTTCTTTTCCTTGATGGATAACCTTATAAAAGGGATTTCACGGTCATCTTCTAGAAAGGGTGGTTCAGATGCAAAATGTACAAACATAATAACCAGGATTTTATGTTGTCTACTTTATTTGGTTTTTCGCTGGTACTGTGGATTACTACCACACATTTGGTGGAAATTATTGAGTCCGATAATTGCAAAAAGATCCTGTTTCCTCTATTTTGCTTGTTAGTTTTAATCTACAAATATAGTGCAGTTCTGACAAGTGCACTTTAAATGCATTTACCTCCTGAAATTCTTTTTTTGTTTTTGTTGGGCTAAGGTGGACTTTGCCCCATCATTGATGGCTCGTATTGTGTTGGAGAGATTTCTACAAGAAAAAGAACAAGCCATCCGTAAGTATCTTAGCTGGGTTTTTTTCTTTTGTATCTTATTATTTTTAAAATACTTTTTGTTTTCTCTTTTATTCTGACTATGATATAAAAATAATTACCACAATGCTGGAATTGAGATAACAAGGGTAACATTTTAACTTTGGTATCTTCAACAGTTAATGACTGTTAAACTGTATGTAAGAAGAGCAGCCACAATTTAATACTAGTTAAATGAATCTTTTTCCTCTTAGATTTCCAGAATATCTGTTCCTTCAGTAAAATAAAGGGTATGGGGCTCA